>NC_091803.1:25214214-25517245 GCF_041296235.1 Equus asinus
TATGTATTAAAAAATTCTTTTTCAGAGAATAAGATTTTAGAACTAATTGGTTGTTGAGGTGATTGGGGGGAAAATGAGATCAGACTTCAAAGTTTCTATCTTGGGAAATTGAGATGCTGACATCATTATGTGGAAATGCAGAGAGACGAGCAGTTTTGGGGGAAAACAAAATGAGCTCATTTTTAGAACTGTCTGGAGGGACATTTTGGAGATGGTTAGAGTAGAGACCTGGAACTTGGGAGGGAGGTCAGAACTGTTGTAGTGTAAGCCCTGACAATTGTTGTTTTTTTCTTTTTTGTAATGCAAGAGCCTGACTTAAGCTTTGATTGCCAAGGCATTCACTTCAAAGAGACATCCACTTCAAAGAGGGCTATCTCAAATAAACAGGCTGCCAGTCACACAACCAGATAAAGAACCAGGCCACCTCCGCCCACTGAGGCTCCTTTGTTTTAGAGGTCTCGGTTAATTTCAATAACTGATCATCAGGCGCTGGTTTTTTTTCTCTTCCTGTGCTTTAAATTCCCGCTCTTACGTTTTAAATGCACCAATAAAGAGTGAGCCCACAAAACCCTAGGCCTCCACCCTCAACTTCAATAAAAGCAGAACCCTGGACCTCTGTATTCTTTCTCTGTCCCCTCACAACCTTGCTGTGTGGTCCCAGGTATGCTATGTAATTTCCAGGTCTTGTAAGTAATAAACCTTTATTTTTTCAAAGTTTCCTGATGGTTATTGCTAAGGGACATCTTGCAATCATACTAAGAACCACAGGGGGTGGTCCAGCCACGACATTGCTTATTGATGGGCTGAGACTGACACAAAACAGCTGGAGATATAGATTTAAGAGTCATCTGATTTAGATAGCAATTTAAATAATGGCGTAGGTGGATAAATGCGTAAACTGTATCATTTACTGTGTAGAATGAGAAAGGAGAGAGCTGTGGAGAGAAACTTAGTATGTTAGTCAGGGCAGGCTAACTGCTATAACAAACAACCCCAAAATCTCAGGGGTATAACTCAAGAGCAGTTTTTCCCTTGCTTATGTAACAGTTCAATGCTGGCATTTGGAGGGTGACTTCCCATAAGGTCGTTCAGGGACCCAGCGCCCATTCTGTGGCTCTGTCAATTTCTAGGGAGGAGGGAGTGGAGGGGGTCATGGGAAGACTTTCATGGGCCAGGTCTGGAATTGACATGTATTACTTTTGTCCACCTCCCATTGGACAGAATTCTGTCATGTGGTAGCTTCAGTGCAAAGGAAGCTGGGAAATGTAGTTTAGCTGTGTGCCCAGGAGAAAAAGAGAAACAATCCTGTCACACTGAGGGAACACCATAAATTGAGGGTTGGATGTAGGAAGAAGGACCTGCAAGAGGCAGGAAAGAGCCTTTAAGAGAGAATCAAGAGAAAATGATGTCTAGGAAAAAAAGGGAGAACACAGTTTGGCGAATGGCTGTCAAGAGCAGTCCCGGACTAGAGGGAGGCGAGCAAGGCGCCGAGGTGCAAAACGGAAGTTCAGAGAGAGGCCTCCTTAAATTTTGCACTCCAGGAGCCCTGCTTGCCTCACCTGAGTCCCAGTTCTGGCAAGGTCACCTGCTGCAGAGAAAGAAATGGAGGAAGGCTGGGAAGATGCCAGCAGATTTGGCAGGCAGTCACTCTGGCAAGCAAAGTTTCCCAGGAAGAAATGGAATCTTCGGCAGTTGGACGGGTACTTGCCTGACATCCCAGTACAGGTTACTGGCAGCCTCCCAGTTTTCCCCTTCAGAAGTCGGATTCTGATCTGCTTGTGCCCTTAAAGTACCTTGGGAAGAGGGAAGGGAAGAGAAGCGGACATTTGTCGAGTTTCTACTCTGTGTAACTCGCAGAGTTTTCTCACTTGATTCTCGGTTGAACCTACGAGGTAGGTCTTATCCCACGTCACAGCTAAGGAAACTGAGGCGCAGAACAAGGTGCTTGAGATAAAAAGGATAGAATTAGGATTTTCCCAGCGTACCATCAAAGAGGCTTTCCAGCCCTCACAAGGGAGCACATTCTTACTTTTACAGCCTCATACGCTGGGGCAGGACTGAGGAGGGCTGGGGATATGGTGAGAACAGGGCTGCTGGCTCAGAGAGGAGAGGGCTTCCAAGTTAGGGAACTGAGAGCTCTTCCTCTGACGATGGAAAGCAGATGAGGTAGGCACAGCCCCAGGGGTCCTGGAGGAGGGCAGGAGGGAGCCCCAGAGAACTTGGGAAGGGCCAACTAGACTGGCCCCTCCTCCTCTCGTCTGGGAGCCCCACCCCCAACCCCTGGTCTCTTCAAACACTAGATCTGAGCAGTGGACACACCAGCACCACAGCTGCGAGCTGTCATGGACCCTGAAGGTAAAGGAGCCTCCCGGACCTCTCTCGGTGTTCCTGCACCACCCTCCCGCCCTCTCCTGCTCGTCTCTCCATCCCAGCTTCTCTCAGTCCCTTATCCCGCACCCCCACCGAAAGGCTAAGTGTCCTCTGATCTCCATCTAACTCTATTACCTCCCCCATCTCCCTCCAACCTCTCTGAACCCCAAACACTCCTTTCTGTCCCCTAAAGGCCTCTTCTCACCCTTCTTTCTCCTTCTATGTTGGGTCCCCAGTGAGCTCTGTGGGAAGAAAGGGGCTTGAGCCCCAGGAAAGGTCAGGGGTGGCCTGGAGGAGGGTGCGCCTCCTGGGGGCTAAGAGGACAGGTAGTGGGAGGCTGGATGAGGAGTAGCTCTGGACTTTGCCTCTGGCTGGCAGCTCAGCAAGAGCAGAGGCAAAGTCCTGTCCATCTGAGCAGGGCGGGGGAGGGGGCTTGAGTCCGATGATTCTCTGCCAGGCGTGAGGGATGAGGTCGCTAAGGAGGCCGTATGCAGAATGATAGGGGCCAGGCTCTGGAATCAACAGGCTCCTGTTTGAATCTCGGCTGCACCAGGAACAGGCTGTGTGGCCTTGGGCAAGTCACCTGACTTCTCAAAGCCTCATTTCCTTGCATCTGTAAAATGACTCTAACAGTTCCCTACTCACAAGGTTGTGGGGAGAACAAATGACAGGATGCACGGAAGATGCCCAGCTAGTGCCTGGAGCACAGGAGGCCCCTCCTTGAGTTCTCTGCATTTTCACTTTCTCTTCCCTGGGCTTCTTCCTGAGCTCCCACCTCCCTCTCCCAGTTTGGGGCTTCTGCTGGCCCCATGCACTCGGCCCCTCTGTCTTGGCCATGGAACCAGCTCTTAGGTGCCCAAACCAGTTCTTGGTTTAGCAATGACCTCAGAGTCAAAGCGTGGGTTCAAATCCCATCCCAGCAGCCTGCTAGCTGTGTGACCTCAGACAAGATGCTTAGCCTTGCTGTGCTTTCCTCATTGGTTTCCTCATTGATAAAGTAAGAACAGTGCCTTCTCCTTGGGTTGTGGTGAGGGTTAAATAGAGAGTATGTGTGAAGTGCCTGCACACAGAAACCCCTCAGCGGTGATTTATGCTGGTGACATAGTTGATTCCTCACATCTTTCTCTCCAGCTCTGAGCCCTCCCCAGGTTCCAGTTCCATTTTTGGAAGCCCTGTGGGCCCATCTCCACCTGGACATCTCCCTATGCTAAACTCAAAGTCTTTCCCCTACACCAGCTCCATTTCTCTTCATGCCTCACCATCCTCCTGTCAGACTGGAAACCTCAGGGTCACCTTAGCTGCTCACTCTTCCTCGCACCCCAATATCCAGACAGTTGCCACATCCTATGGACTTACCTTCACAGTGTCACCTGAGTATCTTCCCTCTCTGTTCCCACCACACTCTGGGGAGCAGCCTGGTCGAGGCTGCCATTGTGTCGCTGCCTTTATGTGCATGACAAGGCAGGATGTTTAACTCTGGGCCAAGCCAGAAGGGTTGGCACCGGTATCACTACCACACAGGATTAAGCCAGGTGGAGTAGACATGTCAAAGCCGGGAGGCAAAGCCTGGGGAGGTGGAAGAAAGAAGGGACAAGGACAGAGTTGAGGCAGAAGCAGATGGCAGGCTGGTGGGCAAAGGCCGAGCGGTCAGCCTTGGCCAGGGTGTGAGGGGTGAGGCCAGGGCAGGAAGTCTGTGGCGTGGAGGGGAGGTCGTATGCCCTTTTCTTACAGCCTGGGCAGGGCTGCCTTCCCATTACACTTCACCCTGGCTCACTGCTTTTTGCCCTGGCTGTTGCAACAGTCTCCCAACTTATATCTTTCAAGAACCCTAGACACAATCTAAATTTCAAAGTGCATTTTTGATCAGATGACCTCTGATCAAAAGTTTTAGTGATTTCCCATTTCCTATTGAACAAAACCCTAACTCTTTCCTGTCATTCAAGGACTGCTCAGTCTGGCCCCATCCTACAATGAGCCCTTTCTCTTGCTACTCTGCGTGTCTAAGATTGTGCACCTCCACCCGCACATGCTCAGTGCCTCTCACTGGCAGGCCTTCACTCTCTCCATTCTCTCTGCCTGGCACGCCTTGCTCTCCTGTCCAGTGCCAACCTATTCTCAGAGCCAACCTTTCTGAGCCTTCTCCAATTGCTCTCATACCTTAAGGACAGGTCATGCCTCCCCGCCCTGAAATTCTGTAGATTGTTTTACCACCTGTGTGATGAGCAATCACTTTTGGCCCTATTTAGAGGTAATTTCTCTTCTCTAGGGAGAGAAGGGGGAAAGAAAGAACATTTATCTGGAAGCTGCCGCTAAACAGCCTCTGTCTCCATCTGGTGTTTGCCCAATGGATCAACGAATAAATAGATGGAAGAACAAAGCTGCCAGAGGCTGACCCCTGGGTTCAAAGGCACGCAGCCAGGCCTTGGCTCAGGCATCTTGTTCCCTCCTCATTGCAGCCCTGTGATTTCCTTGTGGAACTGACTCTCAGAGAGGTTAGCAAATTGCCTAAGGTCACCCACCGTGTAGGTGGTATAGACAGGATTCAAACCCAGGCATTTCTGACTCCTAATCCAGGCTGATCCTACTATGCCAGGGACAGAGCCCTGGAAGCGA
The DNA here is from genome assembly GCF_041296235.1 of Equus asinus. Taxonomy (NCBI): domain Eukaryota; kingdom Metazoa; phylum Chordata; class Mammalia; order Perissodactyla; family Equidae; genus Equus; species Equus asinus. The sequence goes on from NC_091803.1 coordinate 25,219,198, forward strand.
CTGTGGCTTGCAGAACTCTGTGAATATTAACATAGTAAACATATAATAATTTAAAGACACAACTTAGTGCTTGATTAAACGGCAGTGTGGTGGGATAGAATAAGTGAGGGGACTCTGGAGACAGCCTGCCTGGGCTTATGATCCTCCACACTTCCCTGCTATGTGGACTTTTGGGCAAGTTGCTTGCCCTTTCCGTGCCTCAGTTTCCTTATCTGTAAAATAGGGATAATAATAGCACCCCCCCCCCAGGGTTGTTGTGAGGATTAAATGTGTTAATGTCTATAAAATGCTTGGAACAGTGCCTAGGAAGGACTGTAAAAGTGTCAACAGTTATTATTATTATTATTATTTTCAGGAAGATTAGCCCTGAGCTAACATCTGCCAATCCTCCTCTTTTTGCTGAGGAAGACTGGCCCTGAGCTAACATCCATGCCCATCTTCCTCCACTTTATATGTGGGACGCCTACCACAGCATGGCGTGCCAAGCAGTGTCCTGTCCGCACCCAGGATCTGAACTGGCGAACCCCGGCCACCAAAGCGGAACGTGCGCACTTAACCGCTGCGCCACCGGGCCGGCCCCTCAACAGTTATTATTACACATTACGTCATTCCAGATTCTATTATAGACAAGTGGTAGTAGACACCAGAGTTTTAAGAAAAATTTATAAAGGCAAAACCTTTAAAATTGACAACTTCTAAGTTAATTTTTTCCTGTAAATTGGGGAAACCATTATGACTTGGTTTTAGCTGGAAGACTTTGTCGGCCTCATGTACACCACTGTTGCTGCCAGCACAAGCCACGTCGTTACACATACAATGAAGAACAAAGGCTTGTTCTATTAATTTAAGTGCATTCAAAGAGCCTCCCTTTGTGTCTGTCCATCAAAGGCATGAACAAGTGCGTGTCCAATGATTGAAGGAAAGAAGGGATGCAGGTTCTGATTCTGGCGAGTCCTTCCCAGCAAGGAGCCCCTGTCTAGAGAGGGCAACACAGAGACACAGTAAAAATCAGTTGACAATCTAGATGAGAATCACAAAAGTGCCAGGGGCGGGGAGGAGGTCTCCATATATTCTGTCATAATCTTCAGTTTATCTGTATCTTTTTACATTATTTGTAAAGAGAGATGTGCAGGAAATCTCCCAAGATGCTTTGGGTCCCCTCAAAAACAAAGATGCCAATTTTAATGAAATTCTAGATAACTGATTAAGAAAGCATTGCCTTGACAAGGGAAAACAGGACTGAAACAAAAAACCAACCCACTAATTGGGAAAAAATATTTGCAAGTCATATATCCAACAAAGGGTTAATCTCCATAATATATAAAGAACTCACTCAACTCAACAACAAAAAATCAAACAACCTAATCAAAAAATGGGCAGGAGACATGAACAGACATTTCTCCAAAGAAGGTATACAGATGGCCAATAGGCACATGAAAAGATGTTCATCATCACTGATCATCAGGGAAATGCAAATCAAAACTACACTAAGATATCACCTTACACCTATTAGAATGGCAAAAATAACCAAAACAAAAAGTAACAAATGTTGGAGAGGGTGTGGAGAAAAAGGAACCCTCATACACTGCTGGTAGGAGTGCAAACTGGTGCAGCCACTATGGAAAACAGTATGGAGAGTTCTCAAAAAATTAAAAATAGATATACCATATGACCCAGCCATCCTGCTATTGGGTATCTATCCTAAGAACCTGAAATCAGCAATTCCAAAAGTCCCATGCACCCCAATATTCATTGCAGCATGTTTACAACAGCCAAGACGTGGAAGCAACCTAAGTGCCCAGCAACTGATGACTGGATAAAGAAGATGTGGTATATGCATACAATGGAATACTACTCAGCCATAAAAAAGGATAAAGTTGTCCTATTCACAACAACATGGATGGCCCTTGAGGGTGTATGTTAAGTGAAATAAGCCAGATAAAGACAATCTCTGTATGACTCCACTCATATGTGGAAGTTAAACATGTAGAGAAAGAGAACAGATTAGTGATTACCAGGGGAAGCGGGGGTGGGCACAAAGGGTGAAGTGGTGCACCTACAGCACGACTGACAAACAATAATGTACAACTGAAATTTCACAAGGTTGTAAACTATCATAATCTCAATAAAAAGTAAAAAAGAAAAAAGAAAGCATTGCCTTGAGAGATCAAGATTACACTCCACAGGATGAAACTATACTCTCTGAAGGCGGGCATCTTGAGAGAACGTTGACACGTCACAACTGCGAGGATGCAAAAGAGACAGGACGTTCCAGCTGCTCCCGAGGTGCAGCAGCTTCCTGGCAGGCTCTCTGAACCAGCTCTCCTCAGGCAGCTGCAAAAACAGCCCTCCCTCTCTCAAATTCCTTTCAGTAACAGCTGCTAGTTAGGAGAGCCCACGTTTTCAAAACAACCCGCAGGAATCCCTTTTGTTGGAAATGCATGGGAGAGTTGGGGCCTAAAGAAAACCAGACGTATTTATTTATTTTTGACTAGTGGAACGTGGAGCGTGTAACATTCTGCCTCTACAATAGGCAATCAGAACAACTGATCGCAAGGATGGGGGCAAGGGAGTCTCCCTGCCCTGGAGGCAGTATCCAGCCTTGGGGAGGGAGGACCCGGGCTCACACTGATCATTTTCCAGCTTGATCATTTTCTAGCTCTGCTCTTTAGGGGATTCCCTCTTCATTTCTGAGTCTCAGTTCTCCATCTCTAAATATAAATGATATCTACCTTGAAGAACTGCAGGAAGGACTTGTGACAATGGATAGCAAGTGCCTGGCATACGGTAGGCACGAAGGTGTGGTAGCTATTATGCTCTTCCTGCGGTTCAGAAGCTTTCAACCCTGCCACAAATTAGAATTATGTTACCACATTCCAGACCAGTTATGTAAGAATCTCTGGGGGTGGGGCCCAGGCATTAGAGTTTGGCAAAGCTCCCCAGATAATTCCACTGTGCAGCCAAGGTTGAGAACCACGGCTCTACCATCCTGAAAAAACTTTCCTCGACCCCATCTCAGGTAAGGGCTCTCTCTCTCCCTTTATTTGGTTTTTTTTTTTTTTTTTACTTTTTTATTATAGAGAATTTCAAACATACACCAAAGTAGATAGAAAAGTATGATGCAGCCTCATGGACCCATCCATCACTCAGCCTCAGCAACCATCAACTTTTGGCCAGTCCAGCCCCATCTACGCCCCTTCTACATTCTACTTTCCAGGATTACCTTAAAGTAAAACCAGCTCTCAAATCTTTTCATACATGAACGTCTCACCATTTTATTATTTTTTTTTATTTTCTAAATGATAAGGACTTTTCTTTTTGTCACAACCACAATACAATGATCAACAGCTAAATTTTTGAAAATTTCCTTAATGTGATCAAATATCCAGTCGGCAGTCAGTTCTTCAGTGGTCTCATAAATGTTCTAATTTGCTTTCAACTTGTTTGTTTGAATTAGCATCCAAATAAGATCCGTACATTGTGATTGGTTGGTATGTATTTTCAGGTTCTTTTAATCTTTTGTTTTCTGTGCAATGTATATGTTGAAGAAATTAGGTTATCTTCTGGTAGAGTTTCCTGTGGTCAGAATTTCTCTGGTTGTGTACCCGTGGTACATTTTAACACATTCCTGTGTCCTCTGGTTTTCTTGTAAATTGGTGGTTTCAGCTAGAAGTCTGATCTGACTCTGGGTCAGCTGCTTTGGCAAGAGTACTGCCTGAGTGGCGGTGAGTTCTCCCGTCAGGGGTGCCCAGCATCTGGTTGTGTTTCTTCTTGATGTTGGCTTTTGATGCTCAATACCTGGACCTACAGGCTCAAGAGGGTTGCAGAAATGGTTCCTGCCTTTCAGCAGAGCATTGGGTCTTGTTTGTTTGTTTAAGTGGTTTTAATCAATTCAGTGATTTTTAGTAAATTTCCTGAGTTGTGCAGTCATCACCACAGACCATCTCCATTACCTCAGTGAGATCCTGTGCTGTTTAGAATTAATTCCTAGCCCCAGGCAATCACTATTCTGATGTCTGTCTCTCTTGATTTGCCTTCTCTGGACATTTCATATAAACGGAGACATACACCATGTGGTCTGGTATGAGCACTGATTCTTAACCCTCATGTGCGTCTGAGTACAGGGGGACCTCTTCCAGTGCCTGGATGCCTGGGAACCACCTCTGAAAGATTCTGATTGCGTTGATCTGAAATGGGGCTGAGCAGCAGAGAGTCTGAAAATCTCTCCAGGTGATTCCAATGTGCAGCCCGGGTTGTGCAGCCCAGGTGGAGGGCCCTGCTTTCTCAACGTCTGCTGAGAGGAGTGGTCCACACCCACCACCTCCACTTCCTCACTTCCCATATACTCCCTGATCTTGACAATGCGGCTTCTGCCCCCACAGCACGGGCACTGAGACTGCTCTGGCCAAGGCCTCCCAGTTGCTAAGTCTAAGGCCCATTTTCAGCCTTCCTTCTACTTGCTTCTGCTCACACCTACTTCTGGAAACCCGCTTCTCCTTCCAGACTCCCATTCCCTTCTGATGCTGCTTCTTTTTTTTTAAGATTGGCACCTGAGCTAACATCTGTTGCCAATCTTCTTTTTTTTTTTTTCTTTTCTTCTTCTTCCCAAAGCCCCCCAGTACATAGTTGTATATTCTAGTTGTAGGTCCCTCTGGTTGTACTAAGTGGGACACCACCTTGGCATGGCCTGACAGGCGGTGCCATATCCGCGCCCAGGATCTGAACCGATGAAACCCTGGGCCGCCAAAGTGGAGTGCAAGAACTTAACCACTCAGCCACAGGGCCGGCCCCCGCTGTTTCTCTTTTTGACAGCCATGCCTCTGTGGCCTTTGAATACTGCTGTTTCTCAGAGCCTCCTCTTCCCGTCCCTGGTCACTTTATGCACTGCTGTGCTCGTCCATTTATGCTGACAGCTTGAAATCTCCATTTCTTACTCCTATATCTCTCCAAACTCCAGAACCATTCTTCTACCCACCATCAGGACATGGCCATCCACATTTCCTACTGGCATCTCAACCTTAACATCTGCAAAACCAAAGTTATTCTTTTCCCCCCAGCTCTGCTGCTTATAAGCTGTGTCACCAGGGCGCGATATAGGAACATGTTTGAGATCCAGTTCCTGTACTTGTACGTGGGAATGAGCCCCTGTGGTGAGTTTCAGATGAGCGAGTGTGAGAGAGCTGTGGTGCCCATGGCAGGCACACCACAGGCACTCAGGCAGTACAGGTTGCTGCCTTCCTCTGTCGCCATCCTCCACCCAGCCTACTTCTCCCTGAACAACTCCTATGCCAGTTTTCAGCCACCCAGGACACAAACCCAAGGCTTCTGCATCTTATTAGCTGCTAATTCCGGTAAGCCCCGCCTCAGAAACAGCTCACACATCTCCTACTCGCTCTTGCTACAGTCACCGCCCGATTCAGGGCTTCGTCAGCTTACGTCTGGCCAATCGCCTCAGCCTCCATTTGCCTCCCAACCTGTCTGCACGTGGTGGCTGAAGTGACCCTTCTAGAACAAAATCATAGTCATATCATTCCCTTGCTTAAAATTCTGTGATAGCTCCTAGGATCTGTCCAAATTCTTCAGCCACATAGTTTCTTTCTTTTTCGCTCTGGCCTCACCTCCCGCCATTTCTCCGGTGAATCCTGCTCAGCCCTCCCTCACCTCTCTCTATTTTCTTGCTTTTAAGCCTCGAACACCTGCTCTTTCAGCCTGAAATGTCTTTTTCCCCCTCCGCTGCCCCCCACACCTCTGCGTGGCAAACATTAGTCATCTTTCAAGGCCACTAAAACTACCCTCCTCAGGGACATGTAGTCACTTCTCCCTCTAAGCTCCCACGACTCGTGGTGATGCCTCAGTCTTTCCTTTAGCAAACACGCCTACTACGTGCCTGAGAGTGTTCCCAGCACTTTGCAAATATTAACACACTTGATTTTCATAACAAACCAATGAGGTGATTATTCTTTTTTTTTTAAGATTTTTTAAAATTTTCCCTTTTGCTCTCCAAAGCCCCCCGGCACATAGCTGTATATTTTTAGCTGTGGATCCTTCCAGTTGTGGCATGTGTGGTACCACCACAGCGTGGCCTGCTGAGCAGTGCCATGTCCGCACCCAGGATTTGAACCGGCGAAACCCCGGGCTGCTGAAGTACAGCGTGCGAGCTTAACCTCTCGGCCACAGGGCCGGCCCCAAGGTGATTATTCTCATTATCCCTGGTACAGGGGAGGCACCTAAGGCTCCTGAGAGGTTGAGTCTCTTGCCCAAGGTCACTCAGCTAAAGGTGGCAGAGCCAGCACTGGAACCCAGGCCGAGTGGCCCCAGAGTCTGGGCTCTGATTCATCCCATTGTGCAGCCTCTCTGCTTGAATAAGTGTCATTGAACACTTAGTATTAAGCTAAACAATATGAAATTACCATTATTTGACCATTTTTGACCTATAAAAGCAGCGCATTTGTGTTGTTCAGTGTCCTGGCACTTGGGATACAGCAGAAAACTCACCGGACAGACACATCTTTGCCTCCAGAGAGGAAACAACAGTAGAGTGTGACGATGGGGGAAGAACAAGGAGTCGAGTGAGTGTGTGACCTGAGTTAGCGGGTCTGTGAGAGCCCTTGCCGAGGAAGTGCTGTCTAGGAGAAGACCTGCAAGAGGAGTGAGAGGCGAAGGGGGAGTTTGGAGGTGAGGTTAAGGGAAGGGACTTCCACACAACCTTGGAACAGCATAGGCTGAGGCCTGAAAGCCAAGAGAAAGAGCTGTCCACTCTGTCACCCAGAACTTAGTACCTGGCACAGAGCAGGTGCTCGATAAGGATTTGTCAAGAGAATAAATGCAAAACAGAAAGAAGTCAAAAGAGCTGGAGTTAATACAGTGAAAGTGAGGTTTTAAGCAGGAGAGTGGTCTGCTCGAATTTACTTTTTTATTCTTTTATTTTAAAGTCAGGTTTAATGAGTTATAATTACAGACAGTAAAATTCACCCTTTTCTGTGTACAGTTCTACGAGTCTTGATAAATGCGTCAGCCATGTTGCCGCCATCACAGACAAGATATAGAACTGTTTGACCACATCCCAAAACTCCGCTGCTGCCCCTGTGTGGCCAGCCCCTTCCTGACCCCCAGGGAGCCGCCCGTCTGTTCTCTGCTGCAATCCTTTGCTGTTTCCAGAATGTCATATGTATGGACTCAAATAGCATGTAGCCTTTTGAATCTGGCTTCTTTACTTAGAATAGTCCATTTGCAGTGCGTCCCTATCGTGTGTGTCAGTAATTGGTTCCTTTCTTTATTGCCGAGTAGAATTCTATCATATAGCTGCACCACAGTTTGTTTATCCCACGCTCACCAGTTGAAGGGTCCAAATTCATGTTAAAAAGCACCCCATCATGCTCCTAGTCTAAACGGAGCGGAGGCCTCGCATCCCTGCCATTTGCTCTCAGGTCTTTGCCTGGCTGGACTGTGAAGGGTGGAGACCGAGACTATGTCTTTGTCCTTTGACTGTTCTCAGCACCCAGCCAGGACACAGCTGGCTCTGAGTGAGGAATGGGAGCCACTTGGAGCGGTTGTGGAGGACAATGTGGAGAAGGAGGGCCACGTGTCTTCCCTGAGGACTGTGTCTGGCAGTAGGGGGTGAAAATTGGGTGCTTGGCTTTGGGGAAGAAGGGCTGGACAAGAAGGGCCTGCAGCTGAGAACAGAGCAAGCCAGAGTGTCTGGCCTTAACTTCAACTTGGAACAAAAGTGGGGGAAACAAAACAGAACAAAACAAAAACCCCTCACATGCGGTGGAAGTGTCTCCTCCCTCCCCGGGGGAAGCTAAGTCCATCTGTGGCACGCGCCATAGAGGCTGCAGGTCTTCCCTTGACCGACAGATGGCGATATAGTACTTGTGCTTGAACGGGGCCTCTGCAGTCACCCCATTCATTCGCCAGGCCTGAGTGCTGAGTGGCCCATTAGGCGCTACACGCTGGTGGGAAGGACCTTAGAGATCACATCTGTAACTTTTATTTTACAGGTGAAGGACTCGCCCATACTCCTGAAGCTGTGTTTCTCTGAGCAGGGGCTCAGACCCAATTTCTGGGTGCTTTTCCCTTCCTGTACAGCCCCCATCTCTGGAGAGAGGACAGTTTGTGGAACCATCCGCTTTGGGAGGGGTCTGCAAGCTAGGGGGCAAAGGCAGAGGGACAGATGGCCATGACCACAAGGCCTGGCCAATCTAACTCTGCCACCCGTTTGCTGTGTGACCTCAGCCAGCTTGCCTTTCCTCTCTGGTCCTCAGTCTCCACATCTGTGAAAAGTTGAACTTCCAGCTTTAAAGTACTTGGTGGTAGAGAGAAGACTGGGATGAAAAAGACACACAGCTCACATTCTACTGGGGGCTGAAGAGCTCGTAAATAACTAATCCTGTGCCAGGCCAACTGGAAAGGCTGCAGGGTGCCTTTCTGGCAGTGTGCATGTCTCTTCTGGCTGGTAAATAACTGTTGACCCAGCACTAGGTTTGTCAGATAAAATATAGGACACTCAGTTGTATTTTAATTTCAGGTAACCGACAGATAACTTTTTTTTGTTTGAGGAAGATTGGCCCTGAGCTAACATCTGCTGCCAATCCTCCTCTTTTTGCTGAGGAAGACGCCCTGAGCTAACATCGTGCCCATCTTCCTCTACTTTATATGTGGGATGCCTACCCCAGCATGGCTTGCCAAGCGGTGCCATGTCCGCACCCAGGATCCGAACTGGCGAACCCCGGGCCACCAAAGCGGAACATGTGCACTTAACCGCTGCGCCACCGGGCCGACCCCAACAGATAATTTTTAAGTATAAGTATGTTCTAAATATCGCCTAGGATATATTTATACTAAAAATATCTATGATGTTTGTCAGATATTTAAATTTAATTAGGCGTCCTGCCAATCTTCCTCTTTTTTTTTCTTCTCCCCAAAGTCCCCAGTACATAGTTGCATATTCTAGTTGTGGGTCCTTCTAGTTCTGCTATGTGGGATGCCACCTCAGCATGGCTTGTTGAATGGTGCTAGGTCTGCGCCCAGGATCCGAACCAGTGAAACCCTGGGCCACCAATGCCGAACGCGTGAACTTAACCACTGGACCATGGGGCCGGCTTCAAGCCTCCTGTATTTTTATTTTCTCAATCTGGCAACCTTGTCCAGCCCACAGGGCCCACCCAGCACCCCAGCCCCTCTCCTTGGCCCCCCAGATCTTCACCCTGATTGGCTAGTACCCAATTTGCTGGTTGTTAAATATTTTGACAATCACCCCTGACTATAAGAAAGGTAGCCAATGACCAGAAGGACCTACAACTGGAATATACAACATGTACTGGGGGTGCTTTGGGGAGAAGCAGAAGAAGAAGGAAAAAAAGAAAAGAAGATTGGCAACAGTTGTTAGCTCAGGTGCCAATGTTTAAAAAGAAAAGAAAGGCAGCCCAAATATAATGCTGTTGTCTCTCTTTCCCTCCCAGGCCTGGCACTCCTGCTGCCCCCTGCCACTCTGGCCACCCTGGTGGATGGCTGGCTCCGAGAAGACTGCCCAAGCTTCAATCATGCAGGCTTGGTCACGGGGGCAGCCCCCTCGCAGGCAGCATTGTGGGCCAAGTCCCCAGGGATACTGGCTGGGAGGCCTTTCTTTGATGCCATCTTTGCCCACGTCAACTGCCAGGTCTCTTGGCTCTTCCCCGAGGGATCAAAGCTGGTGCCTGTGGCCAAGGTGGCAGAGGTCCGGGGCCCTGCCAACTGCCTGCTGCTGGGGGAGCGGGTGGCCCTGAACATGCTGGCCCGCTGCAGTGGAGTTGCCAGTGCTGCCGCTGCGGCTGTGGAAGCTGCCAGGGGAACCGGCTGGGCCGGGCACGTGGCGGGCACGAGGAAGACCACACCAGGCTTCCGGCTGGTGGAGAAGTATGGGCTCCTAGTGGGCGGGGCCGCCTCCCACCGTTATGACCTGGGAGGGCTGGTGATGGTGAAGGACAACCACGTCATGGCAGCTGGTGGTGTGGAAAAGGTGCATGTCTGACTGAGCCCCTGCCCTGGCCCTGCTCCCACCCCGCCATCACAGCCCTTCTCCTCTACCAGAGACCCCCAACCACTCCCTGGTGAATAGTGATGTCAGGAGAAGCAAGACTCCTCCACCCCTCAGACGTTCCATCTGTGAAACGAGGGGTTGGATCGCTTTCCTACCAGCGTTCTTCTTGGTATGACGTTCAGAAGCAAAGGACAAACCATGGGGAGCCAGTGTTGATGGCTTTGCGACCTTGGGCATGTCACTTTAACTCCTCAGACCTGTTTCCCATCTGTGAAAATGTTCTTGAAGACCCCTTCCAGTTTTAAGATTCTGGGTCAAATTGAACTCAGGTCCAAATGCCAAATCTTGCTGATATTTGGCCATTTTTTTGACCCACAGAGGTAGTAATTTCATGTGGTTTCACCTAATATGAAAGAAACCATCCGATGCCTGGTTTCCTCATTAACCCCAAGCTTGTTATCCATCTGGAGCCTTTCGAATGCCCGTCCCCTGTGCCCCTCACTGTGACGCTGTGCCAGGTGCCACCTGTCTCACTCTCGCCCTTCGGCTTGCCTGACAGGCGGTGCGAGGGGCCCGGCAGGCAGCCGACTTTGCCCTGAAGGTGGAAGTGGAGTGCAGCAGCCTGCAGGAGGCTGTGGAGGCGGCCGAAGCAGGTGCGGACCTCGTCTTGCTGGACAACTTCAGGCCTGAGGTGAGGCAGGGTCTGCTTCCTGGGAAGGGGCCACGTGGGTGGCTCTCACCTTCCCTTGGCTTGTGTTCCGCAGGAGCTGCACCGCACGGCGGCAGCACTGAAGGCCCGGTTCCCAGGTGTGGGTGTGGAGGCCAGCGGGGGCATCACGCTGGGCAACCTTCCTCAGTTCTGTGGGCCCCACATCGATGTCATCTCTTTGGGGATGCTGACCCAGGCTGCCCCGGCCCTCGATTTCTCCCTCAAGCTGTTTGCTGAAGGGGCCACTCCAGTGCCCTACACCCGCCGGACCTAAAGCCAAAGAAGATGACACTGCCAGTGGGATAACATAGTTCCTTGGGACCCTCAAGGTTATACGTGGCCAACAGGACATTCTCGACATTAGCCTGGGCAAAAGTCCAGGCTCTGCCACTCGCTGCTCATGTGACCTCAAAGGGCTGGCTTCATCTCTGCTCATCTCAGTTTCCTAATCTGTAAAATGAGCCTAATAAATGATCAACCTAATGAATTTCTTTCAGTGATAATTAACACATAGTAAGTGCTCAGTAAGAGTTAGAAATTGCCAAATATGGTTCATCTACTCTAAGATGCACTTTTTTTTCACACATTACCTTCTCTGAAGTCCAGGTGTGTCTTTAGTCAATGGTGTCTAATGGTTACCGTCAGCCAGGCATTGGTCGTGGTCATGTAGCCGTCACGGCCTGTGCATGCAGCTTGTAGATAAAATATGATAACAATCTATGTTGAGATAAGTCCAAAAGAGCTCTTTCAACAAGCTTAAAATAGGAATTGTAAGTGATAAGAAAGCATCGGTCATAGTTTGACAGTTTTCTTTTCGAGTAATGGTATGCGTGTTACAGTCAATGGCATCTTATATTTGAGGATATATGGCATCAGCCTTGATATTCAGCTGGAACATTGCACTTGGTCGATGCCTATGTTGTACCGATTCTTAAGTATTTTGCCTCTCACCTCTGGCTACTGTTATACCTCTTTGGTAGAGGCGAGAACCTGTCCGTTCCTCACTTCTGGGGTCCCCATTAGACTCCACTATGCATCCTCCCCAAAATGAAAGACCTCCGCTTGGTGCTGAAATCCTTTTTGGGTCTGGTTCCATGGGGCTCTCATTAGTTGGGAGAGGACAGTAGGTACAGAGCAGATGGGACCAGAGAAAAGTTCAGTTGAGGGAGGAAGGGATGGGTGGCTGGGGGTCCAGGTTCAGATGTCAAACTTCCTTCCATGCTAAGTCAGGACTCAGGGATCTAAGGAGAGGATTTAAATTCAGTCCCCCAAACACACCTGAGGTCTCACTCACCTGCCCCTACCATCACCTCAAGCCTTGGGGGCCCACTCTCTAACCCTTCCTGGGTATCTCTGAGAGGAACCAGGACATGAGGGTTCCCTAGGGTAAAGGTGGTCCCCAAGGTGACTCAAGAAGGTTCACCTCCCAGAAGGGCTCCTCTCAGAAGGGCCCAGTCTGGAGCTGCCTCTCCCCTCTGAGAACCCACTCTCTTCTCTGTCCTTTGCCAGCAGGAGAGAAAAACAACTCTCCTCCACAAAGGCTCCTTCCCCAGGAGGATTCTGAGGGTCCCAGTCTGCCTTGAGGGAGGTATCCTACTCCTTTGCTCCTTCCCCAACCCTGGAGACCAGCAAGGGGCCTGGGACGGGGCAGATCAAGAAAACAACAAGCTCATCTCAGATGTCAAAGCCCCAGACAGGCCAAGGCCTTTGTCCTTCATGCATCAAACATGCACTGGGCACCCGCCACGGCCAGGCTCTGAGCACACAGCAGAGATTCATCTAACAGAGGTGCCAAGCAGAAGTGGATGCCGCTTTTGGTGATACCCTGAACTAAAGAGGCCATTCTCACAGGACACAGCCTAGCGGTGCCACCTGGGGCTGCATCTGTTCTCTCTAATACGCACCTCCACCCCTGCGTCCTTCTGCCTTTTCTCCAGGGAAAACACGGACACACTCAGCTAGGCAGCCTTCCCTGCTCCAGGGAACTTGGATCTCCGAGCTGCAGCTCCTCAGACCTGAAGGGGGAAAACTGAACCCCCATAGAACCAGGGGCACTTCTGGATGCCACGACAAGGAAGTTGGGACCCATGGATGAGCTGGGAACTGGAAGGCGAAACACTTGGGATCTAGGAGGGAATCAGAGGCTGACAGACCAGAAGGAGAAGTGTACCAGGAGTCACAAACTCAAATGCCTCCAGGACCCAAGCAGATAAAATAAATGGTGGAAGCCAGAATAAGACAAAGGGGAGCAGGCTGTGGCCAACTGGAGAATGTATGCTGCACCCACAGTATTCCAATTAGGAAAGAAATCTACCAGGCTGAGTCTCAAGCTCACCCTCGAACCCAGAAATGGGTTAGCCCTAGAGGCACCTCCAGATCTGCGAGCTGCGAGGTGATGCCATTACGCAAGGAGATGGATCCTGGTCAGGCAAAAGCAACACGTGCCCTCCTCGCTGGGGAATGGATTTCTAGGCAGAGGAGACTGCATGGGCAAAGGCTCAGAAGTAGGAAATGGCTTGGATTGTTTGATTTGAAGCTGGGATCAGGAGAGGCAAGATGGCTAGGAGCTGGGCTGGGTCCAGACCACAAAATGGTAAGTCAGAGGACTCGGACTCTGTCCCAAGAACAGTCAGATTGAAGCTGGAAAGTGAGATAAGCATATTTGCAGTTTAGGTCCAGTCCACTCCAGGAAGATGTATTTGAGGGGGTCAGAGTGGCTGCAGAGAGACCAGGAGGAGGCTGATGTAGCCATTCAGAGGGCTTGAATGTGGGTTGTGGCAGTGGGGTTGGAGAGAAGAGAATGCAGGCGGAGGAAACATCTGCAAAGGCTTCGAGCGCAGCTGGAGCCTGATGGGTTCAGGGCAGTGGGAAGAGTTGGGTATGGCTGTGGGGATGGAGAGAGAGGGGTGTGGAAGGCAGAAAAGGAATCTGATACCTCACCTGGTAACGTCCTATCTATCTGGCTACACTTCCTCCCAGCCTGGCCAGCCTGGGATGAGGCTTGAATGATTTCTCTAGGCTGCCCCACCCCCAGCTTAAAGCCCATGCCGATTACGGCAAATGTGCCCAACAAATCGGGTGCTGCTGTCAGCATATAATGCATCAGCAACGCTGGCTGGTGGGTGAGAAGGGAACATGCGTTGACTGAGTGCCCTTGCTCAGCAGGTGTAGGTCCCTTTCCCTCAATTAATACTCTTGGGGAGTGGGTGTTAGCATCTCCATTTTACACATAAGAAACTGAGGCTTTGTGATGTTAAGAGAGCTGCTCAGGATCACATATCAATAGAGCAGTAAAGCAGAATTTGAATCTGTATCATTCACGCATTCAATAAATATTTATTGAATGCCTACTATGTGCCAGGCTCTATTCTAGATGCCAGATTTACAACAGGGAGGAAACAGACAAAAGTTCCTGTCTATATTCTAGTGTCAGGGGTGAGCTGGTGGTCGGGAGAATAAACAGTGAAAAAATACCTAAGAATACTAAATGGCAAATCCTCTCCTGGCCACCAGAGGGCACTGCAATCACACCAGCTTCCACTCCCCTCTAAGTCCATCTCCCTTTCTGGGTTCCAAAGATAACAGCCCAGGAGACTGTGAAAGCTAAGTGTAGCATCGGCTTAAGAAGGCAAGCTGAGGACGGGTGTGCAGCAGTTCCTTTTTTCACCCACTTTTCCAGCTTAATTCCCTCATCAGATCCCCATCTAAGTGCCCAAGGCATCTCAGTGATTTTTCAAGGCCCTGAGTACTCCAGAGATCACCAAGACGCACATTCGCTCACCAGCCCATCCTTCCATTTACCCTCCTGCCCACCCACCTACCCTATCCACCCACTCAGCTTCTATCTATCCTCCTTCTCACCTACCCACCCGATCCATGCATCCCCTTTCCGTCAACCCATCCCTCTTCCCACCCTCCACCCACCCACCATTGGGGCGCTCTGTCTAGAGGGTCAGACCAGGTTGACAGAGCCAGTGAACTCAATGGGCATGAGTTTTAGCGAGCCAAGGCCAGTGAAAGCTGAAAGCATTTAAAAATGGCAAGACATCATCAGCAAACCAAATGGTATCCAAAAACAATTCAACTTTGGATCTTTAAAAAATCCCACTGTGGTATTATGCGGTGTGGATACGTATATTAATTTACTGCTAGCCCTTCAAGACAATACAGTATGTAAAATTCCATAAATGTGTCAGCACCTCTGAGCTTTGTTCCAATCACTTCTTGAGAAATAACAGATCATTTTGGCAGTTACTCAGTAACACTGAAGACCTGCTTTCTGAGGCCCCAAGTAGCTGAGCTTGTAAGACCAAACAACAAAGTGCTGAAGAGGATCTGACCATGAGTCTGTGAATAACATCTCCATCAATCACTGTGCACGTCAGATTTACCCCAGATAATGGGGGCTTTCTTTATTTCAGGTACATGGTGCTCTTTCAATCACTGGAATCTGTACAGCACACCCAGAAAATGATAAGGGGCAAAGAGACCCTCATATATACCTCTAGTTTGGTGGGTCACTGGGTGACCTCTTTCTTACCTCGCAGCTCTTCAGCTAAAAGATGCAGAAGCCTTAGACAGGACCAACAAAGACTTAGCCTGCAAGTCACTTGCTTCTTGATATTTGGCTACTTTTTCACCAAAGGAAAGCATTTTTGCTGGAATAATATATCAAAATATAAAGGACAATGCTGATTTCTTAAAGGCTGGATAAAATCATGCTTCCCACATTAAAAAAACCCAACAGCAATAAAAGCCACTTAACTGTAATCTCACCAAGAACCAAAAATATTTCAATTTTATTTTTTTACATGAGTTGCTTTGTTTTCTCAGAATGTTATGAGCCAGAAGGGTAATTCATTGAGACTTGGCAGTTTCTTAGGTAAAGAATTGTCCTAAACACATTTTTGTATTATTGATGTAGTAACTTCCCAAATACATGAACAATTTCAAGGGTTAAACCAAGCCTTGCATTTTTGTTTCCAATCTAATTAATTCCAGTGGGTGAAAAGTCCATTCCCTGTGTTTGGGAAAAGCATAGAAGATGCAGAAGAAGTGTTCCCGTGACCTTTGTGTGGCAACAATTCGACGATGCTCTGCCTTGAATAATTAAAAAAGATCCATACATCTTCTCTGACAGTAAATTTATCCTCTCCTTTCTTTCTCCCTCTCTCTCTCTCTTCTGTTTTCTTTTTTTAACGTGAAGTGCCTAGCAGAGTGCCTGGCTCATTGTAAATATTCAATTAGTGAGAACTCTCATTATTATTACTGATGTCATTATTAACATGTCCATCTTACATGTGAAGAAACTAAGCACTATTAGAGCCTCAAAAAGACTTGACAAGAGAACAAGATTTTTTATACCTTTTTACCTTTGACCTTTATCCTCTCCTTTTTCATTTTTCAGTTGTTAATTAATTTAGTTATCAGGGTATAAAACGAAAAAGTAAAAATCTCCAGTCACTCCCATCCTCCTGAGGTAATCGTTTTTAAGTAGTAGTTTTTAATTCTTCCTGGCGCTCCCTCTTGAATTGCAAAGGTGGCCATTTATAGCTTTGAGTTCTATTGATTCCCTAGGTGAAGGACAAAGGTTCTAGCTCACTCACACTTTTTCTTTACTTTTGTTAGTTATATTTTTATTAGTAGTCTTTCTATTGGCTGTCATTATAACTTTAAATAATATGTATAGTCCCTTCTTCTTGATGCATTAATTTTTAGAAATTGAAATATAATTTACACACTATAAAACTCTTTCAAAGTGTTCAACTCCGTGGTTTTTAGTATGTTCAGAGAGTTGTGAGACCATCATCACTGTATCATTTCAGAACATCTTAATAATGCCCGAAGAAATCCCATACCCATTAGCAGTCTCTGCCCGTTCCCTTCTCCCCTCAGACACTGGCAACCATTATTCTATTTTCTGTCTCTATGGATTTGCCTATTCTGGGCATTTCATGTAAACAGATTCATACAATACGTGGTCTGCTGTGTCTGGCTTCTTTCACTTAGCATGTTTTCAAGGGTCATCCAGGTTGTAGTATGTATCAGTATTTCGCTCCCTTTTATGGCTGAGTGTTACATTGTGTGAATAGGCAACATTTTGTTTATCCATTCATCAGTTGGTGGTTATGTGTATTGTTTCCACTTTTTGGCTTTTATGTGTAATGCTGCTATGAAAATTCATGTACAAGTTTTTGTGTGAACATATGTTTTCAATTTCTCTTGGGTATATACATAGGAATAGAATTTCTGGGTCATGTTTAACTTTTTGGAGAACTCCCAAACTGTTCTCCAAAGCCATTGCACCATTTTACATCCCACCAGCAATGCACAAGGGTTCCAATTTCTCTGCATCCTCACTAACACTTGTTATTGTCTGTCTTATTGATTATAGCCATCCCACTGGGTGTGGAGTAGTGTCTTGTTGCAGTTTTGATTTGTATTTCCCTAACAACTGATGATGTTGAATATCTTTTCATGTGCTTATATGTCGTAGATTGCTTTGTATCCTGCAACCTTGCTGAATTCATGATGATTTTTTGTGGATTCCTTAGGATTTTCTATGTACAAGATCATAACATCTGAAAAATAGAGTTTTACTTCTTCCTTTCTAATCTGGTTGCATTTTTTTCTAGACCATTTACATTTAATGTGATTATTGATATGGTTAGATTTGAGTCTATCATCTTGCTATTTGTTTTTTATTTGTCCTATCTGTTCTTTGTTCCCTTTTTCCTCTTTACTTTTTTTTTTTTTTTTTTTTTGGTAGTTGCTGTAGGGTTTATAGTATTCATCTTTAACTTGTCTCAGTCTGCCTTTGAGGGCTATTATACCTCATCATCTGTAGTATAAAATCCCTACAATTGTATCCTTCCATTTCTCCCCTCCTGGCCTTTATGTTATTGTCATGCATTTAACATTTACGTGTGTAAACATTGTAAACCACAGTACACTGTTATTATTTTTGTTGAAACAATTATCTTTTAAAGGTATTTAAATAATAAGAAAACAATCTTACATATTTCTGACATGTATTTCTGATAGCTACTATTTCTGATGCTCCTCATTCTTTTGTGTAAATCTAGATTTCCTTCTAGGATTATTTTCCTGATGCCTGAAAGATATCCTTTAACATTTTTGTTTGGTGTGGGTCTGCTGGTTCAGCTTTTGTAAATCTGAAAATGTCTCTTTTTTGCCTTTGTTTTTAAAAGATATTTTGCCAGGTATAGAATCCTAGGTTGACGTTTTTTTTTCTTCCAATGCTTAAAGATGTTGCTTCACTGCCTTCTCACTTGGATTGTTTCCAACAAGAAATCTGATGGCATCCTTAGCTCTGTTCTTCTGTAGTAGCATGTATTTCTTCTTACTGCTTTTTAAAAAATTGAGTGTAATTTTCATACTGTAAACTTCACCCTTTTTTTTTTTAAGATTTTATTTTTTCCTTTTTCTCCCCAAAGCCCCCCAGTACATAGTTGTATATTCTTCGTTGTGGGTCCTTCTAGTTGTAGCATGTGGGATGCTGCCTCAGCATGGTTTGATGAGCAGTGCCATGTCCGTGCCCAGGATTCGAACCAACGAAACACTGGGCCGCCTGCAGCGGAGCACACGGACTTAACCACTCGGCCATGGGGCCAGCCCCTAAACTTCACCCTTTTAAAATGTACAGTTCAGAGGCCAGCCCTGTGGCTGAGTGGTTAAGTTCATGCACTCTGCTTCAGCGGCCCGGGGTTTGCCAGTTCGGATCCTGGGCACAGACTTACATACCGCTCATCAAGCCATGCTGTGGCAGCATCCCACATAGAAGAACTAGAATGACCTACAACTAGGATATACAACTATGTACTAGGGCTTTGGGGAGAAAAAAAGAAGAGGAAGATTGGCAACAGATATTAGCTTAGCGCCAATCTTGCTCACCAAAAAAAAAAGCATACTTAAAATGTACAGTTCAGTGATTTTTAGTATGCAAAGTTGTGCAGCCATCAACACTAGCTAACTCCAGAACATTTAATCACTCCGAAAAGAAACTCTGTACCTATTAGTAGGTACAGCCCATTCCCACCTCCCATCTCCCAGCCCTGACAACTACTAATCTACTTTCTGTCTCTTTGGATTTGTCTCTGGCTATTTTTTAAAAAATTGTGGTAAAAAACACGAGTCGTAACATTTATCACCTTAACCATTTTTGAGTGTACAGTTCAGCAGTGTTAAGTATATTCACATTGTTGTGAAACAGATCTCCGGAACTTTTTCATCTTGCAAATCTGAAACTCTATACCCACTAAATAACAACTCTTTTCTCCCTCTCCTAACCCCTAGTAACCACCATTCTACTTTCTGTCCCTATGAATTTGACCACTCTAGGTGATTCATGTAAGTGGAATCATGTAATATTTGTCTTTTCATCACTGACTTACTTCACTTGGCATGATGTCCTCAAGGTTCATCCATGTTATAGCATGTGTCAGAATTTCCTTCCTTTCAAGGCTGAATAATATTTCATTGTATGTATACACCACATTTTGCTTATCCGTTCATGTGTTGATGGATATTTGTGTTGCTTCCACCTCTTGGCTATTGTAAATAGTGCTACTGTGAACATGCATGCGGTTCAAGACCCTGCTTTCACTTCTTTTGGATATATATGCAGAAGTGGGATTGCTGACTCATATGATAGTTCTATTTTAAATTTTTTGAGGAACCTCTATACTATTTTCCATGATGATTGCGCCATTTTACAATCCCACCAACAGTAGACAAGGGTTCCTATTTCTCCATATCATTGCCAACACTTATTTTCTGTTTTTTTGATAGTAGCCTTCCTAATGACTGTGAGATGACATCTCATTGTGGTTTGTTGTTGTTGTTGTTGTTGTTTAAAGGTATGCCATTTTTTTGATGAGGAAGATTGGCCCTGAGCTAACATCTGTTGCCAATCTTCCTCTTTTTTTTTTTTCTCCCCAAAGCCTCAGTACATAGTTGCACATCTTAGTTTATGTCCTTCTAGTTCTTCTATGTGGGATGCTGCCTCAGCATGGCTTGATGAGCAGTGCATAGGTCTGCACCCGGGATCCAAACCAGTGAACCTCAGGACACTGAAGTGGAGTGGGCAAACCTAACCACTATGCCACCAGGCTGGCTCCTCTCATTTTGGTTTTGATTTACTTTTCTCTGATAATTAGTGATGTTGAGCTGTCTCTGGCTACTTTTAAGATTTTCACTTTATAACTGACTTTGAACAATTTGATTATGATGTGTTTTGCTGTAGTTTCTTGTGCATGAGATTTGTTGAGCTCTTCGATATCTAGATTTATAAATTGTATCAAATTTGGAAATTTCAGCCCATTCGTTTTTAAAATATTTTTTCCGTGCCTCTGTCTTTCCTCTCCTTCAACTCCAATTACTCACATATTAGGCTGTCTGAGGTTGTTCCAGAGCTCACTAATGAGCTTTTCATTTTCAAACTTATTTTTCCTCTGTGAGTTTCATTTTGGATAATTTCTGTTGGTATGTCTTCACCTTCACTAATCATTTCTTCTGCACTGTCTAATCTACTGTTAACCCCATTCTGTGTATTTTTCATCTCTGACATTGTAATTTTCATTTCTAGAAGTTTGACCTATGTTTTTTATATATCCATGTCACTGCCTAAGTTTTTGAACTATGGAATACAGTTATAGTAGTTGTTTTATTGTCGTTCTCTGTTCATTCTAACGTCTGTGTCAGTTCTGGGTTGGTTCCACTAGATTGATTATTCTCCTCATTATGGGTCTTGTTTTCCTGCCTCTTTGCATGCGTGGTAACCTTTGATTGCTTGACCAACATGGTGAATTTTACCTTGCTGAGTGCCAGATATTTTTGTAATCTGTATGATTTGTTAGGAAGGTCCAGAGCAGTGCTCATCTAGGCTTGATTATTCCCCACTACTAAGCCAAGACCTTCCTGAGTCCTCTGCCCAGTGCCCTTTGATGTTTTCCAGTCTGGCTAATGGGAAAAGACCCTGGGCACTGCTTCCTCTAATCCTTTCAGATGGCCCTTCACCTGGCCATGGGTGGTTTCTTCACACACATTGGCTGATCACTTCTCTGCTGAATACTCGAGGGGCCCCTCTGCAGATCTTGGGTTCTCTCTCTGGGTAGTTATCTCTTCTTTGTGTTCTGCTCTCCAAGCTCTAACTGCTGTGGTCCCTCTGGACTCTCAGCTCCATTCCCTCAACTCAGGAAGTCCTCTGGGCTCCACTTCACTGACCTCCTCCACCCACAGTTTGGAAATTCTCAAAACAGTGAGTTGGACAATCCTAAAAGAACTAGCCTTCCTTGTTTTCTTTTCTCTGGGGTTTCATTGCTTGGTGTCCAGTGTTTTGAAACTTGTTTCATGTATTTTATCTGGTTTTGTTGTGGTGGTAGTGGTTGTTTCAGGTGGAAGGTTAAACCTGGTCCCTGTTATTCCACCTGAAGGAGAAGGAGGAGTCTTGGCATCCGTGTTTCTAAGAGCTCTCTGGGTGAGTCCGCTGCACAGCCAGGTGAGAGCCACTTGCACAAACCTCTTTTCTCTGCTTGAAATGTTTTTCTCTAACAAATAGAATCTTTGATTATTTCCTTCCCTCTGTTTCCTCTATTCTTTCAGTTTTTTTTTTAAATGTTAGCTGTGACTATTAGATTCTTTTTAAAGATTTTAATTTTTTCCTTTTTTTCTCCCCAAAGCCCCCTGGTACATAGTTGTATATTCTCCGCTGTGGGTCCTTCTAGTTGCAGCATGTGGGACGCTGCCTCAGCGTGGTTTGATGAGCAGTGCCATGTCCACGCCCAAGTTTCAAACCAATGAAACATTGGGCCACCTGCAGCGGAGCGCGCGAACTTAACCTCTCGGCCACGGGGCCAGCCCCTCTATTCTTTCTTTCTAGAACTTCTGTTAGACAAATAGTGAACGGATTGATCCTTCATCTCTTAACTTTTCTTTCATATTTTCCATTTCTTTGCCATTTTACTCTACGTACTGAGACGTGTTTAAAAACGTTTTCCTCTCATACTTTCCTTTGATTAACTTTTTAATTTTAATTTAATTACAAATATGATTTGTAATTTCCAGAACTTTCTCTTGTTCTCCAATTGCAATGTCTTCCTACAAGCCTCTTTTTGTTTCATGGTGCCGTGCATTGTCTTATTTATTTATTTCCTCTTCTATTTATTTGTTTTGTCTCTTCATCTTAGTCCTTTTTGGAACCACTGAAAGTTAGTATGAGGAGGCCCCCATGGTTCTCCTTGGCAGCTGAGTGGGTCTGGTTCCCCAGTAGGCCCTACCCTGAACAGGCTGCAAGCTCTGTGACAGGTGTGTTAATTGATAAAAATGCTTCACTTAGATCAAATGTGCTTGTTCTTCTCCCCCAACCCAGGTGACATTTGACAATGCCTGGAGACATTTTTGGTTGTCACAACTAGGGGGATGCTACGGGCACCTAGTGGATAGAGGCCAGAGATGCTGCTAAATATCCTGCAATGTACAGGAAAGTCTCTGAGAACAAAGAGTTATCTGGCCCAAATATCAGCAGTGTGAAAGTGGGGAAAACCTGAGAGCACGCTGCCCCACTTAACTACTGCCAAAGGCCAAGACAAGGAGGAACTCTGCACACCCACTTCAGGAGCGTTCCCAGGAATTTGTTCAAGTTTGTTTAGAAGAGATCTCCGACTGATGGTTTATGAGCCACATGTGGCCCACAGACTTGTTTCATTCGGCTTTTATAAGTATACAAATTAATACCCACACATACCCACACAGTGGTCAACAATTTGGTTGATTTTACCTAAAAACCCAGACTTCTAGCTTTAGCTGGAAAGTCAGAAGGATGGACACAATTGGTAGAGCTCAGTGGCAGTTGCCCCTACAGATGGGCATGTGGTCTCTTTTTGTCTCTGTTCCCTGGTTCACATCACTCTCTTATGTCCGTGGTTTGACATCTTTGTGCATGTGAGTTCATGACCTCTGCGTTTTTTTTTTTTTTCCTTTTGGCTGGTTTTATCCTGGGGACAAATACTGACTGTACCCAGGGATGGCCGTGGAATGGTTCTGAGACAACCTTTTCGTTGATCAGATTGTTTTCACTCCAGCTTGTACTATTTACTTTAGAATTATAGGAGAATATATACAGGAGAACCGGATCCACCACAGCTGGAAGTAGAGACTTGGGGATCATCAGGGCATGAGAGCTGTTGAAGGTATGCACATGAGTAAGATTGCCCAGGAAGAGTGTGTAGAGAGCAAAACTAGTCCCGGTTGGACCTCTGGAGAAGGGAGCCAGCAAAAAAATCAGAGAGGATGGCCAGAGAGAGGGTAGGTGTTTGTGGAGTCAGAAGCTGAAGGAAGAGAAAGTTTCAAGAAGGGAATCAAACGTCTAATGCTGCCTATAGGAGGCTGAACAGTGTCCTTTGATTAAGATATGCATGGACTGGCCTGGTGGCATAGTGGTTAAGTTAGAGCACTCTGTTTCAGCGGCCTGGGTTTGCAGGTCCAGATACTGGGCAACCAGCCAACCGAGAACTAATTCTCCCCTTTTTTTTTTTGGTGAGGAAGATTGGCCCTAAGCTAACATCTGTGCCAATCTTCCTCTATTTTATATGTGGGATGCCACCATAGCGTGGCTTGATGAGGCATCCCACATATAAAATAGAGGAAGATTGGCACAGATGTTAGCTTAGGGCCAATCTTCCTCACCAAAAAAAAAAAAAAGAGATATGCAGATGATTATTTTGGTGTAAGCAGTTCCTGTACAGTGCTGGAAGTACATAGAAGCTGCAGCCAGTTGCAGAGTGATGGGGAGAGGAGAAAATGTAGACTGCTAGGACAGACAGCTCTTTCCAACAGTTGGCTGTGAAGAAGGTGAGAGGTCATGTTACATGGTGAAGGATGGAGAATTAGTTCTCGGTTGGCTGGTTGTTTTCCAGTGGGAGAGTTTGAACTCGTTTATAGAGGAAATAGTCTGGTTTTTTGATATTGTGAATGGTATAACCCAGTAATACATTTACACCATGAAACATCTAGAAATGCTGCATAAAATCAAACAAATATGCTTTAAAATGCACTGATGGTTTTCAAGAAAGTAAGGGGAATCCCCAGGAGCCATACACAAAGAGGAAATTGAAAACCAGAGATGTGTGAGTTGCTGGCAGGTTGTAGATCTCGGCAATGAAGGGACTTGGGTTTTACACCCACCTAGAGATTGGAGATAAAGCCTTGCCTGAGGCACTGAAAACTGAGACCCTCACATAAAGCTCAGCCCCCTAACGGATGATACCCTCAGTGAAAGAGAAGACTAGAAAAAAACTCTTCCCATCAGCTCAGGGAGCGCAAAAGAACCTTGTCTGTCTCACCCTGAGATCTGGTGGCAATAGAAAGTCTCCCCAGAAAATTCATAACCAAAGGCTTGCCCTCATTTAGATTTGGGTTTCAAATTTACACCATCTGCATGGTCTCGGAAGCCCAAATAAAATTAACAAATAATGTGGTCGAGGGTTGGTAATACCCCAGAAGCATCCTTGGCAGGAGCAAACACAAAACTTCTCTAGAGAGACATACCCTCAAACCTAGTCACACGGATTCCCACTGCTAAAGCTCTGCTAAAGCTGAGGTCACAACCCTAAATTAGAAAACCTAAGAGGAAGCCATCTGTCATGAATGAGAGTGAGCACCCTAGAACTACGACAGAATTATTGAGTAAAGAACCATACAGTAAATATGTTTTAAATGCCTAAAGACATAAAAGAAGGACTCAACGTTAGAAAGTGATAAGATGGTGGTAAGGATGAGAGGGAGAGGTTTAAAAGAGAAAGGAGAAAGGGTAAAAATTAATGCATCTATTAATCCATTCGCCTATTCATTCCCCTTTCCTTGGGCTCCTATTATGTTTTAGACCATGTTCTGGGTCTGGGAATATAAAGACGACTTTGCGGACAAGTTGGACTCTGCCTCAGGGAGATCACAGCCATCCATGCACACATCCATCCATCTTTCATTTTATAGCATCCTCAGATGTCACAGCTAGAAAAGTCCCAATAGAGCATCCTGTTCAGCTTTCTACTCTCTTGCCATACAGAGTAAGAATGTGAGGCCCAGTTACACAAAACTCACTTTTCTGAAGTCTCCAAGTGAGTGGGTGGCAGAGCCAGAGTGAGAGCCCGGGCCTTGCCCCTGGTGTCCCTTCTGCATGTCCTGCCTCCACTGAGCACTTGGAGCGCGGACATCTAAGCTCTGAACACTGTATCTCTGTTCTGTTTCCCTGATAGACTGGTCACTCCTCGTGGCCAGAGTCCTCACAACCCAGTCCAGTCAGATGATGGTGACAACGAGAAGTGACATAGTTACCTAGCTCCTGAGGGACAGAGATGGGATAGGAGGCCTGATCTCTACCTTGTATCAGTTACATGTCCCTGTCTTTTCTCACCGCCTCCACCCCCGACTCCTGCCACTAGAAAAACTGTGAGCTCCTTGAGAGACCAGGTCTTAAGACTCCAACTCCGGGGTCTGGCTCAGGGAAGATGTTCTGAACGCTTGCTGGATGAGTGCACCGGGGGAGAGGTCCCTCAGCCTGAAGACTTCTCATTCCCCGACTGCTTCTTCAACTTCTGGCATCCAAGGGGTTAGAGGGGAGGTCAAGGCCCAAATGCTCCCCGGCCCTCCTGAGCAGGGAGAGCTGAGTGTTGGCCTCGGCCTGGAAGGATTTCCTGGGTGTGGGTGTGGGTGTGGGTGTGGGTGAACTCAGGAGGTTTATGGCTGGCATCAATTAGCAGAGGACGGCTGATCCCGGGGCAGGGCTCTCTGGCTATCTCAGGACCTCTGGGGAAGGCCTCAGGGTGGCGCTACAATGTCTAATACTTGCTGATCCATTCATCCCCCTTCTCTGAACAAAGAAAGAGCAGATCTTTGGGTCAATGTGTCCAGCAGGGAACAATGTCTACTTAGAACTTAGTATCTTCTGTTTTTAGAGGTTTGCACCTGAGCTAACATCTGCTGCCAATCTTTCTTTTTTTCTTCTTCTTCTTCTCCCAAAGCCCTCCCAGTACATAGTTGTATATCCTTGTTGTAGGTCCTTCTAGTTCTGCTATGTGGGACGCCGCCTCAGCATGGCCTGGCGGGCGGTGCCATGCCCACCCCCAGGTTCTGAACTGGGTGAAACCCTGGGCCACGAAAGCAGAGTGCGTGAATTTAACCACTCAGCTACGGGGCCGACCCCCAGAATTTAATATCTTTGTTTATATTGTATTTATTTGCATATTTTATCTTCTATTTCTGGCAAGTGATACTGGTTTTCCGTTTACAGTAGTGATACAAAAAAGATTCCTTTTAAAATAAATTTATTAAGCAAATAGTAAACCAATGTAAAGAAAAACATAAAGTAAATAATAGTACAGGTGGTAAGTTGGTATGGCAAAAATCCTAACATTCACGACTGAAGTTCGGGAAATCAGACCCCCAGGGAACAGAAACTCCTTCCCTCTCCCCAGCCCCTGGCTCTGCTCCCAAAGTGAGGTCAGCTGATAGAGGTGACTATAGGGCCAAGGACATTTCTGGACTCCATTTCTCTGGGATGGAGCATTATAAGTAAGTCTGTCTTGGAGAAAATCTGTCTCTCTGGACCATGCCAGCAAGCCAGGAGGAAGATAGCTGGCGGCTGCATTTTGGGAGCTACCCTGCCCCGGGACAGTGCTCCTTTCCACACTGGATCAAACTCACCTCTCCTTGGCCCCAGCCTCCCTCGCTGTCGAGGGCTAAGATTCAGAGGGCTGAGGTGTGTTGGCCTTAGAGGACAGGGCACCCATCGGTCTTCTTTGGCTCTAGGTCCCAGCTGCAGGCAAGAGAGAGGCTCCGCAGGTTGGCTAACCAAGTTCCCTGTTGCCAGTTGGGGGTCAAAGCCATAGTCTGTATGTAGTAAGACGCTCCTTTGCCTGGTCTTGACCTCTCTGTGTGTGTTTTCCTGGAGGGATGATTTGTGGCTCTGGGAAGCTTGATTCCTGTCATCTCCTGCTGGCACAACTGACACTCATCATCAGCACCCTCAGTCTGTCCTTCCACATCCACGAGACTCCTCCACTTTGATATGGACATCTTAGGTGCACACTGAAGGAAGGTGGAAGCCACTGTGTTGATGCTATTTCCTGCCCGTCTGGTACCTTGAGTTCTTAATCCAGATTGTGATCTTGGTGGCTTCTGGCCCAGAGTCGGCCCCACCTCCAGTTGTCTGCGCCACAGCCCCAGGCAGCGAGGCAGAAGCCCCTCTCGGCTTCCCTTGCAGCACAGGCTCTGTGGGCAACCAATCTGCCCCGACCCAGAGCCAGGGGAATTGAAATCCAGAGGTAAAAGGCCTGGCAGGGGCATTCTTCTCTGGGGGCTTCAGTACCAGCTCGGGTTCCCAGGCTGGAGCCCCAGGGTCTTAAGGTCCCTCTGAGGTAGGACCTTCCTCAGAGTCTCCGGGAGGGCAGTCCTCCAGGAGCTGGGGATTCAGAACCCAACACTTGTCCGGCCTTCACGCCTCCAGAAAGCTGAGATCTGTTCCAGGGTGACCCGAGGCTGGAGACCCCACTCAGGATCAGGGCTTCCTGGCCGCTGCCTCCTGAACTGGGGGCTCCCCAAGTACACACTGGCAACTGGTCCCTGTTCAGGCTCAGCCCAGCTCACTAGGCCTGGGGCATGGGGTCTCTCCTCCCCGACCTGGGGTCCCCAAAAGGTGCTGTGGGCTAAGACCTTGGGTGGTGTCTGGGGGACCAAGGATCTGGGAGGGGAGTGAGGGGCTGAAGAGGCAGGTGGGGCTGTTGCTCGGGCCTCCAAGGTGCCGCCAGGGGTGGGAGGGTCTGGGGCCTGGTCCCTCAGCAAGGGGACCGCGGAGCCATACCAGTCCTCTGAGCGCTCTCGTGGGGTTCCCGTGGGCTCAATCCACAGCTCTCCTCCAGGGCGCCAGACCAGGGTGGGCGCCTGGTTCCTGGGGTCTGGTTGCGGAGAGCGGCGGAACAGGCGTTCGGCCAGCACAGCTGTTGTGAGGAGGAAGAGGGCGGAGAGAGAGGCCAGGGCCAGCATGATGGGGATACAGGGCCCGCAGGGCAGCGGAGGCCATGAGGCTGCCTCCAACACAGGAGGCCCCTCCATGTGCTCAGAGGGCTGCCCTGGAGTAGAAGGCATCTGGAGAGACAGGGGTCAGGAGAGGAACAAATGAGACAGGGTTGGCACAATCTAGAGAGAGAGAGGCAGCAAGTTCTCTCTGATGCCCTCTCACCATTTCTGGGCCCCCTTGGCCTGCAGCCAGGCTTTCCTGCTCAGAATCCCAGCTCCCTTCCTGAAGCCCCATTTTCCTCCCAGATGTTAGGGTGCCTCCCTCTCGGCCCCCTCAGATCTTGCTCAGACCTAGAGAGGAAGTGCTGGGTGAGGAAATGAGAACGTCCCCTCCCTGCCCTTCTCCGGCCTGTGTGCCCCCTCCCGGTGGCCTCTGCTGGCCTCTTGGCTGCTTCTTTGCCCACACAACTCTCCTTGGAGTTGGTCTTGCTCTCGGCAGGGTCCACCGAGTTTGCTGTCCTGCCAGGTCTCAGGTGCCATCTCTGCCCCTGTCCCCACCTCTCCGGCTTTGCCCAGTCTCTGGCCCGACTCTATCTGCCTTGTTTGTCTCTCTCTCCCAGGACCCCAACCTGCAGGAGACTCCTGCATGCCTCACTTCACCTTGGGTCAGTCCTGGGCTCCTCTCTCCCTTTGGAGCTGGTCCTCCTTGTGCTCGTAGGGAGGCCGCAGGGCCGGTGCCTCAGATGAGGCAGATGAGGCGGAAGGGAAGGCACCACCAACCGTGCTCCCTCTGCCTGGGGAGTGTTTCCAAGGCAACCTGGGGGATGTGGTCACTGCGGTGAGGGCGTTTCCTGGTGAGAGGTGGGGCCGGAATGGGCAGTGGTTCTATTCAACTCAGCCTCACCCTATAGCCATGCACCAGGCCCAGAACATTCACCTGGAGGCCAAGAAAGAGGAGACAGACACTCTGGCCTGTCAGTTCCCAGAGCGCCAAGGCACCTCGCTCTGCCTGCTCCCTGGTGGCTGCTCTGTCCCCGTCCTGCTCCCTGGGCCCCGTCAAACCCACTCCTGCCATCCAGCCCCCATATGCCCTCCTGCTTGACCCAGCCTTCTGATGAACATATGTCTCCTTGTCTTCACACCATTCAGCCCTGATTTTGGTTGGAAAATATCTGTGTGGTGAGGCCTGGTAGCCAGCATATGAGGCCTCTAGGAAGAGTCCAGGGTAAAAACCAGGTTTAAGTCTGGAACATTGCCATCTCGATCCTTTCTCCTGATGCTGAGGGGCGGAGGAGCCCGGGGGCAGGGTGTGATGGAGTTCTGTCAGAGATGGTCTAGTTTGACTCACTCACTGACAGATGACAAGTAAGCTCTAAATAAGGGAGGTGTCTTGCTCAAAGTCAAACAACCCAAGTGTGTGGGAGGGACGGGGCAGCATTGATATGAATTCCCCATCTGGCAAGTAACCTGAACACAGCACAACTCTTACTACGTATTAGTATTTTGCTTTGCAGGATGGCAGCCCTTTAATGTGAAAGGCTCCAAAAATATGTTGAAATGTTAGCATCTTACAAAATATGGTCACAAGGCAGCCTGACTCAGATTGCTCTGTCCTGGTGGTTTTGAGGAAAGGGCCAGAAGGAGCACCAAGTGTGGCATGGGGTGGGTGTAGGAGAAAACGGAGAGTCTTGAGGCTCTGGGCCTTTCGACATATGCAGAAATCTGATGAGATTAGAATTTGATGAGATTATAAACCTTGAAAGAAAACCTGAACTTAGTACCTCTGAATCACACACTTAAAAATTGTTAAGATGGTAAATTTTAGTTATATGCATTTATGACAATAAAAAATTTTATTTAAAAAATCCAAATAAAACATATAGACAAGGAGAACTGATCGGTGGTTACCAGGGCAAAGGGGGGGTGGGGGGAGGGCACAAAGGGGGAAGTGGTGTACCCACAACATGACGAACACTAATGTACAACTGAAATCTCACAAGGTTGTAATCTATCATAATCCTAATTAAAAAAAAAAAACTATTGCATAAAAAAACCAAATAAATAAAACGTGAAAATTACATATGTTTTCTTTTAATTACTCTTGCTTTAAAAAAACACTAGAAGAGTAAACTTTATTAAAAACCAGAAATATCAGACACGCCTATTCTGTTCCTAAGGTATCAAACCGGCTGTTTGATTATTTTTTTTTCCTGCTTTTTCTCTCCAATCCCCCCAGTACACAGTTGCATATTTTTACTTGTGGGTCCCTCTAGCTGTGGCATGTGACGCTGCCTCAGCTGATGAGTGATGCCACATCCGCGCCTAGGATCCAAACCGGCAAAACCCAGGGCCACAGAAGCAGAGCGTGAGAACTTAACCACTCGGCCCTGGGGCCCCTTGTTTTGATTCTTAACTATCTTTCATCACTTAAAAAAAGGCCTAAATATTTTTAGCTTGTTCCTCAAAAAATTAAACACAAAATTACCATATGATCCAGCAATTATACTTCTATGTATATACAAAGAAATTGAAAGCAGAGACTCAAACAGATACTCACCAATGTTTATAGCAGCGTTATTCACAACAGCCAAAAGGTGGAAACAACTCAAATGTCCATCAATAGATGAATGGATAAACAAAATGTGGCATATATATATATATATATACAATGGAATAATATTTAGCCCTAAAAAGGAAGGAAATTCTGACAGATGCTACAACGTGGACAAACCTTCATAACATTGAACATTAAACGTTAAAGTGAAATAGGCCAGTCACAAAAGGACAAGTACTGTATGATGCCACTTATAATGAGGTTCCTAGAGTAGTCAGATTCATAGAAACAGAAAGAATGGTGGTTGTCAGGGGATGGGGGAGGGGGAAATGGAGAGTTATTGTTTAATGTGTATAGAATTTCAGTTTGAGAAGATGAAAACGTTCTGGAGATGGATGATGGTAATGGTTGCACAACAATGTAAATGTACTTAATGCCACCAAACTAAACACTTAAAAATTGTTAAAATGATTAATTTTATGTGATATGTATTTTACCACAATAAAAAATTTAAATAATAGAAAATTGAGACATAGAGAAGAAAATTATTCCACGTAATTTCCTCACTCCCAAATAAAGCTGCATTCTTTTCACAGGTTTTTCAGAGTGGGGATCAGAACCCAGGTGTTCTGACTCCCTGGTTCCTCCCACTCCACCACTCTAGAATTTCTGAAAAAAGGAGTCAGGAAGTTACTGAAGGAGAGTGTGCAGAAGAGAAGTCTCTGAGTCAGAAATGTAGAAAACAGGACTTTGGTGGGTGTCTTCTGGGTTTGGGGGTGCTCCTGCAGCCAGGTGTTCAGGGATGAGCCTGACTGGGCCTGGAACAAGCAAAAGAAAACTTGACTTCTCACAGACGAGGCAGCTGGCTTGTGGGCTCCTATATGCAGAGATCTGTCCTTGGTGCTCCTTGCTCCTAAGTCAATGCGGTGGTTTGAAAACCTGTTTGCAAATTTCTTGACACTCCTATCATAAGGTTGAGTCTAATCCCCCACCTCTTGAATATGGACTGGCTTCGGTGACTCACTTCTCACGAATGGCACACAGCAGAAGTGACAGGCTTGCTTCCAAGGCTAGGTCAAAAACAAGGGACAGAGCTCCCACCTGGTTGGGAGCTCTCTCTCCCTCCTTGCTCCCTCTCTCCCCTCACCCTTGGAACGCAGTCACTGTGTGGGAGGAAACCCAAGACACATGTAGGTGTCCTGGTTAAAGTCCCAGCTAGGGTCCCAACTACCTGTCAACGCCAACAATCTGAGCCGTAAGTGAGTAACTCTTCAGAGGGCTCCAGCACCAGCCTTCAAGCCACCTAGCTGATGCCAGGCAGAGCAAAGATGAGACATCCCCACTGAGCCCTGCTGAAAGCAGAGATTCATGAGAAAAATAAATTACTGTCTTAGGTCACTACATTATATCCAGAAATAGATATCTGGAAACTCTGTCAATGATTTTCACTAGGTGAGTAAGGACAGTGCTTCAGAGCCACTTGTGGGGCCTTCCCCAGAGTTCACTCTTTATTCCTAAGCTTCCCTCTGCCCCACCCCATTCTATTACACTGTTTTACAGCCTGAATTCGGGAGGGTGGGGAAGGATGTGGCAGTAACAAGAGCATTGAGTGGATTATGAAATCCCTCTAGACCTGCTCTGTCTAATACAGTGGCCATTAGCCACATATGGTTCTTGAAATTCAAATTAATTCAAATAAAATGAAACATTCCGTTCTTCAGTCTCACTAATTACAATTCAAGTGCTCAATAGGCACACGCAGCTAGTGGCTACTGTATTGGACAGTGTGGCTACAGAACATCTCCACCACCACAGAAAGTTCTATTGGACAGTGCTGCATTAGAACCTCACTGCCCGGAGTCAGCTGAGGACCAGCAAGGCCAGCATCACCCAGGAGTGCATCGGAATGCAGACTCACAGGCTGCACCCAGATCCATGGATCAGAAGCTGCATCTTCTCAGGATACGCAGGTGATCTGTGGGCACATGCATGTTTGAAAAGCACTGCACTGGCCAGAAGTTCTCAAACTTGGCTGTCTGTTAGAAGCAGCTGGGGAGCTTTTTAAAATGCCTGATGCTGACACTGCACCTCTGACCAAGTAAATCAGGTATGAGTCGTCTTTAAGGTTTTCTAGCTGATTCCAACGTGCAGCCAAGGTTAAGAACCACTGCTCTAGTTCATATCCTCTGGGGGCGTCCAAGAGCTTCTTCTCTGTAGTGGGCACCTGTTAGATTATCTGACCAATGCCACCATTTGAGAAATTGTCTTTTCTGAATGGTTGCAGTAAGAGCTGTCACGTTCCTACAGTGTCATCCCTCCACCCGGCCTCGAGTTACTAGACTGACACCTCAGATGTGCAGCGAGGAAGTGTTCATTGACATTTGCCCCTCAAGAGGCTGTGGGCCCCTCCTAGGCAGGAAACTTCGTTTCCACTTTCCAAGCGCCCGCTATAAACGCTTTTGGTTATATGAAGTTCAAGCTATCTTTGCTTGCGTGTTAGTGCTCTGTGGTTAGTGGAGCATTTTACCCTTATTCTTTTATAAAATGAGCGGACATGTAAAAGTGATGAGACTAGAGAAAAGATGTGAGACCTCATAAACTTGGCACAATAGGGACAAAGTTGAGAAGCACTGTGGATGCTAAAATCAGTGAGTCTGGACACACACTGGGCTTTAGTTGGTGTGCAGTGTATTCAATTGGGAAGGAAAAGAACAAAATTGAAGCATGTGTATGGAATTCTAGGAATATATGTTTAGGTTTATAACTAAAACATGAGCAGTAATTAGGAATTTTATGATTTTCTCATTTCCACGGGATGGAACCACTCCTTGGAACATGAGACTGTGTTACTTGTGCACACTTGAGTGATGTAGAAACCCTTCCTTGGCCCTCACTGTGCACCAGGCAGTGTCCTGGGGCTTTATTCACGTCAACCATTTAATTCTCACAGCAACCCTAAGAGGTAGGTACAATTATCACTTTTTTTTTTCAAGATGGGTAAAGAAAAGCAGAAAGAGGTAAAGTAACTTGCCCCAGCACATGGCTTCTGAATAGTAGTGGCTGGATTCCAGCACAGTCTGTGCTCTTCACCAGCGCACCACAAGGCCCCTGTCTGAATACGTTTGCAGAATGTGTCATGCATGAGAGCAGATGACTGTTTGAACCTCATGTGATATGTAAAGGAGACCAAATCTGCTCATATTTTTGGATGAATTCTTCCTGACACAAAGCAAGAATGAGTGCATCCTGGTGGAATGACCTCATCTCATGCCCACTTGGATAGAAGCTTACCCAGCCTATCTGAGCACTGGATACGGCCAATTCTAACAACTCTGGTAGATGGGGAGTTCATCCCTTCAGATGTTATATTGTCATTTGTTCTGGAGAGTGATTATTCTTTATTAGGAGGAAAATAAATAAAGGGAACAAAGGAAAAAGAAAGTAAGCCAAGGAAAAAAAGAGTTGCAGTGGATCAAGCAATTCAGGAAGAGATGTGGAGATAAAGCAAAGACACGGAGGTTTAAAAAAAGTTACCACGTAATTGCACCTTGATAAAAAAGGAAGTTAAAACCAGGTTCCTAAGTGACTTTAACTCCAATTGTCCAAAGCAACTGACACAAAATTCTTTTTCAACTCTTATGATGCATTTGACAAGATCTCCAGGATCTGAATCAAGCTAAACCATAAAATAAAGCTAGCTGCAGATGAGACAGATAATGGCTGTTCAGATCAGCTTTATCTGAAAGTGACCAAAAAGAACAACCATGTTTTATGAAAATTTGAAGGGAGAAGAAAATAAACATTTATTCAGTACCTGTCACATGCCAGGTCTGTGTTAGGTAGTTGACAAAAATTGGTTGGTCCCACTAACTCCAATTTACAGATGAAGAAGCTGAGACTCAGGAGGTCATGAAGCGAATAAGGGATGGAACCAGGCTTTAAGCCATATCTCTTTATAGTTCAACATTCTGTCCATGAGTTCTTGGTGCATCGCTACTTCTGACTTCAAAAAAATGATTCACAACATACACTTATCTACCCTGAGTTGGAGTCTCTGGAGCTGCTCTAGTTACTGCCCTCAAGATGTCCCAACCCACATCCAGCCTTACAGTGTTGTTTTTTTTTAAACATAATTGGCACCCGAGATAACAGCTGTTGCCAATCTTCTTTTTTTTTTTTCTGCTTTTTTTCCCCAAAGCCCCCGAGTACATAGTTGTATATTTTTAGTTGTGAGTCTTTCTAGTTGTGGCATGTGGGACGCTGCCTCAGCGTGGCCTAATGAGCGGTGCCATGTCCGCGCCCAGGATCTGAACTGTCGAAACCCTGGGCCTGTCAAAGCGGAGCGCTCGAACTTAACCACTCGGCCACCGGGCCGGCCCTAGCCAGACAGTTTTGAACAAAGAGTGTTTGTATACAAAGAACCTATATTTGAACCTTATCCTTTGAGAGATATAGAGTTCAGTTTTTCTCATTTTACAAATGCAGAAATACGGGCTCCAAAGAATGAAGTGACTTCTTTAAGTTCACACAGCTAAGAAGTGTTGGATAGAGGATCTCAACCCAGAATTCTGTCTTTATATCCAGTATTCTTCCAAATACAGAATTTCTCCAAAGAAATCATAAATAAGAAACTAAAGAAAACCCAAATACAACCCTGTGTGAAGAGAGGTGTGGAACGACAAACGAGGAGCATTTAATAGGGCTCCTTGCAGCCCAGGCATTCGACAGTCATTTACGGGGTGCCTGCTCTGTGCCAGGTGGGATGCAGGAGCTGGGAATACAGAGGTGGGTAAAGACACAGTCCCTGCCTTAGAATGGGCTCCTGGTTTAGTAGAGGAGGCTTCCGTGTAAACAGATAAATTACAGTGCAGTGTAATTAGAACCATCCTAGTCATCTAGGAAGCACAGGTGGAGCCAGAGAAAGGGACAATGAATTCTGTTTGAAGTGGAGTGGCTGAGAAGAGAGCCGAGTTTATGAGAGGAGGCTTGGCGGGGTGCAGGGTAGTGGTCCTGTGGCTGTGGCACAGCTGAATGTCTTGAGGGTGGAAGATACCAGGTGGGCAGAAGGAGGAGAGCATTTTAGGCCAGTGGAGTAGCATAAGCAGAGAGTGAAAGATTAGCAACGGCTGGCCACTGTGGGGCTGGGGTGTGGGGGACAGGAGGGGATGGAGAGGACGGACCCTCTTGGCACTTCATGGAGATAAACTAGGCTTTAGTTTGTTCACTGGAACAGTGAAAGATAACCAGAAAAGCAATGTTCAAATTTGTTTTTGTGGTAAAACCCTTTGTTCAAAGGAAACCATCATGGAGGCCCAATGAGTAAATGAGGAGATAGAGAATTTTTTTTCCTTAAGAGGAAACAGATATGCCATTGTTTGAAAAAAATGCCTCGAGAAGGTAATGTTTATCCAGAAAGATGACAGATTGCAGGTGAGAGCACATGCAGAAACACCGCAATAGGGAAGAGAGAACCTTAGACCACACCTACAGGTCATTAGTAACTCTGCCCACCCAAAGCTGCTGGTCCTTCAGTTGGTGACATTTTCTCAAGTTTATTCTGCTCCTCCTGAGATCCGGGTCTTCGCCCAGAGTAGACCCCACCCTGCCACCTGGAACTCTTGCAGGGAGGGGCAGGATAAGATGTTCCAGACTCTGCCTGACACCTGACTTTAAGAGGTTGATCACGTTTGCTCAGGAGGTGAGGTTCACATGATAAAGAGCAGGGGGAGGGCTTAGACCTGGTATATAAGATTTGGAAGTTTCTGGGGGTTTACTTTGCACCTGAAACTGCCAGGTGAGGGGTGACAGAGGCCTGGACTTGAGTTAGGAGAGATTCAAACTGAGCTGGAGAAGAGCCTGCCTGGATTGAGCAGCAGGAGAGACCTGGGTCAGCTAGCTGGAGCATCTGGATCTGAGCTAGTCTTAGGTACAAAGATACCCGGGTCTCAGTTGAAGGACTTGGGGCACCCGGGATGCTCGGGGGAGCAGATATGGCCAGATTTGTGTTAGTGGAGAAAGAATTATGAGAAATAGACCAAATACCTGGGATCTAACATCTTGAACTGATCTCAACTCCTTCTGCAACTTCTCAGTCTATCCTACCTCCACCACAACTGCTTGGACACAAACGTTTACAAGTCTCTTCTGCGTCACGTGACCTTCACTTCCCTCTTTGTATCCCTAGAGATGCATCTCTAAAATGCTTCTTTCCTTCTGAGCACCTTTGAGACCAGGGTGAAGCTAGGAGTTTAAACTACGCCCCAGATGCCCAAAAGCCAGGCCAATCTACCAGAGGCAGACTTCAGTTAGGTTTTGCTCAGACTCTTGGTTTGGTAAACTCAACCACGTCTATGATTTGGAGATGTCCTGCACTTCTTTAGAAAACTCCTTTCCTGCTTTGTGCCAGGAAGAAACAGGGCTTGACACAGCTTAATCCAGATAGAGAGTTAGGATTGGTCTTCTGACTTGGGACGGAGGAGGAGGGTTGGCTTAAGCCAGACTGGGGAGAGGTGGAGGGGTTAAGGACACAGAAGATAATATCTGCAAGGAATAGGACTCGAGACTATGGACAATCCTTTCTAAGCCCAAGCTAGGTTGGCTAGGTCTGAGTTGAAGGACCGAGAAGCCTGAGTCTCAACTGGAGGTCAGGGATGCCTGGGTAAATGAAGACCCGAGGAAAAAGGGTAAACCTTCACTTTCTCCTTTCTTCCCTCTCCAGCACCAGAATGTTGACCATTGCTCTTCTTGCCCTTCTTTGAGCATCAGCCTCTGCCAGTGCCAGTAAGTGAGAAGCCAGGAGCCCAGTACTGGGTCATGGAAAGCCAGCCTCCTGCACTACTGGTGGCCAAGGCTTTCAGAGGTGGTGGGAACTGATTTGTGGGAGAAATGGGGGTGGTGGGGAGAAACTGAGCTCTCTGGGGATTTCTCCCTCCAATCACTGCTTTCTCCTTCAGTTCAGGCTAGGTCTTCCTCCTACAATGGAGACTTTGGAGGCAGTGGAGGACGGCGTTTCTCCCATTCTGGCAACCAGCTGGACGGCCCCATCACTGCCCTTCGTATCCGAGTCAACAGATACATCGTAGGGTAAGATTCTTTGAGTTTCTAGGGTTTGGGGACACCCAGGATCTCACTAAATTGAGAAGTTCTCAGTCACTTTGGGTCACATCTGTTTCAATCAACAAGTCCTGGGGATAACATGATATGGAAAAGTTGTTAGAGGACTTGGATTTGAGACCCACACTGCTACAACCCGTTACAACTCCCAACATGCGTGACCTTGGGTAAATCATATACCGTAAACTCTTAAGGGCCTGGAAGTTGCCTGGCTTAGCCCCCATCCAAGGTTTAAACCCCCTCTGGCAGCCTACGTCTTTGCTCGATGCCTCTCCCAAAATGTGTATCCTTCTGATCTGCAGCTTGGGACAGCATGAACAAGTCTCTTCCCTTACGAGAGCCTTTCAGACATTTAAAAAATCCTTTTGCTTCTTTCAGGTAGGGAGTGAGGGTACAGTGGGAGTCTTGACTTCAGGTTCAAGCTCTGACACTTACTGTCTGGGTGACTCTGGGCAAGTTGTTTTCCTTCCATGAGCCTGTTTGTTTTTTGGTAAAATCAGTTGAAGTTCCTGTACGATCTCCAAGGGTTGACCCAACCCTCCTGTACTGTGGGACTGCAGGAAAATTGTCATCCTTGTCACCACTTGAAGGTCTCAGCGTGTAGGCTCAGAGATCATGAATTCTGATCACCCTACTCAGCATCTCCCTTCCTTCCCTCCTCACCCTGCCTCTAGTCTCCAGGTGCGCTATGGCAAAGTGTGGAGTGCCCATGTGGGTGGCACCGGGGGAAACCTGGAGGAGGTCTTTCTGCACCCTGGGGAATCAGTGATCCAGGTGTCCGGCAAGTACAAGAAGTATCTGAGGAAGCTGGTCTTCGTGACTGACAAGGGCCGCTACCTGTCTTTTGGGACAGACATAGGCACAAGCTTCAGTGCTGTCCCATTGCACCCCAACACCGTACTACGATTCATCAGTGGCCGAGCTGGCTCTCTCATTGATGCCATCGGCCTGCACTGGGATGTCTACCCCAGCGACTGCAGCAGCTGCTGAGTCCCAGCCTCCTCCTAGGCGGGGCACTGCAGTGGGGGTGTGAGAATCCCCTTACCACTAACCCTGTCTGCATGGCTCAATAAAAACTAAAAGAAGGACATGGCCACAGCTAGTGGGTATGTGGGTGTCTGCAGCTGGGATCCACCTCCTGACTCTGGGTGTCGATGTGTGCATCTCATTTCCGGCTATTGGTTGGACATCAATCTGGGAAAGAATGGAAGAGGGAGAGAGGTATAAAAATCCTGGGATTTTCTTCATAATTTATCAAGAGGAATTAAGATTCTAGCTTGCATCAACTCTTTTTTCAAGGATAGCTGCTAAGAGTGTTTACCCAAAGTGGAGTTCTGGGGCTGAGGGTAAGACCTAGTGGTGGCTTTTTGCCAAAACCCCGGATGTTCCACTCTCCACCCCTTCTTTCCCCTTGGGGTAGTGCCTCTCCACCGAAAGGCTGTCACCTCACTTTCTTGAGACCTTAACCCACTCACTGTATTTGAGTGGCATGGGCCATTGTCCTTTGTTCCTTTGCAGAACCCACCTGACTCCCGAAGTTTAACTTAAGTTTGTGCCAAGGATTCTGCCTATTACCCCAGCCTACTTCCTCCCCAGCTTTACCCATGAGCCCTGGTGCCTTGCTTAGCTCTCTCAGAATTGGGGCTCTTTCCTTAGGAAGCCACCACCTCCTCAACAGCTTCTATTCTGCCAATACCATCTTCAAAAGAGGCCATTCCAAGGGGCCGGGGGAGATTTCCATTGTGGGTTTCCATGAACATAGGGGTTGATTAGAGTTCAGGGGAAGTATTAGAGTGGCTGGATAGATTCAGCAAGCATATAAAGTTGCTTTGGAAATAATTCTTAGGACTCTAGTTCCCAGTCCTAGAGGTTTGACAGTTTTTTGTGTGTGTGTTGTTTTTTTGGTGGTGGTGGTGGTGGGTGGGAGTGGTGGTGGGTGGGAGTGGTGGGAATTACTCCTTGCCCCCAAAAGATTTATTCACATCACAGGGAATGCCCGAGTCGCATTTCTTCCCAATTAGACAAAGATAACAGTTACATATATGTAATTTTACAAAGAAATATTAACATTATAGAAACAAACTCACGTCTAGCCTGTTTTTACAACAATTCCTTTATTTCGCTTAAACAATCAATTCCATGGAATGGAATATTTCAGTGGTTTTTAGTACATTCACAGACTGTGCAACAATCACTGCTTTCTAATTCAGAATACTTTCATCACCTCAAAAAGGAACCCCCTACCCGATAAGCAGTCACTCCCCATTCTCCTCTCTCCCAGCTTCTGGTAGCCACTCATCTGCTTTCTGTCTCTATGGGTTTGCCTCATACAGACACTTCACATAGATGGAATAATACAATTATGTGGCCTTTTAGGTCAAGCTTCTTCCATTTAACATTGCTTTCAAAGTTCATCCACACTGTAGCACGTATCAGTCCTTCATTCCTTTTTAGGGCTGAATCTGACAGATTTTTGACAGATCAGATATCTGGTCAACTTTAGGATGGCCTTTAAACCAGTGGGTTTCACACTGTGTCCTGTGAAGGTACTGGCACCTAAGAGGCAGCCACAGCAGAAGAAGACTAATGGTGAGATTCCTGGCTTTTGTCCAGTCTACTTATTAGGCTTTTGCAGATTTCTTTCTTTTCTTTCTTTTTCTTTTTTTTTTTGAGGAAGGTTGGCCCTGATCTAACATCCGTGCTCATCTTCCTCTACTTTATATGTGAGATGCCTGCCACAGCATGGTCAGATAAGTGGTGCACAGGTCTGCGCCCAGGATCTGAACTGGCAAACCCCGGGCCGCCAAAGCGGAGGGCGCGAACTTAACTGCTGCGCCACCTGGCCGGTCCCTGCAGAAATTGAAAGAAAATTTTCCTTTACTTAAAAAATAAAGTTTTAAAATTGCTTAATCGAGCTAATCACACGTTTATAAAACATTCTCTGCTGGGTGCTGGGAATATAAAGACTACTGAAGATTTGGTTCTTTTTCTCTAGTCAAATTGTTTTATTGGTGCTATGCCAAAGGTGTTTTTCATAGGATGCTAAAGGACCCCAAAGGAGGGGGAATTTTCTCTGGGGGTGTCAGGGAAGACTTTGTGAAGGAAGGGGTGCATAGGTGTGTGTGCAGGGGAGCAGGACGAGGCCCAGGGCCTAGCTT
The DNA here is from genome assembly GCF_041296235.1 of Equus asinus. Lineage (NCBI taxonomy): Eukaryota > Metazoa > Chordata > Mammalia > Perissodactyla > Equidae > Equus > Equus asinus. The sequence continues at coordinate 25,259,781 of NC_091803.1, forward strand.
AGGCAGAAGCATGAAGGTAAGAAAACTACAGCGGGTCAGTACAGCTAAAATGCAAAACACAATTGGGCAAAAGGTGAAGCCCCATGTAAAGTCAGGGACCATGAACGTCATGCTGAACTATTTAAACTTTGTCTTATGGGCTACAGGAAGCCACTACACCAAAATTTTGCCCAGGGCATTGATAAGATTTATTAAGAAGTCATTTTTCTGGTGGAAGTGGGGAAAATGGACTGAAGGTGAAGCAGGATAAGAAGATAGGTAAGAGGCAAGGTCTAGACCAGAAATGAGAAATGTCTGTACAAAGGCAGTAACATGAGGGGGAGAGAAAAGGGAAGAATTTGAGAGATTTGAGCGGGAGGGCAGACTCAGAAGAACTTGCTAACTGAATGTGTGGGGGTGAGAGAAGGAGGGGAGTCTAGAACCACCATGTCTGTAGCTGGGCCAACTGGGAAGAGAGGGACATTCTCTGAGATGGGGAATACAACAGGAAAAATTAATTACCTTTTGGATCTGTTGGATTTTGATGAATCTGTGGTACATCTTGGTTGAGATCCAACACTAGGCAGAGAGATATTTGGGAATAAAGCTTTGATACAGGTTTGATATACGGCTTAGATTCAAGAGTCATCAGCACATAAATAATGAAGTTCAAGTGATGCATGTGGAAGAAGTCACCCAGGAAAACTATGGGCATGTAAAACGAGAAGCAGGCTGAAGTCAGAGGACTGGGGAATACCAACTTTTGATGGTTGGTACAAAGAAGAGAAATCAATTAAAGAAATAGAGAATGGAGTGGTCTGGGTGATAAAGGAGATGATAAGTGGTGCATCCAAAGGCAAGAGAGAAATTTCAAGGAGTGGTTAATGCCACTAAGTCAAGGAAAGTACAGACTTCAGTTTCCTTGACTTTGACAACCAGAAGTTCATTATCTTGACAAAGTTTCAGTGGATAGGGGGAAGTTGGAGCCAGGCTGCAACTGGTTAAGAAATAAATGGGAAGTGCGGAAATACAGGCAAGAGTTGAATATTTCAAGAAGTTTGGCTCTAGATCAGAAAATAGGCTAGTTAGTCATAGTTACGGGGGATGTAAGGAAGGAGGGATTTTTTTTCTAGACAGGACAGACATGAGCATGTTTATAAGATGAAGAAGGAATTAGAGTAGAAGAAGAGGCTGAAGATTCAGGAAAGAGGAGATAATTGATGGAACAAGGACTGAGAAGAGATTGGGGAGCATGTTTCATGTAGGTGCTGGAGTGGGAAACATTAAAAAAGAAGGGAAGAAAACAAAGATGATGGGCCTGGCCCCGTGGCCGAGTGGCTAAGTTCGCGCGCTCCGCTGCAGGCGGCCCAGTGTTTCGTTGGTTCGAATCCTGGGCGAGGACATGGCACTGCTCATCAAACCACGCTGAGGCAGCGTCCCACATGCCACAACTAGAAGGACCCACAACTAAGAATATACAACTATGTACTGGGGGGCTTTGGGGAGAAAAAGGAAAAAAATAAAATCTTTAAAAAAAAAGAAAGAAAACAAAGATGAGTGAAGGTATAGGTTAGTTTGTATGGGGACTGGGTATGGACTGAAACTTGCAGGAGTCAAAACCTAACTTTTACTTGGTCAGTTAAAGAATAAAGTTCTTTCCGGTATCAGTCAGTTTCTACCAGAGAAAGAACCAGGAAGAGATATACCTACATATATACCGAAAGAGATTTATTGCAGAGAATTGGCTCATGCATCTGTGGAGACTGGCTCGGCAGGCCTGGAATCCGTAGGGTAGGCCAGCAGTCTGCGACTCCCAGGCCAGAGGGGATGCTGCAGTCCACAGGTAGAATTTCTTCCTCAGGGACACTTCGGTTTGGCTGTTTTTCCCTGCAAAGTAATTTATTAGATTATCAAAATTTATATTTTTAGTAACTTCGTTTTTGAAAAACTGTTTTCCAGCTTTATTGAGGTATAATTGACAAGTAAAATTGTAACATATTTAAAGTGTCTAACGTGACGATTTGATATACGTATGCATCGTGAAAGGATTCCCACAATCAAGTTAATTAACACATGCATCATCTTACATAGTTATCGTCTAAAAAATTTTTTGACGAAAACACTTAAGATCTATTCTTTTGGCAAATTTCAATCATACGATACAGTATTATCAACTATAGTCACCATACGATATGTTGGATCATCAGAACTTACCTTATAATCGAAAGTTTGTACCCTTTTACCAGCATCTCCCCATTTCCTGCACTTGCTAGCCCTGGCAACCACCATTGTACACTCTGTTTCTCTGAGTTCAGCTTTTTGATCCTAGAGTCCGCATATAGGTGATACCATGAAGTATCAGCTTTGCTCTTAAGCCTTGCAACTAAGTGGATGAGGCCCACCCAGATTATCCAGGATAATGTAATTGACTTAAAGTCAGATGCTTTTAGATGGTAACCGTGTGTACAAAAGATCTTCACAGAGACACCTAGGTTAGTCTTGATGGAATACTATACTATAGCCCAGCCGAACTGACACATACACTCCCTGTTGCACCTGGAGGGTGGGAGGGTAGGAGGACTGGAGTGGGGAATCAAGAGAATGGCACAGAGTGAAGTTTTGCTGACCAAAGGCAGGTAAAAGGATTGCTGAGGAATCTTGGGAACCTAGCTATCAAAGGTCACAGTGAGCTGACAGAGTACTGCACAAGGACTTAGGAAACCGACGTTTTTGCTCCCCTCAGCTACATGACCTCAGCCAAATCTCAATCTCTCTGAGTTTCAATCAGCCACTTGTAAAGTGAGCTTGTTTGGGTCAGATGCTCTCTAGGACCTATTTAGCTCTCACATCTTAGGAATCTAAGTTCTGAGAATTTAGTGGTACATAAAAAGAAGTGCCCTCATTGTCCAGGGGTTGCATGTTATATAGGGATACCTGTGATGGGTGTGTGGGGAATGAGGTCCTGGACACATAGCCAGAGATGGCCTGGAACAGGGGCATGTCTGGAATGGCTGCAGTCTGAGGCCTCCCCAAGTAGGGAGTGCTCTGGAGCATGCCTGGAATGCAGGGCCCAAAGGCCCACCAGCAACGAAGAAGCCCACAGCCCCTCTGATGACAACCTGGTGTTGAAAGGCAATCTCTCAAAAAGACCCCTCAGACCTACAAGAGGTCACCAAACTGACTGGGTGATGTAACTATGAGTGCTTTCTTGTTTGGATCGTCGTGGACTCCATAGTGGCTGGTACTGCGTCCTCAAGCTTCACCTGCAGAGTGGAGTAGGGAGACAACCACGTCAAGGGAACACAAGGCCAGGCCTCTTGAGTGACCCCAAGAACGTAAAAGCCTCAAGCTGGACAAGCACGGTCATCTAGGAGACAGCTGAGGTCAAATCCCTAAACAACAATTGGCAACAGAAACCACATCTCCAAGTAATGGAAGACTCCCCTTAGATTACAGCTCACGGATTTAAAGAAAGCTTTTGGCCCAATAAATTCAAATCCAGCCAATGAAAGTGTGCTATCCTTGGTGTTATCATGAATTTGGACTTGTACGTGCTGAGGAAAGACAGTAAACATAGATCGATTATTAACTTAGGGCATATGAGAGAATATTTAAGGATCACTACAGGTGGGAAGACTACATTAGCAGTCATATATGTTTTGGGGGGGTTATTTCAGGGAGAACAATAGAGAGAGATGAAAAATGGAAAAGGCAACTAACAGGTGTGGAGCATCCATTACGAGTTCAGGTATTCTTCAAAATTACCTCAATTAATTGTGACAACAATGCTGTTGGAAAGTAGTAGTATTATTCCCATTTTTCAGATGAAGTCACCAAGACAGAAAGCAGTTGATATGTTTGTAGGTGGCATGAGTCACAAGGGCAGATGTCAGAATTCACTGTGTCCCCTACTCCTCAAACTTACACCCCTGTCTATTCCCCAGTATTTAATAACTGAGCATACCTAAGAAAAAAGCATTGTTTTTTCTATTCTCTGTTTTAATTTGACATCAAAAGGAACCTCACCCAGAAACCCTCTAAATCTTGGTAGAGCAAATGAAAATAAGATTTGTTTGACTTAGTACTAAACCAGAGCTCAGGAAAATTACAATACTTCATTCAGTCATATGACAAAGATTTCTTAGGAACCCGTGATGTGTCAAACACTCTGCTAAATGCTGTTACCTATCCAAAGTCACAAATACAGTATGTAGCAGAGTGAGGATTAAACTCAGGTTTTTCTGATGTTAAAACCTGGGCATTTGTCACACGTCCTTGATTTTAAGACATCTTAGAAATGAAATCTAACAAGGACTTCCAATATGAGGATCACACAGTTGGAAAATCATGTCACACTTCCATCCATGAGTTTTGACAATTGTATATGCCTGTGTAACCCAAAAACCTATCAAGATGTAAGGACATTACCATCAACCCAGAAAACTCCCTCTGGGCCCTTCCCAGTCACTTCCTGCCCCAACTCCCAAAAGGCAACCACTTTTCTGACTTTTTCCCCAAAGACTAGTTTAGCCTGTTCTGCATTCAACCTTTTATTACACTACATATCATGCGGCATCTGGAAAACTCCATGGACCACGCAGGAGAGAATAGGAGTGAAAAGACAAATAACATCTTAGTATTATTATGAAAATAGTTTTAACTTTGCAAAGGCCAGGGGTCCCCAGACCACATTTGGAGAATCCTTGCTCTAGGTATTACAATATTTTTTGTTTTAAACATTAATGTACTATTTTTTGTCTTCTCAAGGTAACCTCTGCATAGCAAGTCTCATCATTCCAGCGAGCACATCAAACTCACCCATGCACAGCAGCCACCAAAGCTGACCTCAGTGTCTTCAGGAAAGGGCCTGTGGACCCCTGGGTGGTGCCCTCCTTTGGCTCTTATATAATTATATGTGAAGTGAAGGAGAAGGAAAAGGGTGTCCACACGAGGCAGACTGGCCCCACCTCCTGGCCACCTGTGGAGCTCCTAGGACTCCTTCTCCACCTGGCCTCCCATGTCTGATCCTCTCTTTTCCAGCCTCATTCTTTTGTTCGTCGCTGCCAGTATGCCTTTCACTCCCAATGACCCTCATTTAACCTTCCCAGCTTGAAGGACAGAATCATCTGCCTCATCCACTAGTCTCTTTCCAATTTTTATGGAGTAAACTCTGTTCTGCTTTTGTCTGCTCCCCTTTGCTTCTTAAGGGTCTAGTTTGGAAGTTAAAAAAAAATTCATTTTTTCTTTGATTATCAGGTGTTTAACAATACAAATTTCCACCAGACGGATGCAGATCTTGATACCTTATCCTTACAATTTTGTTTACTGTTTGCCACCAGCACCCACTCCCACACCGCTTTCCCCACAAAAAATAAACTCCAGGAAGTCAGGGACCATGTCTGTCTTCTTGTTCACCATGGTATCCCCACTGCCCAGGACAGTGGCTAGCACACTACAAGAGAACAATAAACTGCAAACTGAATTATCTTAGTCCCTTCGAATATCAGGTGCTTGACAACCCTAATTTCCACCTGGCAGATGCAGAGCCTTAAAACAACCCAGGAAGTGGATTCAACCATTATTCCCTTTGAGCATCTGAAGAAACGGACATATAAATGGAGACACCAAAGCCCTGTAACCTAAGCCATTTATTCAACCTTAGAAGTCCTGACTCCCTGACCTATGCTTTTTCTGTAACTGAACTTAATGGGTTCGTCTCTTGGTGAGAGCGGAGCAGAAAAGCACAACCAAGGCAGCAATAGGTGAAGAAAACTTTTATTTCTTGCACAAACAGTGGAGAACACCAGGGATAGCTCCCAATGCAGTGTCTCCCCCAGCTCAGGACCAGTGGAGACTTTATACACAAGAGAGCAGAGCATAACAGGTTTATTTGTAACATCTATGTAACAACTGTGCTCACTCAGGGCACACTCATGAGTAGCAGGTCAACGCGCTACTACCTACATTGCATGATCTGAAAATGGCTGCTTGGACCCTCCCAGAGGAAGAGAATTTAAGATGCTAATGAGTTTAAGGTAACTTTAGGATGCTTGGAACTGGAGCATTTTGCATGGGATCTTGCTGCAAATGTGTGAATTTCTCTGCAAGATAGCAACATCAGCAAATCAGGGACATCGATTTCTGCAAAGCAGAACATATAGTCTACTCCTGTCTGAAAAACATTTGACAGACTGTGTTAGTTATTGATCAGATCCTCAGTAACCCTTTCTTTGCCTGGTTCCCTGGTCACATTTCCACTATCTCTGGCAGGTATCTTACCAAATATCTGGGGACTGGCAATAAATGTGAAAACCTGACTAGCTCTTTCTGAAGTGCAGGGAAGACCAAATTGCCAATGGTCTAAGTCAGGGGTTCTCGGAGTGTGGTCCAGGAAAGCCTGGAGGTTCCCGAAACACTTTCGAGGAGGTCTGCAAGGTCAAAACTATTTTTATTATAAAACATAAAAATTTTCAAAATAAAATAATCAAAGATGCCATTTGACTTTTTCCCTTGCATCCTTTCTTAAGTATATGGTGGAGTTTTCAAGATGCTATATGCTGTGATATCACGCCAGACTAAATGCAGAAGCAGATATGAGAACCAAACTATTTACTCTTAAGCCAGACATCGGATTTGTAAAAATGTAAAACAGTGCCACTCTTCTATTTTTTTGCTTTGGAAAACAGTTTTGGGTTTTTTGGGGGGAAGGGGGGTTCAAGTAAGAGGCTTTTAATGAAGATTTTAGAAGTGAAGAGCTCCACGTTCAGGATTTATCATCTAACATCTCAATGTTCAGAAAACCTGATTAAAAGAAGCCAAACCCAAACCAACCCACTCAGCATTAACACACACCTCTTTTCTTTGAGTAGAATTTTAATACAGGGTGGGGGGAAAAACCCAAATCCTAATATGTTAAACTAGTGAAACATCCACTCGACAGAGATAAAACCTTCACAAAGGTTAACTGAAGTAATCCAGAGCTAAAACTGAATTGTGCAGATTTTCAATGAAGTCACCAGTCATGTAACACAAAAAAAAGTCAATTATTTTTTTTATTGAGTTATTGATAGGTTACAATCTTGTGAAATTTCAGTTGTACATTAATGTTTGTCAGTCGTGTTGTAGGTGCACCACTTCACCCTTTGTGCCCACCCCCCACCCCACCTTTCCCCTGGTATCCACTAAACTGTTCTTAGTCCATAATTTTAAATTCCTCACATGAGTGGAGTCATACACAGATTATCCTTCTCTCGCTGGCTTATTTCACTTAACATAATTCTCTCAAGGTCCATCCATGTTATTGCAAATGGAATGATTTTGTTCTGTTTTGCAGCTGAGTAGTATTCCATTGTATATATGTACCACATCTTCTTTATCCATTTGTCTGTTGCTGGACACTTAGGTTGCTTCCACGTCTTGGCTATTGTAAACAGTGCTGCAATAAACATTGGGGTGCATAGGACTTTTGGAATTGCTGACTTCAAGCTTTTTGGATAAATATCCAGTAGTGGGATGGCTGGATCGTATGGTAGTTCTATTTTTTATTTTTTGAGGAATCTCCATACTGTTTTCCATAGTGGCTGCACCAGTTTGCATTCCCACCAGCAGTGTATGAGGGTTCCTTTTTCTCCGCAACCTCTCCAACATTTGTTGCTGTTAGTTTTAGATATTTTTGTCATTCTAACGGGTGTAAGGTGATATCTTAAGTGTAGTTTTGATTTGCATTTCCCTGATGATCAGCGATGATGAGCATCTTTTCATGTGCCTATTGGCCATCAGTATATCTTCTTTGGAGAAATGTCTGTTCATGTCTCCAGCCCATTTTTTGATTGGGTTGTTTGATGTTTTGTTGTTGAGTTGCGAGAGTTCTTTATATATTATGGATATTAAGCCTTTGTCAGCTATATGACTTGCAAATATTTTTTCCCAGTTAGTGGGTTTTTTTTTTGTTTCAATCCTGTTTTCATTTGCCTTGAAGAAGCTCTTTAATCTGATGAAGTCCCATTTGTTTATTCTTTCTATTGTTTCCCTACTCTGAGAAGGCATGGTGTCCGAAAAGATCCTTTTAATACTGATGTCAAAGAGTGTACTGCCTACGTTTTCTTCCAGAAGCCTTATGGTTTCAGGTCTCACCTTTAGGTCTTTAATCCATTTTGAGTTTATTTTGGTGAATGGTCAAAAAGAATGGTCAATTTTCATTCTTTTACATGTGGCTTTCCAGTTTTCCCAGCACCATTTGTTGAAAAGACTTTTTTTTCTCCATTGTAGGCCCTCAGCTCCTTTGTCAAAGATAAGCTGTCCATAGATGTGTGGTTTTATTTCTGGGCTTTCAATTCTGTTCCATTGATCTGTGCACCTGTTTTTGTACCAGTACCATGCTGTTTTGATTACTGTAGCTTTGTAGTATGTTTTGAAGTCAGGGATTGTGATGCCTCCAGCTTTGTTCTTTTTTCTCAGGACTGCTTTAGAAATTCGGGGTCTTTTGTTGTCCCATATGAATTTTAGGATTCTTTGTTCTAATTCTGTAAAGAATGTCATTGGGATTCTGATTGGGATGGCGTTGAATCTGTAGATTGCTTTAGGTAGAACGGACATTTTAACTATGTTTATTCTTCCAATCCATGTACATGGAATGTCTTTCCATCTCCTTATGTCATCATCCAATTCTCTCAGAAAGGCCTTGAAATTTTCATTATATAGGTCCTTCACTTCCTTAGTTAAATTTACCCCAAGGTATTTTATTCTTTTTGTTGCGATTGTGAATGGTATTGTATTCTTGAGTTCTTTTTCTGTTGGTTCATTACTGGAGTATAGAAATGCTACTGATTTATGCAAATTGATTTTATACCCTGCAACTTTGCTGTAGTTGTTGATTACTTCTAACAGTTTTCCAATGGATTCTTTGGGGAAAAAAAGTCAATTATTTATACACTCAGCAAGGCCTCTAAGAAATGCGCCCCAAGAAGCACTAACCTTTTGTGTGTGTGCCATCCTGAAGACCTGCACATTTTATTTTTCAGATAATCTAATTTTTAATAGAGTGTGTTCTCTACCATACGGTAATGCTTTGGTACTATTCATATAGGATTGCTTATCCAAAAGACTTGACATTTCCCCAGGAGGAGCTTTGATTCCGCCTTAGAAGTTTCATATAAATTAAAATCTTTATCAAATATCAATATGGAGGGAGGTGATACTGTATGCAACATATATAGACAAGTTACTTCTCTATTTAGAAGTTACTCCTTTAAGGTATTTGTACCAGAGAGCTTAGTCTGTCCTGCTTAATATTCAGTAGTATAGGTTCCGATCATCAGAACCTTGGCAAGACCTTAATACTTCAAAATTATTAACAACTACGTCTAGGGGCAAGTCCATGTTACTGAGTTATGACAAATTTATTATCATGAAGGAAAATAAGGATAGCCAGCCATCTTAGAAAATGCCCCAACCACTGCTTCTCAATATAGAAAGACTAGAACTACATACTTTTATCATACAACAAATCTCATCTCTGTTCCCTGAAATTCCCCTGGTTTCATTCATTAGAAGAGGATTAAAAAAAGAAAAGACTTGGGGCTGGCCCCGTGGCTGAGTGGTTAAGTTCGTGCGCTCCGCTGCAGGCGGCCCAGTGTTTCGTTGGTTAGAATCCTGGGCACGGACGGACACAGCATTGCTCATCAAACCACGCTGAACCAGCGTCCCACATGCCACAACTAGAAGGACCCACAACGAAGAATATACAACTATGTACTGGGGGGCTTTGGGGAGAAAAAGGAAAAAATAAAATCTTTAAAAAAAAAAAAAGAAAGAAAAGACTTAGAACTTTACAGCAGCATTCAGCTTTCCTACGAAATACTCAGCATCTTAAATACTACATACACTTTTTTCTTTTATTAAGCTAGACACTAGGTTCAGAGTTTGTGGAACTGGAGGAAAAATAACCTATTCAAAATAGCAGGTATCCAAGCTAAAAATAGGAGGGTCATTTTGTTGCTTTGTTCTCTTTCCAAACTTTAAATCATTTTGGGGTTTTTTTTTAGGAAGATTAGCCCTGAGCTAACATCTGCCACCAATCCTCCTCTTTTTTGCTGAGGAAGACTGGCCCTGAGCGAACATCCATGCCCAACTTCCTCTACTTTATACATGGGACGCCTGCCACAGCATGGCTTGATAAGCGGTGAGTAGGTTGGCACCTGGGATCTGAACTGGCAAACCCCGGGCTGCCAAAGCAGAACATGAGATCTTAACCACTGTGCCACCGGGCTGGCCCCAACCAAAGTTTAAATCATTTTTGTTCCCCTTCCACGTACACCTCAGTCACCACTCCTGAGTGGAGATGTTCAGAGGCTCGGGCCCCTGCTCCTCCTGCTTCTCAGCAGCTGCTTTCTTATTGCTGCAGCAAGGCTTGAATAGATGTGTGTTGATGAGGACTTCCCCAAAACGGCCTTTATAGATAATCCCACAACATATTTTCTGTCTTTTCCAGTATGTGAGATCTAAAAAGGAAAAACTGGTGTTCTGCTAAAGCCAGAAGCCATCGCTGCATCCGAGCCATCATCCAATTGGTTACTATAACAAGGAGAGTGAGCTGGGGAGGAACTTGAGGTGTTACCGTGAGCATGAGAATTGTGACGTTTGAATTCCTCCTGCAGTTTACTGACATGGTTGCTTTTTATCCTGTTTCCAGATAGAGTGTTCACTTTCTTTGGTTTCAATGTAATCTTTAGACTGGGTCCTGTTCTTGTATCTACCACTTGATTCCAGGGTTTTTTTGATCCTCTGGCAATTCCTTCCATCTTTTCACAAGCAGGCCACAGGCATTACAGATGTCTACTGAATGAGTCTCATGCAACCCAAACCAACTCTGTCAGTCTTTCTTTTCTTTTTTTTTTTTTTGAGGAAGATTAGCCCTGAGCTAACTGGTGCGAATCCTCCTCTTTTTGCTGAGGAAGACTGGCCCTGAGCTAACATCCATGACCACCTTCCTCTACTTTATACATGGGACACCTACCACAGCATGGTGTGCCAAGTGGTGCCATGCCCGCACCTGGGATCCGAACCGGCGAACCCCGAGCCACCAAAGCAGAAGGTGCGAACTTAACCGCTGAGCCACGGGGCGGCCCTGTAAGTCTTTGTCATAGCGTTTTCTATCAGTGAATCAAGAACTGGAGAACTTAGCTCTGCAAATACAGCAGCCCTCTATACTTCGGGACATCTTTGGCTTGTGAAAACCAAGCATCTTTTCTTCCAGGCAGCTGTCTTCCAAATGCAGCGTTCCACGTGCAAGAACATTTCCGAGGCCAGTCCCCACCCCTCCTCCTCAACTGCCTTGTCTAGAGAGAGAGTCTCTTGCAGTTGCTACCGCTGGCCAGGAAGGTGTAGATCACGAAAACTGTTATTTTTTAAATTAAAATGTTATTTATGTTACATGTAATGGGCTTGTTGTTATAATTTTTTGGCAGATTTTTAAATGGAGCTATAATTCACATAACATAAAATTTACCATTTTAAGTACACATTTCAGTGGTTTTTAATATATTCACTATGTCGGGCAGCTATCATCACTAATTCCAGAACATTTGCATTTCCCCTAAAAGAAACTCCATACCCATTAGCAATAGTGCCAATTCACCAACCTCTCCCCATCTCCTGGCAACCACTAAGCTATTTCTGTCTCTATGCATTTGTTACTGTAATTTTTAAGTGAATTAACCAATATTTTAAATGTTTTAATTTCTAGTACAGCAAATATGGACAAATAAAACCCATAGAAACAAAAGATCTTTGGGGCCTCAATTTTTAAGAACGTAAAGAGATTTCAAGGCCAAAAAATTTGAGAACCACCAGCCTGGTATTTGCTTTTTGTTTTTTAACAGGTTGGATATAATGTCTAAAGCAGGGCCCTAGCAGGAGCTCAAAGATGGGATGATCATTCCTGGTTAAGCTTCTAGAAAGGACAGGGAACTACTTAACAGATGGTTGAACCCATAGAACATGGGACCGTGGGTGAAGCTGACGAAGTGACAGACCGAGCATGCCTTTAACTGTGGCTCCTGATGTGTCGAGTGTTGAGTTACAAAGTAAGGAACATCCGAGCTGGTCTCCTCAGTTCAGCCGTGCGACATAAGGGTGTAAGTATGTCACTTGGCCTCTGCACCTCACATAGTGACTTTGGGCTCAGCAAGAGGTAAGTGCCACGCGACTGTCCACAATCCAGCCAGCGTAGTCCAGGCCTACACAAGTCACCAGACGGTAAAGCACCGTTGACTGCACCGAAGTCAAGTCCGGCAATCCACAAAACGACTCCCGCCCCACAGGCGCGCGAAGCAACTTCTGAGGCAAGAAACTGGAGAAAGTGAAGATCACTACCAGTCGTTTAGAATAATCCTGTTTCTAGACAACGTTATCCTTATTCATATAATCACCTCTTCCGTCACTTCTTGTTAGTGCCGTAGAAGCGATTCCAATTCCCCTGGCCCCTGTGCACAGCACAGAGAACCCTGCCGTCCTCTCCCCTTCTTCGTTCTATCGGACAGTGCTCCCCTGCTATTCATAGGGTTTTCGTGGCCAATTTTGTCGGAAGTGGGTGGTCAGGTCCTTCTCTCTAGTCTGTTTTACTGTGGAAGCTCTGCTGAAACCTGTCCGCCATGGGCGACCCTGCTGGTATCTGAAATACCGGTCGCAGAGCTGTCAGCATGCCAGCAGCCCGCACCTGTCACAGTATGACAACCGACAGGTGGGTGGTGTGGTTCCCTGATCCACAAATGAACCGGGGCCATGGCGGTGAGAGCGCTGAATCTTAACCGCTGGCCCAGCAGGGCTAGCTCTTCTGCCCCTAAAATAGAAAAAGTTGTATTCAGGCCAGGGAAACTTTTGGATAAATCAATTAAGCGCCTTGGATCACTGTCGGCTTGACTGTACCAAAATTCGTAGTTATCCGAGGGGAAAAAAATGAAACGAAAAAGAAACCGGATAAGCATCAGCAGCTCCCCTCACAACCACTGTCGCCAACGCCTCGGGCGTCAGAGTTTGCGCCGGAACGCACGCCAGGACGTCAACGGCTGGGCGGCCAACGTGCACGCATGCGTCCTCTGCCAGGGGAAAGTTTTTCTTGCGGCACCCGGAGGCAAGCCCTAAAGGGCGGGATAGTTGCAGCCGCAAGCAGGGGCTTCCGGCGGCGAGTAGCCGTGATTGGTGGAGCCTAGTAGAGGGGGCGGGGCACCGGGAAATTCGAATGGGACAGGCAGTCAAAAGAGAGAGCGGAATGGACGCGGAGGTTCCGGCGCAGCTGAGGCGACGCGGGATGGCGGCAGCGACCTCGGGTATGCGATGCCGGCCTGGCGGGGCGGGGCGACGAAGCCTGGAGCCTTGTAGGGTAATGCGTCGGAGTCTGCTTTGGACTCCGCGGGTTGTCCGGAGAGCCAGAACGGCGCGGGGGCGCGGAGGGGGAAGGTGGGAGTGGGGAGTCGCAAACTGGGCAGCCCACCTCGCTCTTTCCTTCTCACTGTTTCCTGCTGTCCGCGCGGATCAGTCGACCCGGGTTGAGACCCGGTTCCGGCACTAGTTTCGTTTGAGCCCAGCGCCCTTTTCCTCTGTGAGCTTCAGTGTTTTTGTAAAATGGGGACGATGTCCCGATCTCAGGAGATTACGTGAATAAGCGAGTGAAAGTGGCTAACGTTCTCACCGTAAGGACGAAAGGAAGGGAGCTGGACGCGCATTTAGGGGGAAGGGTTCTGTATATGACGTGTTTGGGTGCGGGGAGATCCCTGAGGGCTGTCGGAGGGCAGGCGGGGCTCAGCCGGGCTGCAGCTGGGTGTGAGTCCACAGCATAAGATGCGCTAAGACCCCAGAAAAAGGGAAATAAGGGACTGTTTCCGTTCACTCCAGCCGTGGAAGTCAGTGCTATGGTAGGGTTGGAAAGTCCGTGAGGACACTCAGAATCTTGCGAGTCTTTGTTTACATATGCGTCTCCTCTCTGCCTGTAGACTGAATTCTGGTAGTGATTAGGTGGGCACCATAGTAGTTTATTTGAGTCCCTGTTTGTCAGGTTCTGTGGCAAAACAAAGCTATTTAGTAGAATGTCAAACACATATTGAGCCCTTGCTAGGTGCCGGGCACAGTTGCAAGCATTTATGGTGATTAATTAGTCTCAACGCGATGCTATGAGGTGGTTACTATTATTGTCCCCGTTTTACAGATGAGGAAACTGAGGCACGATGTGTTTAGTAACTAGCTCAAGGTTAACACAGCTAGTAAATATTGGGGTCTGAATTTGCACCCAGGCAGTCTGACTCTAGAGCCTCTGCTCTTAACTATTATGCCCAAGCACATCATATTCCTGCGGTCTGAGCCCAACCTCCCCTCATCCTTCCAAGACCCACTGTGTCTGGTACATAGCTAATATCGTAAAAATGCTTGAATGAATACTGTCCCTTCCCTACAAGAGCTTATAGTCTGTTTCCGTAGTCATATAAACATATAATATGAAAAGCAATGAGAGACATGTATGTCTGTGTATATACATCTATCTATATGCTATGAGAGTTAGAATCTGAAGTAAACCCTTGGGTATTCTGGGAGGACTTCATTAAGGAAGTGATATTTAAGGTGGGTTTCAAAGGTTGGATAAGAGTTTGCCAGGCCGTGGCAGGACGACAAGACTATTAAATGATTTCTTATTTATGATGTAAAGAGAGGTTAAAGTTGCTCTCTTTGGCTTAAATTCCTAGTCAATAAAAAAGAGTTAAGCTGAATGAAAATTGGGAATTGTGGGAGGGGGGAAATTAGAATAAGTAAGTGCTAGCCTTGTGCACCCTCAAAATTGCTTTTATGATGTAGTGTAAGCACTTGTTTATGTGTGCTTCTCCTTCCCTCCTCCCATGGACTGAGCTTTGGGGCAAGAATGGCAGTGAGCCGCTTTTATGATGAAAACAGGGAACGAACAAGCCCATGTTTTATGTTAGTTCATTCACCACATCTTAACCTGTTCAGCAAATACTCCTTGAGAGCCTACTCTCTGCCAGGCATTGGAGATACAAAGGGTAGCAGAAAAAGACTTATTGTCGCTGAGTTCACAGTCAGATGGAGAAGGCAGACAAATGTGCAGGTACAGTGGGGTGTGATGAGTGCTTAGATGGAGGAGCTAAAGAGAGCCATAGGTGCACCTAACAATGCCTTAGTGGGAGAGTAATTTTACAAGGGAAAGTTTTTTAGAGGAAGTAAGGTATAAGCGTTTACCTCAGTCACTTGGGGGGTAGGTGGGGTAAAGAAGATATTCCAGGGAGAGAGAATAGCATGTGCAAAGGCCCAAAGGTGTGAGAGAACTTGGTGTGTTGTAGGAATTGAAGGAAATTCATAATGGCTGAGAGCTTACAGTGCAAGGAAAGAAGTGGAGAGAGAATGATTGGAAGGGAGTGAGACTGGAGGCAGGGAGACCGGCTGGAAGACTGTTGAGATGATGACTTTGGCAAAGATTGTACAGTGGGAATGGAGAGAAGTGGACTCACTTAAAAAGGTAGAATTGACAGATGTTAATAAGTAACTGATGCGGGAAGTGAGAGAGAAGGTAGAGTTAAGGAAGACTCTCATTTTTGGAGTTGGTTCCATTCATTCTCGTTAGAGAGCATGGAAGGAAGATGAGGTTGCGAGAGATGGGGAAGGGTTCTGTTTAGGACAGGAGGAGTTTGAAGTACCTGACAGCCATGTCAGAGAAGATGTCAGGGCAGCAGCTGGGAATGTGGATCCAAAGTTCAGGAGAGAGCTGTGGTGTGGAGGTGTCGATTAGGAGTCATCAGCTTTAAGATAGTAATTGGAGCCAAGAGAGCAGGTGACCATGCCCATGAAATGAATCAGGGTAGTGGTACTTAACTAGGGGCAATTTTGTTCCCCATGGGGACATTTGTGATGTCTGGAGACATTTTTGGTTGTTACAGTTGGGTGGGGCTGAGGGGGGGTGCAGAATGCTACTGACGTGTTTAGTACATAGTGTGTGCTAAACATCCTACAATGTACAGGACAGCCCCACCACAAAGAATTATTCAGCCCAAAATGTTAATAGTGTCAAAATTGAGCAATTCTGGTCTAGAGAGAGGCTAGAAGGAGCCTAGAAAAACATTTAAGACTGGCAGAAACTAAGAAGGAGTGAAGAGAGAGCTAGTGGGTGGCAAGGGAAAAGTCTATTTCCCAAAGAAAAGCAGATCAAGGATGTTGAATACTGCTGGGAAGTCAAATAGGATGGGGACCAAGCATGTCTACTGGATTTAACAGTAAGGAGGTAATTGATGACCCTGCTGAGTGGTGAGGGCAAAAGTGAGTTGCTGCCTTGAGAAGTGAGTAGCAAAAGAGTGTAATAATAATAGCAACAGCTAACATTTACTGAGTCCTTGCTGTTGGCATTGTGCTAAACGTTGTATGTACATTATTCCTTTGACTCCTCACAATCTTATGAGGGTAGATACTGTAGTTATTTTTATAAAAAGAACCTGAGGCTTGAAGAGGTTAAGAAGCCTGCCCAAGATCACACAGCTAGTAGGTGGAACTTGTCTGACTCCAAGGCCCATGGAGATACAAAGATGAAGGGGCTGAGAAGGCCCGGGGTTTCGTTTAACGAACCCTAGAGTTAGACCTTCATTTGAAGCTCTGTCACTACCTGGCTGTTTACCAGGGGCAAATTAGCTAACCTCTCTATACTGAGGTTTCCTTGTTTGGAAAATGGGGGATGAATGTAAAATGAAACACACACTGAGCTTTTACCAAGTACCAATGCTGTTCTCAGCACTTTTACATGAATTACCTTGAATTACCTTATTTACTGCCTTAACCCAACTAGTAGATATTTTTATTCCCATTTTACAGGTGTGGAAATTGAGGCACAGGAATAGAAAATCATTTCTCCAGATTATTTAGTTAGTTTTAAGTGGCAGAGCTGGGATTTGAACCCAGGCCATTTTACCTTGAATGATGAACCTACCTACTATGTGCTAGTTATTGTGATGGCATTTTATATGTTACTTCTTCTAATCCTCATTAAGCCTTTCCAAGGCCCATTCCACTCCACTTTAGAGACAAGGAAACAGGGCACATGAATGTTAAGCCACTTGCCCAAGGTCACAAGCTAGTAAGTGGTAGAGCTGGAATTGACATTTACCTCTGTCTGAGCAGAATCTACCCTCTTTCTAGGTCACCACAGACTTTCCCTTCCCCTTGAATTGATCACTAAGCTTCCTTAAGTGCTTCTGTTTCTGTCGTCTTTCTCTGTTCTCACAAAAAAATCTGAGAAAGATAGGCAAGGGAAAGGCTCCTGCACACATTTTTGACAAGTTGGTGAACATCTTTGCAACTTAGTTTTCTCATCTGCGCAGGTGCATCTGCAGGTTCCTATTTACTTGCTGCTGACTTTCAGGATTGCCATGAGGATCAAATGAAAACTAGATGTCCAAGTGCTTTGTAAACCAGAAAGTGAGAAATAGTGTTACCAGCTTCACGTGTCAGATGAAGGAACAGAAGCCCAGTTCTTGAAATAGGCCATCTGCTTATGAGTATGCCCCATGTATGTGTAAGATTCTTTCCAGGGGTAGTCTGCCCACCTTTTTGTCTTGATGTTTTTGTGTTGGCCTCTTGCCTTATATGAGGTCTATGACTCCCAACAACCAGCTGCTACCACCAGCACAAAAGGAATCAGAGCTACCAAGAACTTCCCCAGTTGGTATATAATAGGGAGGCAATATGGCATCCTCATTAAAAGCAGATTTTTGGAGGTGAAGAGATCTAGGTTTGAATTCGGCTGTTAGCTGTGAGCCACAGTATGGTATCCCCCAATGTAAAATAAAGAAGTACCCTCCTCATAACATATTTTTCAGCTCATTCAGTCCTCATAAAAATAAAGACGCTTTTTTTTTTTAGTTTTATCTTGTGTTTTCTGATGATAAAAATAATTCATAACCTTTTTTCTTTTTCCAAATGACTTAGATTTAATTATCAGAAGCAAACTAAACAGAAAGCTTACAATAGAGAAGGATTGCATGTCTGCCTTTTGCAAACTGAGCAAGGACAAAAAGAGACTAGAGGCTGCCTCTCAACCTTACTCCTGCCAAACAGGGACATCCATGGTGGTGGTGGTGTTGTTTTTAATGCAGACATCACAACATTATAGAACTAGTTAACATAGAAAATAAACCCACATAATACCCCATCAAGAGAAGACCATTGTTAACAGTTTAGAGAGTGTGTGTGTGTATGTAGGCATACACATGTAAGTATATACTGTAAACCCTAGGTAGGAAATAGAGGCACAGAAAAGTAAGGCAGTTGATTGACTGGTTTTGGGTGGAGGCAAATGTCAACTGTTTTAATGTTTAGAACAACCCCGCAGGATGCTGGTCTACGAACACCTTGGCAATTCAAAGTGTGTCCCACCAGCAGCATCTGGGAGATTGTTAGAAATGCAGAATCTCATGCATCACCCCAAGGACTGATGCCAAATCTGCATTTTGACAAGATCTTCCAGGTTATTTGTGTACACATTACAATCTACACCACACTGGACCTACTTATCAAGCAGGGAAGGAACTGAGGCCAAGCGTGGGGACACCCACAGTACAGCCAGGGTGGAAAGACCTTCCCCAAAAGGAGCTGTGGCCCCTGGCCCTCCCAATGATATCCCTAGGACCCAAGCCTCCAGGCCATTTTCCCTGCCTCTCTGTCAAGGTTATGGAGGTCTCTAGTCTATAAGATGCTGGGGATTTATTCTGTTTATAGGCTCTGCTTATTCCTCCTTTGAAGAGCAAAAAGATAAAATGTAGGTTATGATACAAGATAAAGTAATGGCCCCATGTATAAAATATCCTGGTGCTCAGAAGAGCTACTGTACCTCTATGAGCCATTTCATTTGGTAAAAAAGGACTAATAGAACCTACATCTCAGGGACGCCATGAAGATTAAAGTATGCCTGGCATGAGTCAGTGCTTAATAAATGTTAATGCTTGCGAAGTACACGATGTGGTTTACAGTCCCTGACCTGTATATAATCTCTCTCCTTCAACTCCCGCTGTACTCCTTGTGAGACCATGTATTGGATTCATCTTTTTCTTCTGTCTTGCCCTTCTCTGCTCACCCTAACTAACAGAACACACACCAGTCCTGCCCCACCAGTTCTCCAGGGAAGCTACGCTTTCACACCTCCATGCTTTTGCACATGACTGGAATGCTTGGCAAGCTCCTATTCATCCTTCAGAGCTCAGCTACATCAAGTACCTCCTCCTCCAAGACTCCTACCCCTACCTCTCAGCAAATCTGGTCCCTGCTTCCTCTGTGCTTTCACCATACTTCATGCCTAAAACTTCTCTTCTCTCCTTCAGGAGCTGGTCGCTGTCGGCTAAGCAAGGTGGGAGCTGGCCGGCGCCCACCTCCAGCTCGAGTAAGGGTGGCTGTACGACTGCGACCATTTGTGGATGGAACAGCTGGAGAAAATGATACCCCCTGTGTACGGGGCCTGGACAGCTGTTCTCTAGAGATTGCCAACTGGAGGAACCACCAGGAGACTCTTAAATACCAGTAAGGTTCAGGCCACTCTTCCCTCCCATCCCTGTGACACTAGGGATCACCTAGGCCTGCTCACACTATCAGTTGCCCAGATGGTTTCTCAGACCTGCCTCTTCAGGATCCTTGCTCCTTCCTTAGTACAGCTTTGTTCCTCACAGCTTCATTTGTTCATTCAGGAAATGTTCACGGGTGCCCATTGTGATGGGTCCTCTGTAGGATACTGTGGGAAAAGACTAGAAGCTAAATCAGACACATTACTACTGTTCACAGTCTTGTGGGGGAAATAGGCACAAAGAGGAGAAGGAGCAGCAAAGGTGAGCAGGAGAGCCCCAGCTAGGGTCTTGGGGAGGGGTGGGAAGGGTTGGAGGTACATAGACCAGCCAGCCAACATAGGCTGCAGCTGGGTGGTATCAGAGAAGACCACCCAGATACTCACAAGGACAGCTACTTTAAAATCCCAGTGGAGGGGCTGGCCCCGTGGCTGAGTGGTTAAGTTCACGCGCTCCGCTGCAGGCGGCCCAGTGTTTCGTTGGTTCAAATCTTGGGTGCGGACATGGCACTGCTCATCGACCCACGCTGAGGCAGCGTCCCATATGCCACAACTAGAAGGACCCACAACGAAGAATATACAACTATGTACCAGGGGGCTTTGGGGAGAAAAAAGGAAAAAAAAACCAAAATCTAAAAAAAAAAAAAAAATCCCAGTGGAGATTTAAAGTTCAGACTCCTTGGCCTGTCATTGTAGGCAAGGGACTGGCAAACTACAGCCTGCAGGTCAAATCTGACCAGGAGACTTTTTGTAAATAAAGCTTTATTGGAACACAACCATGCTTGTTTAGTTACATATTATCTATGGCTGCTTTCCGACTACAATGGCAGAGTCGAGTAGTTGTGAAAGGAACCATATGGTCCACAAAGCCTAAAATGTTTACTGTCTGGCTCTTTACAGAAAAAGTTTGCCAACCCCATTTTAGGCCCCTGACAGTTTGGCTTTAGTTTCTTTCCAGCCTCATACCCCTAACACATGCTATACTCTACTTATACTAATCCCTGCTGTGGCCTCAGCCACAGCTTCTTGACCAGAGTGCAACGAATGGACTATAGGTGTGATGAGTCTCACCTAGTCATAAGCAGTATCCTCTATTTATTCCATTATGGTGTACAAATACTACTTTCTATATATACTGTGATGTGAAAAAGATTGGGAAGCTCTGCCCTTTCATACCATGTCTTGTCTATGTGCTATTTTTGATACTTAGAATAGCTTTCTCTTCTCTCTTGGGCAAAATCTTCCTTCCTCAAGAAGAATTAGCTACACCTTCTAGTGTGTTCTCATCTTCATTTCCTGAATCACAGCAAAGTATGAATATCTATCTATCCCACTAGACTGCAGAACTCCCAGGAGCAGGGACATTAGATCATTTCCATATTCCTAACACCAGTATAGGGACTGGGATGGATGGTGTTGAGTGGGTGCTTTCTAAGGTCTTTGTGCAAGAAAAGGGATAGAGACTCTTTTAAATCTGAGGCCAGTATTATCCTCTAGGTCTAGGTGAGAATGGAACGCTCCACTAATTTCCTCTTTTCTTCCTGCCTACAGGTTTGATGCATTCTATGGGGAGAGGAGCTCTCAGCAGGACATCTATGCAGGATCTGTGCAGCCCATCCTAAGGCACTTGCTGGAAGGGCAGAATGCCAGCGTGCTTGCCTATGGGCCCACAGGGGCAGGTGAGGGAGCCAGATAGGGAACAGCTATGAGTCAGAAAGGGCTAGGGTGTGGGGAGGAAAATCTCACAGCTCTCTCCACTCTTTCCCCAGGGAAGACGCACACAATGCTGGGCAGCCCAGAGCAACCTGGAGTGATTCCCAGGGCTCTCATGGATCTCCTCCAGCTCACAAGGGAGGAGGGTGCTGAGGGCCGGCCATGGGCCCTCTCTGTCACTATGTCCTACTTAGAGATCTACCAGGAAAAGGTGAGACCCTGCTCTGATTGGAAAGGGAAGAGAAAAAGGGTCAAAATAAGACCCAGCTCTAGAACATGAAGCTCTGCTCTAGCAAGGAGGTACGACCTGGAATGACAAAGTTTGGGGTAGCAGATGGTAAAACTTGTGAGATTCCATCAGAGAAAAAGAGACTGATCCCCAAGAAGTAAACAGCCTGTGTCTGGGGAATTGGCTCTACCTCTCACTGCTCAAACAGGTATTAGATCTCTTGGATCCTGCATCAGGAGACCTGGTGATCCGAGAAGACTGTCGAGGAAACATCCTGATTCCAGGCCTCACGCAGAAGCCCGTCACTAGCTTTGCTGATTTTGAGCGGCACTTCCTGCCAGCCAGTCAAAATCGGACTGTAGGTGCCACCCGGCTCAACCAGCGCTCCTCCCGCAGTCATGCTGTGCTCCTGGTTAAGGTGAGGCCCACTGACAGGGGTGAGGACCTTAAAAGCCTCTACAGCCTGAGCTAAGCCTGAGGCCCTTGCTCTTTACTCCCAGGTGGATCAGCGGGAACGTTTGGCCCCATTTCGCCAGCGGGAGGGGAAACTCTACCTGATTGACTTGGCTGGCTCAGAGGACAACCGGCGAACAGGCAACAAGGGCCTGCGGCTGAAGGAGAGTGGAGCCATCAACACCTCCCTCTTTGTACTGGGCAAAGTGGTAGATGCACTGAACCAGGGTCTCCCTCGTGTGCCTTACCGGGACAGCAAGCTCACTCGCCTGTTGCAGGTCGGGCCGCCCATCTCAGGGAAAAGGGGCTGGAGAAGGAGGTTCTCAGGCCTGCTGCGGGGTTGGGGAATAGCAGTCAAGTAATGGGAGGGCGGGCTTCTGACTCACCCACCCTGCCCAATTCCCATGCCTTAGGACTCTCTGGGTGGCTCAGCCCACAGCATCCTCATTGCCAACATTGCCCCTGAGAGACGCTTCTACCTAGACACAGTCTCTGCGCTCAACTTTGCTGCCAGGTCCAAGGAGGTGATCAACCGGCCTTTTACTAATGAGAGCCTCCAGCTTCATGGTGAGGACTGGGGTTGGCAGGAGTGGAAAGGCCAGATCTGGACAATTGAGGAATTGGCTGGATCCACCAAGCATCAGCACAGAGGCTGACCACCACCCCCATCTTCCCCTAGTCTTGGCATCTGTTAAACTGTCTCAGAAAGAACTGCTAGGCCCATCAGAAGCAAAGAGAGCCCGAGGCCCTGAGGAAGAAGAGATTGGGAGTCCTGAGCCCCCAGCAGCTCCAGCCTCTGCCTCCCAGAAACTCAGGTGAGCAGAGGGGGAGGGGTCTTGGGCATATTTCCTTTCCTGTTGTGTCTGGGTTGGGTGCAAAGCAGCAGCAGGTTTAGCCCGGAAGATCCTTGAGCTGCCAACTTGTTCTTCTCCCATTCACCCAAAATTCTGCTCTCTTGAATTCACTGAAGTGCTAAGATCAATTTCTGTCCTCAGTGCTGCTGCCTGGGGCCCTAAGGAGGTCTCCTCCTAGAGCTTCTAGTCCCCTCCCTTTCCATTTTCCAACCTCTTTAGGCAGCAAAACCTCACATTTGGGGGCATCTGTTTCAAGGACAAGCACTTTTGCTTCTGGCTCAAGGAATAATCTGGATCAGGTCTTTCAGGTACAGAGGATAAGAACAAGGCAATGGAGACAAGAGATGAAGAAATGTCTTGCTGAGATCCCTCAGCCTGTGTTAGAGTCAACCTCTCCATGACTCTCCAAGGAGCTGGTTGCTGTCCTAACTTTGCCCTGCTTCTACCCTCAGTCCAAACAAAGCCTCTCTACACTAAGTCCCTTCTGTGTGTGTGTCCTCCCTTCTCCAGCTCTGACAGCCCCACCTCATGGCCCAGGACGCACTACTCCTCAGGTCACGCCTGTTAAGCAGTCCTGCTTTCTGTGTCTAACCATGATTCTCCAAGGAGCCAGTTGCAGTTTTAACTTTGCCCTGTTTCTACTCTGAGCCCCCCAAAAGCCTCTCTACACTGTATAAGTCCTAAGACTGCTGAACAGAGGTGACCTGAGAAGGCCAAGGATTAGTGCACACTCTGCCCCAGGGGACTGCTGTAGTTGAGGAAGGATGGCATACACAAAAGGTGCTTGCTCACTCACAACCTCATCTCTCAATTTTGTCTTTCTCAAGTCACTTTTCAGCAGTCCCCTTTCCTCTGTGTACAAACTCAGAAACACCTGCACATCTGTATTACACGTGAACAGGCAAGGTTTCTGCCTGATTGGCACCCTGGGTAAGCTCAGAGATGGGGCACATCAGACCTACTTAGACCCTGTCGTTAGGGGGCTCATGTTTCAGAAGGGGATATTTCCTACAGGAACATCAGTATATGATGCAAGGTAGATATTACAGAGTGCAATAAGGAAGGAGGAGCTTCTTGTTCTGTGAGAGCCAGGAAGGAAGAAACGACTTCTAGTGTTCACCCATATTTTCTGATCCTGCTCTTCCTAGGCACTTGTGCACGAAGAACAGGGCAGTCTCTGTCCGTGAGGAACGAGTTCACAGTGTAGGAAAAAAGATAACACAGTCAAGCTGGGTATCATGGGAAAGGTGGCATCAAACTGACTTTGAATGATAATTGAGATCAGATGTGAGAGAAAAAATTCCAGACAGAAGGAACAAAATTTAGGCATCATGCTTAGATTAAGTCCCGGACTCTGCTTGAATAGGCCTTTGCTGCTGCCCACAGGAGAAAGGCTTGGCACTTGAGGCCTTCAGTGGCTTTCAAAACCCTGCTGAAGATGACTGCCTCTGTGCACCTTTCCCCAGCTGCTCCTCCAAATGGACAGGCACACAGCCCTTGCTATCACCTTATCAAGGTCTCTTACTTTTCATTAGTAAGTACCTCCAGCAGAGCAATGTCTTAGATCCTGAATACCTGGAACGCAGGTGTTTACTAAATGCTTGTTCTCATCTGATTTCCTGGCATCCCTGAGAGGTTACTTGGGCAAGTAGTGATCGATCCCCATTCACCTGATGAAGACACTGCATCCAGAGAGTCTGGATGACGTGCTCATAGTTGCCCAGAAAGTTAACACTAGGGTTTTGGAACCACAGAATATACCACATTAAGGCATGATGAGGGGAATCCTGCTGCTGGAGAGGGTGATGAGAGAAGAGGTAGATAGGGAGTAACCTCTTTGCTCAGCCCCCTACAGAAGCTAAGTAGCATGGACCCAGCCATGCTGGAGCGCCTCCTAAGCTTGGACCGCCTGCTGGGTTCCCAGGGGAGCCAGGGGACCCCTCTGCTGAGCACCCCAAGGCGAGAGCGGATGGTGCTCATGAAGACAGTGGAGGAGAAGAATTTGGAGATTGAGGTAAGTGTTGAGGGTGTGGGGGCTGGGATTCCTACCGGCCTTGAGAAGCAATCCGAGGATCTTCAGATAGGGAAGGGCACTGAAAGGCTGGATCAGATCCAGTTTTCATCCCACCCCGGAAACCCTCAGTTCTCCAGCTCCTGCTTCAATGTCCTTAACATGGCTGAACTTTGAAAAATAATTGAGATCACATGTAAGAAGAAAATATTCTAGGTAAAAGGAACAAATGCAAGACACTGCCATTTCCTGAAACGTGGCTCAAGTTAACTTAGGAATCTGCTTGAACAGTCCTTCCCTTCAGTGTTTCACAAAGTGGCTTATTCCACCTCTGGGCAGCTCTGATCATTAGAAAACCCTTAATTATATTGGGCTCCAATTATCTCCTGGTAGCTTCTCCCATTGGTCCTCGCCCTGCCCTCTAGGGCGAGGCACACTGCCTGCACACTCAATTTCCTAATTCATTGCCCTTCAAGCTGACCTAGAATTGGCTCTGGGTCACATTTCCTGATCCTTTCCAACAGAGGCTTAAGATGAAGCAAAAAGAACTGGAAGCCAAGGTGCTAGCCCAGGAGGCTACGGACCCAAAGGAGAAAGAGAACTGCTCTCCCATAATGCTCCGACCCCTTGGCCGCCGCACAGTCACGGTGGCTAAGCCCCTCAAAAAGGCTGTGGTGATGCCCCTACAACTGAGTAAGTTTGGCTCTGGGGGCCAGGAGGGCCCAGATAACAGATCTCAGAAAGGAAGTGTTAGAAGCAGCTGTCCTCATGTCACTCGTGTCCTCCCACCATAGGCCAGCCCGAAGGAGGGGTGAGGAGGATCTGAAATAGAGCTGGGTGTTCTGCTCTCAGGCATTTAGTACAATGGGGTAGACTGACAAGAGCATGAATGATTATCATGCAAGACCAACTGAGATTACTTGCAAATACACTATAAGAAAGGTCATGGAAACACAACAAAAGAAGAGGTTAACTTGGGGTGGAGGGGAACTGGGGAATCAAAAACGGGAGAACCATGTGGCTACCAGGGTGGGTGACTCGAGTTCACGATTCTTGCTTTCAGTTCAAGAGCAGGCAGCATCCCCAAATGCCGAGATCCATATCCTGAAGAGGAAAGGCGGGAAGAGAAAGGTGAGAGTAGTTGGAGGCTTAGGCTACACCTAGAGCCTAGAAGTAAGGGGTAGTGAGCTCTAGTGGGAAGAGCACTGGCCGTGGAGTTACACAACCTGTCAGAACACTTATTAGCTATTTACATTTATTAACTCATATGATCTTCACAGCAACTCTGCTGCCACTCTATCACAAGTTGGATAAAATGAGAGTCAGCCCAGTGAGTGACCAGAGGGAAAGGTTTCTGTGCAACTTGACAGGAGGGAGAGACAGGCTAGGGAGGGCGGGAGGTAGTTGCTGTTCGGCTCCTATCCTTGGCAGAGGAGTCCAAAGCAGTTTGCTGCCACGGGCAGAACAGCAAACTCTGCTGTTTCTGTCACTCACCTCCCCCTGCCTCATAGCTGGAGTCCTTGGATGCCTCAGAGTCGGAGGAGAAGGCTAACGACTGCTGGGAGCTACAGATCAGCCCAGAGCTACTGACCCAGGGGCGCCAAAAAATCTTAGATCTGCTGAACAAAGGCTCAGCCCGGGATCTGCGCAGCCTGCAGCGCATTGGCCAAAAGAAGGCGCAGCTCATCGTGGGCTGGAGGGAGCTCCACGGCCCCTTCAGCCAGGTAATGGCCCAGGGAGGGCAGCCCCGGAATGGAGTGGGCCCTGGGGGGAGGGAGAGCCTGGCACGCCCTAGACCCCTTCCCCATCGCTGCCCTCCTGCCAGGTGGAAGACCTGGGACGCGTGGAGGGCATGTCCGGGAAACACATGGAGTCCTTCCTGAAGGTGAGCTCGGGCTGGGCCCCGGCCCCCTCCTCCCCAGCCTGCGCCCGCCCCGGCTCTAACGCTGCTCTCCCTTCCCTCCTGTGTTGCAGGCGAACATCCTGGGTCTCGCTGCGGGCCTGCGCTGCCACCCCTCCTGACCGCGGCTCCTCTCCTCTTTTTTAAAATCCTTGTATAACCGCTTGTTGTGTAAATACAGTTTTTACTCCGGTGCTTCAGCCTGATTTCTGGGACTGTGGGGGCAGGGCCGGGGGTATAATTGCCCTTGGGTGGACGACTAACACCCTCAGCCAAGTTCTTTGGGCGCCATCTTTGGGAAAACATGAAGCAGCCCCGGACTGTAAATAAAACGCAGGAGCCGGGAGTGGGGAAAGGACGGTGGCCGAAAGGAAACAAAAAGCCAATGCGAAAGCAAGATAATGACGACCGTTAGGCGGGCGCGCGCTTAGAGTTTAGCCCCGCCCCATCTGTACCCCCAGCGCGCGCTCCCCAATTCTCCCGCTCAGCAACGACAGCGGTTTTGTGCGCGTGCGCGCGAAATAACGGCCGCTGGCGGAGGGAGGAGGGGGGTGGAATCTTTGAAGGGGGGGAAGAGCGAAGCCGCCCTGTCTCCCGCGCGCCCACCACCTGCGCCATCGTCAGCCAATCAGCGGCCGTCTCGGGGGTCTCGCGCTTGGGGCGACTCGGGCTGCTGGGTGGCTTCCCCGTCCCTCCTCCCGCCAGAGTTCCTCTCGTGCCTCCCCCCTCCCGCTGGCCGTGCGCGAGCTCGCGCTCGCGCCCGCTCCAGCCTCTTGTGTGTCCTCGCGCCCCCCGCCCGCCCTCCCCGCGCGCAGTGTGCTCCGCTCCCCCCACCCTCCTCCTCCTTCCCCCCTCCCGCCCGTCCTGCGCGCCTCCTCCCTGGGTTCCCCCTCCCCCACTGCCGCCTCCACCTCCTCCCGCCCCAGGGCGAGCGCGAGCTACCTCCCTCCCTCCCTCCGCCATGGATCCCGGCAACTGGAGCAGCTTCATCTTCCAGGTAACAACCCCCTCCCCCGCCCCCACCCCCCTTCCCACCCCCCTCCCGCCCGCCCTCCCTCCCGTCCCACCCCCCCTCCGCGCGCCCGGTGCGCGCGCAGCTGTCCCCCTCCCTCCCTCGCGCCCTCCCCCGCCCTCCCCGAGGCGCCGGCTGGGCGCGCGCGCGGCGGGGGCCGAGACTGCTCCCTCGCTCCCCCCACCCCGCCCCGCCGGGCTCCAACCGCCGCCGCCGCCGCCGCCGCCCGGGCCCCCACCCCCGGCCCCCGGCCCCGCGGGGCCTCCAGCCCCCACCCAGGGGGCGTCGCCGCCGCGGTCGCCGCCGCGCTCCGCGGCCCTCCAGGCGCCCTCCTTCCCTCCCTCCTGCCGGCCGGGGCGCGCGGGCGGCGGGGCGGCCCGCGGGCCATGCGTTCGGCGCGGCCCAGCCGGGCCGGCCGGGGGCGGCGCCCCGAGCCCGGGCCCCGCGCGGCCCGCGCCCCTGTCCCCCGTTGAGCCCCGGGGGCCCCGCCGCGGCCGAGGCCATGTTCCCCGTGTTCCCTTGCACGCTGTTGGCCCCCCCCTTCCCCGTGCTGGGCCTGGACTCCCGGGGGGTGGGCGGCCTCATGAACTCCTTCCCGCCACCTCAGGGTCACGCCCAGAACCCCCTGCAGGTCGGGGCTGAGCTCCAGTCCCGCTTCTTTGCCTCCCAGGGCTGCGCCCAGAGTCCATTCCAGGTGAGTAGGGGCCGGCCGTGGCCGGGAGGGCGCCGACCCGCGGCCGCGGCCCACACGGCGCCTTGTCTTCACAGGCCGCGCCGGCGCCCCCACCCACGCCCCAGGCCCCGGCGGCCGAGCCCCTCCAGGTGGACTTGCTCCCGGTTCTCGCCGCCGCCCAGGAGTCGGCTGCGGCTGCAGCCGCCGCCGCAGCTGCCGCTGCCGCTGCCGCCGTTGCTGCCGCGCCCCCTGCCCCGGCCGCTGCCTCCACAGTGGACACAGCGGCTCTGAAACAGCCCCCCGCGCCCCCTCCGCCGCCCCCGCCGGTGTCGGCGCCCGCTGCCGAGGCCGCGCCCCCTGTCTCTGCCGCCACCATCGCCGCAGCCGCGGCCACTGCCGTCGTAGCGCCAGCCTCGACGGTCGCCGTGGCCCCGGTCGCATCTGCCTTGGAGAAGAAGACAAAGAGCAAAGGGCCCTACATCTGTGCTCTGTGCGCCAAGGAGTTCAAGAACGGCTACAATCTCCGGAGGCACGAGGCCATCCACACGGGAGCCAAGGCCGGCCGAGTCCCCTCGGGTGCTATGAAGATGCCTACTATGGTGCCCCTGAGCCTTCTGAGCGTGCCCCAGCTGAGCGGAGCCGGCGGGGGAGGGGGAGAAGCGGGAGCCGGCGGCGGAGCGGCCACAGTGGCCGCTGGTGGCGTGGTGACCACGACCGCCTCGGGAAAGCGCATCCGGAAGAACCACGCCTGTGAGATGTGCGGCAAGGCTTTCCGCGACGTCTACCACCTGAACCGACACAAGCTGTCGCACTCGGACGAGAAGCCCTACCAGTGCCCGGTGTGCCAGCAGCGCTTCAAGCGCAAGGACCGCATGAGCTACCACGTGCGCTCACATGACGGCGCTGTGCACAAGCCCTACAACTGCTCCCACTGTGGCAAGAGCTTCTCCCGGTGTGCACAGGGCCTCAGCCGCCCACTCTGCGGGTTGGGAGGGAGGAAGGGAAGGACAGCAACGGAGGTGGCCTGGCCTTGGCTGGTGGGAGGGAGGAGGTTTCTGAGGATGGGGACCGGGAGCCACTCCCAGGAAGGAGGGAGGAAAGCCTCTCCTAGTTACCAGGGAGCAGGGGGTGGTACTTAGCAGAGGAGGTGGGTCGTTGGGTAGTAGGAAAGCTTCGAGTGGGAGGAGCATGAGACAGCCCTGTGCGAGGGGAGGGATTTCTTGCCTAACTAGAACTCTGAAGCCTCGGGCTTAGGAGAAAATCCAGGGACCTTTGGAAAGGCCTGTAGTGCCTACGAAATTAGGCAGATTTGGGGGCACCTCCACACCCCAGGGCCCTAACCCCAAACCCAACATATCCCCAGGCCGGATCACCTCAACAGTCACGTCAGACAAGTACACTCAACAGAACGGCCCTTCAAATGTGAGGTAGGAAGCCCGCCTCCTCCTGTCCTGGTTTTCATGATTTTGATCCTCATTGTAGCTGTCTGAGTTCAGCCTCTCAGACCCCCTTTTTCTCTCTCTTTTTGCTTTTTCACTCCATTTTCTCATCCCTTCTTCAAGACCCCATCATCTCACTCCCATTTCCTACAGATCAAAGATCCCCAAGGCTCTGATTCCTTTAACCTCTTGCCCCCCTCTCCCTACTCCCCAAAGCTTTAACTCTCCTGACACCCCCCACGCCCCTCCCCCCTCCCCAGAAATGTGAGGCAGCTTTTGCTACAAAGGATCGACTTCGGGCGCACACAGTACGACACGAGGAGAAGGTGCCATGTCATGTGTGTGGCAAGATGCTGAGCTCGGCTTATATTTCGGACCACATGAAGGTGCACAGCCAGGGCCCTCACCATGTCTGTGAGCTCTGCAACAAAGGTACATGCTGAGGGATGCCGGGAGGGCCAGGGACAAAGGGTGGGGACAAACCCAGAAGCCCTTCCACAGATGTGGGTTAAAGGTGATGCAGCCAAGAGCTCATGGCATCTAGAGCCCTTTAGGAAGCAAATGAAGCAACACTGGGACGACTGAAGATCACTAAGTTCTAAGAGGTCATGGCTGGAAAAGATTGCTACCAGAAAGAGTCAATTTCTGGGTGTGTGTTGGGAGAATGGGAGTGGGACATATGGCTGCTTTGGGGAAGGAATGATGAAGAGAGCCAGTTCCCAAGGGTTGGAAGGCAAGGTTTCAGCTGTGCAGCCACTAGTTCTTGTCTTTGGCTCCTGGGGCGAGTGGAGTACTTTGGCAAGCATTTAGCAAGCACACATCCTACCCTAGTAGCAGAGAAAACTGCTTTTAAACAGATTGACTTGTTCACTGAGTAACTGGGCTGAGACTGTATTGGGCACTGGAGGGAGGGGACACAGCCGTCTCTGCTGAGGGTCAGCCCTACAAGTGGTTAGGAATCAGTGTCCTGTCACCCTAGGATAGATCCCGTGGCCATGGAGAATGGGCTCTGATGAGGGTACTAAGGCCAAGAAGTTGACACCACTCAACCAGGCCCCAAGCTTAAGGGCTGTGCCCCACCAGCCCCAGCAGAGTAGTTGTCCCCAGGTTACCAAGGATGTGGTGGGAGGAGGACAGGGCCATCTGAGGAGGGCGTCCCCAGCCTAGGAGAACAGCCCCGTCTCTGGGGTCTCCGCTTGGCTGACCCCCATCCCCCCATCCCAATCCACCCCCCCCCCATAGGCTTCACCACGGCAGCATACCTGCGCATCCACGCGGTGAAGGACCATGGGCTCCAGGCCCCGCGGGCTGACCGCATCCTGTGCAAGCTGTGCAGCGTGCACTGCAAGACCCCCGCCCAGCTGGCCGGCCACATGCAGACCCATCTGGGGGGGGCCGCCCCCCCTGTCCCGGGAGATGCCCCCCAGCCACAGCCCACCTGCTGAGGGGGACCCCTGCACCCACCAGGCAAGGCGTGGGGCATGGCTGGGGGGGGTGGGATGGGCATGTGGGACAAGGGGGTTCAGAGGGCCCAATAGGGGATCTCAGGAAGGCCAGGGATGCCCATCTATCACTCAAAGTAGGGAGATTTCTGGGGACAGGGAGGGCCCTTCAGAACTGGGTAAGGATGCAGGTTGAAGTCTCTGGGGACCAAATAGGAAGTGAGCAACGGCTGTGTCCCAGGGGAAGGAGTCTGGGAAAGAGTCTGGGGCAAGGGGCAAAGTTCTTGCCATTCAGATCGCACTGTGATCTTCTGGTGTTTCTCACCGTGCAGGTACTGGTGAGGTCTGTCCAATGGCTGCAGCGGCGGCGGCAGCGGCGGCGGCAGCAGCAGCAGCAGTAGCAGCCCCCCCCACAGCAGTGGGCTCCCTTTCGGGGGCCGAGGGGGTGCCTGTGAGCTCTCAGCCACTTCCCTCCCAGCCCTGGTGAGCTCAAAGTTGGTGGGGGGCAGAGGGGAAAATGGAGGAAAGTCCCTTGGTATCATCTCCTCTTCCCCTCTCTCTTCCCACCAACTCCTCACACTTCACTCACCAACCAAGGAGCCTCCAGAAGGAAAAGAGGAAGAAATGTTTTCTTAGGGGAATTCGCTAGGTTTTAACAATTTGTTTCTCCTGCTCCTCTCTTCTCCTTATCAGACCTGACCCCACACACACACCTGTTCCCTCCGTTGTGTTGAAGCCCCCTGGACAGTGGGCAGGGGTGGCAGAGGACAGGAGTGGCCACTGCCCTCACCCTCTCTCCTCTCTGTAAGCCCCTGCCCTGCTCTTCCAGGGATTTGCAAGCCTTCTCCCTTGATGGTCCTTGCTCCCCTCCTTCCAGCCCCTCCCCCAACTGTCTGCTGCCCCTCCCTGGGGAGTTGGTGCTTTTTTTTTTTTTTCAGGGGGAGGGAGGAGAGGAAGGAGGGAAATCAAAAGATTCTGTCCCAGGGAGGGGAAAAGGTGAGATTTGAGAAGGGGCAGAAGTGGAGAAGGCAGAGGTTGTACCTTCATAAGGTTGGGTTGTTTGGGCTCAGGCCCTAAACATCCTACTTGAGAATCATCAGGGGAAAACAAGTCAAGGGGAGCAGAAGGAGCCACTAGGGCCAGAGGCAAGACAAGAGATGGAATCTTAGGGGGCCAGGGTAAATGGGGGGGTCCAGGGCCTAGAGGTGCTTCCTAGGGTGGGGGAAATGCAGCTGCAGTGTCTCCCCCTTCCCTCTTCTACCCCAGCTCCAGCCCTGGCCTTTTCTTTTCATCCCTCTCCCCCACGACAGAAGCTATGGCCCTGGCCATGTCATCGTGTTCCTGTGTCCCCTGCATGTTCCCCATCCTTCACCCCCTCCTTTTGCGCGGACCCCATTACAATAAATTTTAAATAAAAAGCTGTCTCTGACTCTGGATTGAATGACTTGCTCTCACCAAGCCCCCTGTCCCCACCCCCCAAGGGTTTCTTTTTGGGCCTGGTGTCAGGCCCAGTCTTGCTCTGGCCTGTGTGGCTCCCAGGCTCTGACTCCTCCCTCTCCAGAGGCAGCACCAGTAGCTGCAGCCCAGATACAGGGTGGGGCCAAGGCTCTAGTGGCTGTGGAGAGCAAGTTCCAGGACTCCCAGATCTCTGGGGAATACCCAATCTGGACAGGCCCAGAATAGCCAGTGGAGGTTTGAAGAGGCCTGGGTTAGAAACCTAAACAGAGTTGCTGGACATAGATGCTACTCTCCACCATCTATACCCATGGCCTGCTGCTCAGATCCCAGCCAAATACCTGTACACCCTTAAGTCCCTGAGGTGATGGTGGATGATGCAGCTGCAGAAAGGCTGGGCAGGTCTGAGCCCTAAGACCGGGAGCAGTAAGGGTGAGAATAAAAACTGCACTTCTCCCCACCGTGTCCCCTTCATTCTTGGCATGGTCCACCATGTATTTACTCAGGCTTCTCTGCTCCAGCCCCGTCTTGTTCCAGACTGCCCCTGCAGCCCCTGCCCTGCTCCTTGGAATTCCCTTCCCTGTCCTTGCTCTGGCTTTTTCAGGGACCCTTTTCTTGAGCCTTCCAGTACCCATTTCTGCTGCTTCCTAGGGGGTAGAGGGACTTCCTGTCAGGCTCCCTTCTCTTGAAACCTCACCCTGCTCTTACTCTGCAGCCTCCCCACATTTTGCCTCATCTCCCTTCCCATCTTTCTGCTTGTAGGGGTGCCTCCCTATGGTCCTGCCTGTCTCACTGGTCCTGTCTTTCCTCGAAGAGCCCTCTCCGTTTTCTCCAACCCCCTACTTCTACCAGGACCCCCGGTGACCGTTGGCGGGAGGGGCCCGGGGCTTGGGAAGGAGGCACCCCCGGGAGGCGCGCGTGGGAAGAGGCAGGGAGGCAGCGTGAGTGGTCCCCCGGCCAGTTGCCCGGGTAACGCGGGGCCTGGCACGAGTGGCTCCCTTGGGCTGGCGGGGAGGGGCGGGAGCGTGCAAGGGGCGGGGGCGGCGCGCGGCGGCAGCAGAGCGTAGGGGAGGGGACCTGAGAGGAGGGGACGAGCAGAGGGGAGGGGAGACCTGCCGCCTCCCTCCTTGGCTCGCTGACTCCCTCCCGGGCTGCGGCTGCTGCAACGGTGGCGGCGGTGGCAGCTGCAGTGGGAGCAGTCTGGAGGCCAGCGTCGAGGTGAGACGGGGATGGGCTGAGGCTGCGGGTAGAAGTGGACGGACAGACGGCGGACGCTGCACGGGAATTCGGGCGCCTGGAGGACTGGCTGGTGGTGCTGGGCGCGCCACGCCAATGGGAGGAGGCGTAGGTCCTCCAGGGCGAGGGAATCCCTGGGAGAGGGGCTGAGAAGGGGCTCAGAGGAGATGCCCAGATTCCCCAGGGAGGGGCAGGAGGCGTTTGCGCCCCAAACGCGCAGCAAGAAAACTGCACTAGCTGGGTGCCCAGAGGAGGGCAGGATGCAGAGGGAGTGGAATGTGAGTATCGGGTCCTCTGCCCAGTCTGCCTATCAGAGTGTACGGGTGTCTGCACAGCTTGTTGATTTCGGGGTGCTGGGCCATCTGCTAGGATCTGAGAGTCTGGATCTTGTTGGGTGGACCCGGGAAGAGACCATGGGGAGGGTCCTGTTTACAAAATGGTTAATCTTCCCACTGCTCTCCAAGCAGATTACTTTGCGCAGAGCACTGCTCCCCAGAGAAGTCCCACCCCAAGGCAAAGGAAACCCCAACTTTTCTTCCTCTCCCCAGAGGCAGCCTGAGGTAGCCCTGAGACGGGAGCATAGCTCTCTTGGGCTGCAGTGCTGAGAGCCCCCTCTTCCCTCCTCACACCAAGCCTGTCTCCTCCTCTTCCAGGATTTGCTGCTCTCTCTGCTGCTCCATCCTTCCCACAGAGGCCCTCTCCCCTTTCCCAACACAAGATGGCAGCCAGCAGCTCTGAGATCTCTGAGATGAAAGGGATAGAGGAGGGTCCCCAGACCCAAGGAGAAGGGTCTGGCCATTCTGAAGCCAGAACTGGCCCTCTCCAGGTCCCAGCTGGGGTCCCAGATGAGCCAGAGGCCCTGCACCCAGGCCCAGACATCACTGGGGCCCCTGTGGACTCAGAGCCCAAGGCTGGGCTGGCTCCAGAAACCACAGAGACCCCAACTGGGGCCCCAGAAACAGCCCAGGCCAGAGACCTCAGCTCAAGCCCAGGAGGGGAATCAAAAGCCAACTCCAGCCCCAAAGAAGCATGCCAAGAGCCAGCATCCAAACCCGAAGTGAGCGAAGAGGCCACTGCAGACCAGGGGTCAGACCTGGAATCTGCAGCCCCACTTGAGCCAGCCTCAGAGCCCACTCCCCAGCTGGGCCCCCAGTCAGTCCCTCAGCCAGACCCCCACCCAGGTTCCCAGCCCACCTTCAAGCCAGCTCTTCAGCCGGAGCCCTCTACTCAAGCGGAGGACCCCACTCCAGTCCTCACAGAGAGTGTGGGGGAAAAGCAGGAGAATGGGGTAGTGGTTCCCCTGCAGGCTGGCGATGGCGAAGAAGGGCCAGCCCCCCAGCCTCATTCACCACTCTCAACAAACGCCCCCCCAGCCAATGGGGCTCCTCCTCGTGTGCTACAGCAGCTAGTTGAGGAGGAACGACTAGGAAAGGCTCACCGTGGTCATCTAGGATCTCCCCGAGGTAGCCTGAGCCGCCACCCCAGCTCCCAGCTGGCAGGGTCTGGGGTGGAGGGGGGTGAAGGCACCCAGAAGCCTCGGGACTACATCATCCTCGCCATCCTGTCCTGCTTCTGCCCCATGTGGCCTGTCAACATCGTGGCGTTCGCTTATGCTGTCATGGTGAGTCCTTTGGGACCCTGGCCCAGGCCTGCTGTGGCTCCCAGCTTCCTGCCAGCACTGGGACAGAGCCCCAGGAGTAGCCTCACCTTCCCTTCCCTCTCTGCATGGATCTCACTTTCTAATTATGGGGCCTTTGCTTGCCTCTCCCTAGGACTTCACCCTCTGAGCCACCACTGCCCTACCCTTCAGGTGGGAGGGACGTCAGGACATGTTTCACACAGCTTTGCTGACCTGTGCCCTCCTCCCCCTACTTCTCCAACCTTCCTTCCTCCCTTAACCACTGTCCACGGGCCGGACGACTCTTTCACCTGATCCCTGCTGGGTTGGCTTCTCCTGACCTGGGCCACGGTGCCCCCACCCCTCACCCTAACCCCAGTCCCGGAACAGCCTGCAGCAGGGGGACGTGGATGGGGCCCAGCGTCTGGGCCGCGTGGCCAAGCTCTTAAGCATCGTGGCACTGGTAGGGGGGGTCCTCATCATCATCGCCTCCTGCGTCATCAACTTAGGCGGTGAGTGGGGGTCTGGGACAGGATGGGAGGAATGGAAGGGTTGGCAAGGCCAGCTCTACTAACCCCTGCCCCTGCTCTCTCCTGTCTGTCCTCTCTACTTCTCCTTTGTCTCTCCTTGTCTCTCCCCCCTACTGTTTCTGTCCTTCCCTTCCTCTCCTCTCCCACAGTGTATAAGTGAGGGGCTCTGCCCTGCATTCCAAGATTTTTCTTCCTGTTGGGAGCTGCCTTGGGCCCATCCTCCCCTTGGGGGAGCCCAATCGATGGCCCAGGCCTGCACCCATAGGGACCAAGGGAGCCTGAGCGGCCTTGTTTACAGCTTCCTTCCTGCTCCTGCATCCTGCCAGGCTCCTCTGCCAACTGTAGGCCTCCTTTCTCCCTGCACTGTTTCCAGCCTTCCTGCACTTCTGCCTGCATCCCCTCCAGCCTCTTGGCCTCCCTCTCCCTGCACTTCTGGAAACTTCCCTGAACACCTCCCAGACTTTCTTTGCTCTCAGCCTCCCTGCATCTCTGCCATCCTTCCTGCACTTCTTCCAACCTCCCAAATTCCCTGCACTTCAACCCTGGTCTCCCCTCCTAACTTTCATTGTCTTAGCATCTTCCCTTCCCTCTCCACACCCTCCTCCCCCTTTCCCTTCTTGCCTCCTCCTCTCCCCTCAGCATCCTTTCCTCCCCTCAGGATCCTCTCCTCCATCCTCCTGCCACCGCTTATTCTGCAAAGACTCCAGCACTTAGATCAGTCTGGGGGAGGGGAGCGGTGCCTTGAGAGGGGCTCCCTAGCCCTGGGCTCCGCCTATTTTCTGCTGGGACCACCCCGGCCCAGACGCCCCCAGGGTCCCAGAGCTGGCAAGCCAGGCCTCGTTTGGGGACTTGTGCAGGTGTGGGGAACACTGTTTCGAACATGCAGTGGGAGAAGGGAAGGGCGCGGCTGTTGACCACCCCCCCCCCCACCCCCCCCCCCCCGCCACCAGGTCAGCCTGAGTTGGCCTGTTTGACCTGGGCTTTTTAACCGAGTCAGCGAGTTTCTTAAAGGCGTTGGGGCTGGGGTCATTCACGTGCTTTGTAACGAAAGAACCCCCAAGATAGGACCAAAGCTCCCAGCTGCATGGAGCGAAGGAGGGGCGGGGAGGTCTATAATTTTCTGACAGGACGAGGGAGGTTTGTTGCACGCGACAGCCCGCTGGGGAGGCAGGGACCCAGCTACGACGCAGTTTGGAGTTGGCGGTTTTTTTGTTTTCTAAAAAAAGTGTGGAGGGAAAAAACTACAAGTCTAAAAAAAAAGGATACATCAAACTGATTGTCCCTTTTTGTATGCCGGATGCTGCATGAGTCTGAAACACTAATAAACGGAGACTGCATGAGACTCGCCTTCAGCCTCTGTCCTTGCGTCGGTCCGCCGGGGGGCCGGTGGGACCGCCGCCTCCTTTCCGGGGTAACCCACTAGGTGGTATGCGCATGTGCCATCCCAGTGGCCATCTTTACTGTGGGCCGACGCCTATTATGCCCGAGGGCCTACTTGCGCATGTGCACAAGCCTTCCCTTGCTTTCCTCTTCGAAGTAGTCTTAACTAGAGTGGACCTCCCGCGCCATCTCTGCGCCTGCGTACTGTGACCCTGCGCAGCCCAGGAGGCGGGTCTTAGTTCCAGGTGCGTACCCCGGCTGAGGTGGCGGAACTGCGAGGTGTGGGGAGAGGGCGTCGGATACAGATGTGGCGAGGGGCGGAGTGAAGGCGAGAAGAGCACGTCCGATTCTCTCCTGCCCGGAAAGTAGTTTCTGTCGATCCCTGGGAACATTGGAGTACTGGATCTCGATCCGTGGGGCGGGATCCTTGGGGGGGACTGAGCGCCCCCTCCTGGGAAGGGACAGGCTGGTCGCAGGGACCGCTGTTGGAGTCTGATTGGAGAGACGTTCCCTAATCCCCTGGGGAGAGCGGGGTACCCCCCCCCAGCTTAGTACTCGTGCATCTCCTATCATCGTAGGGCCCGTTCTCTAGTGGCCTATGTCCCTTGTCCGGGGTCATGGAGACATTACGGCCACCACGGCGGTGCCTCTGTCTGAAGAAGGGGAGGTGACCTCCGGCCTTCAAGCTCTGGCCGTGGAGGATACCGGAGGCCCCTCTGCTTCGGCCAGTAAAGCCGAGGAAGAGGGGAAAGGAAGCCGGGAGGAGGCCGAGCGTGAGGGGTCAAGGGCCGAGGAGGTGCAGGGAGAAGCCCCTAGCGCTGAGGGTGAAGAACATGCCAATGGAGAATCCGAGGACTGGTGCGTGCCCTGCAGCGATGAGGAGGTGGAGCTGCCCGCAGGTGGGCAGTCCTGGATGCCACCCCCCTCCGAAATCCAGCGGCTTTATGAACTGCTGGCTACCCACGGTACCCTGGAGCTTCAAGCTGAGATCCTTCCCCGCCGTCCACCCACGCCTGAAGCCCAGAGTGAAGAGGAGAGATCCGATGAGGAGCCTGAGGCCAAAGAGGAGGAAGAGGAAAAGTGAGGGCATACCCCTACACCTTGTCCCTGAGGCTGCTCCCTTGATGCCAGGAAGAGATAGGGAAGGGAGGTGGGACCTAGGAGCATGGAAAGTGGAGAAAGGAAGAGAGCAGAAGAAGAGCCGGCAGGCTGGGGAGAAGCTCATGGTGTGGGTGTTTGGGGGGGACCACCCTCACCTTTCACTCTATGTCCACTTGTCCCAGACCGCACATGCCTACAGAATTTGACTTTGATGATGAGCCAATGACACCAAAGGACTCTCTGATTGACCGGAGACGCACCCCAGGTACAGACAAGAGGGAAGTGTTGGGGGGAGGTGAAGGGCCTCTGCTCCCATTTACCCAAAAGTTGACTCCCTAAAAGAGGCCTTTGCTTGGTGCCTTGGTTGCTACACAACTTCTAGTTGCAGGAGAGAGCATTCACCCATGGTGCCATCCTTCCAGCTTAGATGGATACCCTGTCTTCCTTTAAGAGACTGTCACAGAAAGGTCTGTCGTGTTTCCCATTCCTTTCATCTCCATCTCCCCAGAAGTCCATCTTCCTGGTCACTTGTTATTATATAGATCCACACCCCTATACTGCTGTACTCAGTTACATCTCATCTGAACCAATTTCTCACCCCACATGCCTTCCTAGAATTTATCTTTGGAGCCATCTTGATTTCTCTTTTACCCCAGCATTCAAGTCAGCAGCAAATCCTGTTAGCTCTGCCTCTGCATTTCCAAGTTCATCTGCTACTCCTCACCTTCAACACCAATCCCTCAATCAAGCCACATCTCTCTTGCCTGGAGCGTTGTAGTAGCTCCTAACTGGTCTCCTGGACTCCAGTCTCAGCAACTGGAATGATTCTTTTAGAACATAGGTCGTGTTACTTCTCCGTTTAAAATTCTCCAAAGGATTTTATTGCTGGGGGGTGGGAAAGAGTGTGTCAGAGAGAATCCAACCCTCACCCCCTGGGCCATCAAGGCTTCCAAAGGCATTTCCATTTAAAAGAAGAGCTCCAAACCCCTTGTCAGGACCTGGATGTCACTTCTTTGGCCTCATCTTTCACATCTCGCCCAGCTCTCTACTCTCCAGCTCCTCTTTGAACAGCCCTCCCTGTTCCTCCCTTAAGGCCTTTGCTCTTGCTCTTCCCTGGTCTTCACATTACTGGCACCTTTTCATAATTCGAACCTTCATTGCCCAGCCCATGTGAGCCCAGCCCTAAACCTCAGAACCTCCATGTAAGAGGCATGGAAATCAGAATGTTTAACGAGCTCCCCAAGTAATTAGTACCATCCAGGCAGGTCTGGTGCACACTGCCTCATTTCCTCCCACGTTTCTCATCTTCCCATTCTCCAGGAAGCTCAGCCCGGAGCCAGAAACGGGAGGCCCGCCTGGACAAGGTCCTCTCAGACATGAAGCGACACAAAAAGCTGGAGGAGCAGATCCTTCGTACTGGCAGGGACCTCTTCAGCCTGGACGCAGAGGACCCCAGCTCCACCAGCCCTCGGGGAGTAGTCTCTTCCCCCGGCAGCGGAAATACTGACTGCTGCTGCTGCCTTTAGGATGCAGAATGTGGACCTGCTTGGGCCTTGGCCCTCCTTCCCTAACCCAGGGCACTGGGAACCTGGGGAAAAGGAGAGGAACTCCAAGCTCCCAACCACAGCACCTTGCCAGATAGAGGATGTATGTGTGTGTTTATGTTTTCTGTTGAACATCTATTTGGACATGTGTGCTGAATTTTCTGAATCTAAAATAAAAAATGCAAAGTTATCTTTTAGCGGAGGGGCTGCAACTGGAGGCCACACAGTTGTGGAGGGGCAGAATTGTGTTCCCCCAGACCAGGAAATTAAAGCTAGATGGACAGAGGTGAACTCAGTCAGCCCCTGTGCCCCTGGCTTGGGCTCTCTCACCCTTCCAGGGCTGCCAGCTGACTCTGAGGCGCAAATTCCCGAGCGCTGAATGAGCCACAGTGTCTTCAGCTGCAAGGGCCCTTTAAATGCTCAGGCCCCACCCCTGAGCCTGCTGAGCGCTGCCGCCTCTGGGAAGTGATTCCCCCGCCCTGGCCCGGCCTTGCCCTGCCCGCCCCCGGCAAGATTTCCGGGGGCTGGCTGAGGGAGATTCTCAATCTGAGGAGTCTGTTGCAGCTAGCCACACACTTCTGGATGTGAGTACTTTGTACTGGCCCCAAAGCCCCAAACCAGTGGTGGGATCTTGTGCCTCTCAAGGCCCTGTCTAGCCCTGTCCTGTCTTCTGGGGCCTTGCTGTGGGACAGGTAAGAGCTCTCTGAACCATAGCAGGAGAAGGTGGGTGGAGGCTTGGCCTTGGGAGGTTTTACTTTCCTTGTTGGAGTTTTTCCGTGTTTTGAGGCAAAAGTAGATCAACACCCGCACCCCAAAAACCTGAGGCCTCTCTGACTTCCAGCTCCCACATCAGCAGTAAGGGTGGAGGAAACTTAGGGGGTCCATTCAGACACCTTCCTGGAGCTGGATTCGTCCCTACTGTACTCACCTTCCCCTCTTCCTGGGGACCTGCTCTCTGGCCTGTCCCCTTGAGCTCTTAGAATATGATTTGTCCCCATGGAGACCCATTAACTCTGCTAAATGTTGAGGTTTTCCTACTGCCTCACTCAGGCCTGTGTCAGCTGTGGGCCTTGTGGTTCACTGGAGAAGTCGCTAGCAGGGTGATCTCAAGGCAGGCTGCATTTCCGGGAGGTGTGCAGTTTGGTGAGCAAGGCTCTTGTTTTCTCTTTGGGAGAGGGAAGTGAGAAAGGGGGAGCTTGTTTGGAGCCATCAGCCTGTGATCCTAAAGCTGTTAGAGCTGGCATCCAAGTGAAGCATTGGGGGCGTGTAGTTGAGGCAGATGTCCCATGTTCTCTGCTGCCTGCCTGAGTGGACCCCTGGGTTACAGGGGAAGGGCAAGCTGTTATGGGGAGTGCCAGCTGACTCCCTGGGAACTACTGCCTGTTTCCACCCTTGGTACAGAGGGCACCCAGCTGCCCTGGGGTGGAGCTTTCTGGGGAGGGCAGCTCTCCGAAGCCATGAGCAGGCAGGGCGGCTGCCTTGAGTGCATGGCCCAGGGACAGCCTAAGGGCCCCAGAGTAAGGCCTCTTTGTTGGCTGCTACCCTCCCAGGTTGCAGAAAATGCTCCCCTTTGAACTGCCATTGGTACTATCTCCTGGAGAGTATCCAGCCCCGCCCAGGCCCTTAAGTCCTCGTTCCTAGGTTTAGAATCTTATTGACATTTCTAGCTGAGAAGCCATGTTGCCCCCTGGTTTGAGGGCTCTGCAGTCCCGTTATCTGGGTGGGATCTGGCCCTGTCCTTTGATCATTGTGTGATCCTGAGCAAGTTGCTTAACTTCTAGGTTCTTGTGAGGATTAAATGAGTGGATTAATTAAAGTGCCTTTAATTAATAGACACTTAACCCAATGCCTGGCACAGGTTAAGTTCTTAATAAGTGGGAGCTGTTATTTGGGGGCACTTGTTGAAAGTACAAGTTTTAGAGTCTCTCCTGGAAACCTTGG
This sequence comes from Equus asinus, assembly GCF_041296235.1. Lineage (NCBI taxonomy): Eukaryota > Metazoa > Chordata > Mammalia > Perissodactyla > Equidae > Equus > Equus asinus. Next base: position 25,301,882 of record NC_091803.1, read on the forward strand.
CCCAGTGGGTGGATGAGCCCTGGGAACTGGCATGAACAGGATCAACGCTCCCAGCTGAGTCCTATGATTGGGTGAGTTTAGAAAACTTTGATCTGAAGCCTGGTTCCTGGGCCACTTCTAGTCTAGGCAATCCTTGTCTTCAGTGATTGGCATTAATTGGCAGCATCCGGGAGGTAAGGTGGAGGCAGGACAAGAAGCATCCTGAGCTGGCGGAGCTGCTCTGTCTCCACTGAGACTAGCAAGCTGCTCCTCCTCCCACAAAGTGGCCCAGTTGGGCTGGAGCTCAGATAAGATTTTTCTAGGAAGAAAAGTTCCTAAATCTCTGTTGCCAAGAAATGATTTACGTGAGACAAATTCTCAAGAATTTCCACTGGAGTCCCCTAAAGCAGGAGATAATTCCTCTAAACCGCGAAGCTGGTGAAAACAGCCTCTCTGCTGTCCCTGAGTAATGTGGCTCTCGTGTTCTCCAAACAAAGGCTAGAATGTTTGAAATCAGTGATGGGAAACGGCAGACATGGCCCCATGTTTATTATGCTGAACTTCATGTGCATTCTCCTAACCCTAAGCTTGATCGTGGTGGCAAGGCTGAGTCATTGGCTTCCCCTCCAGCTTCAGCTCTGCCTGGACTGAGAACCCAAGGCTTGGGACAAGGGGGCTTGTGTTGGCTAGGGGGCTACTTGGACCTGGGGGTGAGGGCACGGGAGGAGAAGTGAATTTCCCTGCCCTTGAGGAGCAGTCTGCAATCTGAGGTCATGTTCCTCCCAGCCACCCTTTGTTGAGCTCCTACTATGCATGAGGGACAGCCTCTAATCAGAAATTCTTTTAAGCCCAGGAAAGAGTCACTTTTATTCCTACTTCACAGTCTTGGAGGGTAAGGCTCAGAGGCTAGCAAGTGGCCCAAGAGCATGCCAGCTGTGATGGGACCCAATCCTTGTTATGCATTAGAGTCAACGGGAGAGCTTTTAAATATAGCAATGCTTGGACCACACCCCAGGCCAATTAAATCGGAGTGCCCAGAGATGGGTGGTTTTAAACGATCTCCAGGTAATTCTAATGTACAGCCAGGGTTGAAGTGGCTGCTTTAGACCAGAGCTGCTCATCCTTTAATGTGGCCCGGATAATTGGGGATGCACTTAAAAAGCTGACTGACTCAGCAACTCGCCAGTAGGGCCCAAAATTCTGTGTTACTGACAAGCTTCCAGGTGATGCTGATGCTGCTGCTCACTGCAGACCAATACACAATGTGGCTGGTCACCTGGGCATCTGCTTTTTAAGATTCACTGTCAGCCATTCACAGTTGGCCCTGAGGGTCTCTAATATGTAGTGACTCGTAACTCATTTATCTTTTAAATCTAGCTGTAGTATAGGTGTACTTTGGAGCCAAGACATGGGTCAAGAGCTGCCTCTTAATTAGACGATGAGCCCAGCTTCAGCTTCTTACAGGCTGTTTTATTCTCTGCTCATCACCCCTTCCCTTCTTTGTGTATGTGGGTGCAGTGGGAGAGCTACTGGTCTCTGAGACTTTGGGTGAAGGTTGACTTATTCTTGCAGGAGCCTCATGACACTTGAGGAAGGTGTGATCAGGCAAGGCTGAACATGTGCCCAGAGAGCAGCGAGGGGCAGGTGGAAGCAGGCACTGAGGGGAGGTCTGGGTGGACTTGGGGAGTTGGGGGCCAAATCCAAGGCTGGGCAGGACCTTCTGAAGGTCAACACAATTCTTACCCATTGTCTTTGGAGGGCCCTGATATATTGGAAGTAAAATGCAATGCATCTGGCAAACAACAAAAGTCTAAATCTAGGACTTGTCACAAACATGCTACCTGAGTCAAATAGTTTCCCTGGATCCCCTGAGAGGCCCTATATTGAGACTTACTTCCATGGATGGTGAGGGAAAAGGGAAAACCTGTTGTTGAGTGAACTTGGCAGGTGGCCTAGGTAGAAGGCACAGCTTTAGGGCATGGTAGGTGGGTGGTCAGGAAGGTGCGACAGCGTCCTGGGACTGAAACAAGGGTGGTTGGCCTCGGAACAAGGCAGGAGCCCAGCTTGATCAGCCATAAGGATGACAGTCAGCTGAGCCACTGAGCTGAGCGAGGCTCTCAGCCCCCCGACTGGGCCCAGCTGGGGTGACAGATGGTGGAGAGGCCTCAGCCATAGAAGGTAGGGGATTGTCCAACAAAGGAGCAGTGGGAGGCTGTCCCGGAGCCTGCTTCCTAGCCTTGCATGGGCATCTAGAATTCAAATCTTCCCTCTGGGGCCTCACAGGGCCCTGTCCACACCTCCACCTAGAGCCCTAGCTTTTGCTCTCCCTGCGTCTGGTTTCCTGGCTAGGCTTCCGCCCTGCAGAGAACCTGGCAAAGAAGCAGCTGGACAAGGCTTCACTTGGCTGTCAGATGCCCCTTTGCTGTTCCAGCCCCACAGCTGGGGTGACACAAGACTTGCCACCTTCCTGACCAGTAAACACTGAGGGTTAAGGCCAAGACACCAGGTGGGATAGGGAGCCTCTGGTGCTAGGTCCCATCCCCTAACTGGGTAGGGAAGCTGGGTCTCAGGCTAGCCCCTCCCTCAGCAGGAAGACACACAGTGCTGCTGAAGAGCCAGGCTCTGTTCTGAGTGCTTTATACTTAACTCAGTCCTCAACTCGAGTAGATGCCCTATCCAGTCCCAGGTTATAGGCCAGGAAACAGGTATAGAGAGGGCAGGGGACTTGTCTAAGATTACCCATCTAGTAAGAGAACTAAGATCCAGGCAGTCTCAGTCCCCGGAGGCTCTTGTGGGCCTTGTCTGGGATAGGGCTCACATCAGGGAGCAACTTCAGGGAGTGGAAGCACAGCTGAGTGGGACAAGTCTGTAGAGAGGAAAGAGAAAGTCCAGGTAAGACTGGGGAGAGGAACAGAGCAAGAAAAGTGGGAAGCCAGCCCTTGTATTTTCAAACACTACCTGAAATCAACACAAGAGGGAGCTCTGATGTTAGAAAGGCCACTCTCCTACAAGTTAAGGAAAATTCACGTAAAAGAGGAGCAACAGAAAAGTATCAAGGTCAAATCCCATACAAAGTTGCAAGATAAAGGAAAGAGGAACAGAATAACATCCCTCTGATGTGGAAAGTGTACCAGGAAACCATCAAAACTGTAACCTCTTTCAAAATGAGGTAAGATATTAAGGAAACAGTACAAGGCAGGAAAGCCGCAAATTGGAATTGTAAATCAGCCCAGGCAGTCTGTCTGAACCTGTGCCCCAAGCACTGTACCAGCTGCCACTGGAAAGAGACGAGACTACACGTTCCATTGGGATTCTCATCCTGATATACCACTAACTTGCTGTGTGGCCTTGAATGACTCATTGTCCCTGTCTGGGACTCAACTACTTAGAGCTACACTGTCTAATATGGGATCAACCAGCCATGGTTGGCTATTTTAATTAAAATTAAAATTTTAGTTCCTCAGTCATCATACTAGCCACACTTCAAGTGTTCAGTAGCCACATGTGGCTAGTCCAAAGACAGCAAAGATTTAATTTTCATCATTCTGGAAAGTTCTATTGGCTGATGCTGAGTTAGAAGGTTTTAAACAGGAGCTAGGCAGGTGATGTGAGTGCAATGGCCCAGGTGTAAGACAACAGGGAGTGGTGGGGACTATGGTAAGCGGGGAAAGCTTGTGTCCCACCTAAAGGGCACAGCTGCTACTTAGCTCTAGCCAATTTTGCTACATGAAATGTAGGCCTGTCTCCTAACTTAAGAAAAGCAGGAATCAGGAGTTTGTGAAAACTCAAAATTTCTAAACAAAAATGAAATTTTACAGATGGTATGAATCAAGTAAAACTCTTGGGCCTCGCCTTGATTCTGTAATTTTGTGGCTCCTACCTGTTTTTTCCTGTGCCAAGCCACTCCCTCTTCTTTCTTGCTTCCCATTTCTCACCCAGGTTGGAAGCTGGATAAATGGTGGAATGAATGAGGTGCCACTCCTTTCTGATGGTGGCTTCAGAACTGTCTGACCAAAGTCTCAGAACAAGGCTTTGAGTTGCCTAGTAAACTTGGTTCCCTTTGTGTGACCCAAAGGGACATGTTGTCCAAAGTCCGGGGCATGCTGGAGGCAGGGATGGGGTTTAGGTAGGAGGTGTGACATTCCTGAACAGGCCAAGTACTAGATGGGACCACCCAGGATTCAGAAGCAGATGACATGTGGAGGTGTGAGGGGGTGGGGGGTGGAATATAGTACTCATTTACCCTATCCCCCCCCCCCAACCAACCCCTGCTCATAACAGCAGGGAGCCAAGGGTGGCAACAGACCAGACACAAAGGAAAGGACTAGAATAATTTGTGGTGTTTCTAATCCAGCTGATTCTATAGGAGCATCAGTTCTGTTAGGGATCCCTTCCCTGAGAGGTGGTCCATGTCTGAACAGTTCATCCCAGGATTGCTTAAAGCATGAAGGAGGAGGGCTGCAGACAAAGATCAGGCAAATATTCTTGGGCTATGGGCTAACGTTTGAATGTAGCTGGGGTCTTCAGGATCCCCTGAAATAAAGGCTACCTGCCCCTGGAGGAGCCATGGAGCTACTCAGAGCCACTGCTCCCTACTGTGCTGGGGAAGACCACAGCACCTCCAGAGACTGACTAGCTCTCCCAGCTCTGCCTGCTTCTACTTCCTATACCAGGGGCCGGGGGGTTGGGGGGGTGGTTAGAGATTTGGGAAGTGTTCATCTAAAGCCCCTTTCAGTGCTGCAGGCAGCTTCGGGGGAAGTAAAGTTGATGGGAATGAGGGAAAGGAATCGGCAGAGAACCCTGGGCTTCTGTGGTTAACTGCATCAGGCAGTTCTTGGCAGGAGTGAGGTGTGGATGGGCTCTGTTGCCCTGGGTGGGAAGAAGAAAGGAAGAGGTGGTCGTGGGGACAGTAAAGGGTGGAATAATCTAAGCTGGGGGAGGAAGGGCCCATTCCCCATCCCCAGCTGGTCTTAAGACTCATGCCTGCCTCGTCCCAGGCCCTCATGCTCATCTTCTCCCCACTTGTCTGTCACCCTCTGCTGCCCTGGGCTAAAGAGTCACCATGGCGACTGAAGACTCCATCATCCGCATCCCCCCCTACCACTACATCCACGTGCTGGACCAGAACAGCAACGTGTCCCGCGTGGAGGTTGGGCCAAAGACTTACATCCGGCAGGACAATGAGAGGTTGGTGTCAGGACTGGGCCATCTGGAGACGTGGGGGCGAGGAAGCCCTCTTAGTCTGCCAGCATGATCGTCTACCTCCTTCCTGTTCCCAAGCAGAGCTGTCCCTCACATGGGTGACAGGGAGCTTTCTCTCCTATTCATTAGCTCCTTTCGAAGTTGAAATGGGGGTCCCCTGGGTCCTCACACTACTTCTCACCCTCCAACAGGGTCCTGTTTGCCCCTGTGCGCATGGTGACTATCCCCCCACGCCACTACTGCACAGTGGCCAACCCAGTGTCCCGGGATGCCGAGGGCTCAGTGCTGTTTGATGTCACAGGACAAGTACGGCTCCGCCACGCTGACCTAGAGATCCGGCTGGCCCAGGACCCCTTCCCCCTGTACCCAGGGGAGGTGTTGGAAAAGGTACCCAGCTTGCCTCCCTTATACTCCACCTGTCCTGCCACCTTGTCCTAGGGCTCTGCACTGCTTTCTGCAGCGAAAACAAATTGGGGCGGAGGATGGGGGGCAACATTTGCTGGTTCTCACCAGGGGCAGAATCGACTGTTTGTGCCTCCACTCACCCTCCACTCACCCTCCCTAAACACCCCCTTCCCCTTCACATGCCCACAACAGACTTGCCTCTCCTTCAAGAGCCATCAGCCCATCTCGCCAGCTATTCTTCCAGGCTCCAGAGCCTGACGGAAGCTCCTGGCCAGTCTGGCACTAAATGACTTGTGCCAAGAGTAAGCATTTATTCACTCAAATAGTGCCAGACAGTGGTGGGCAGTAACAGCAATGGTGGAATAGAGGAGGTCCAGGCTCAGATATCTGTGACTGTTCCACGGGAAGGCATCGCAGGCCTGCCCTTCCAGCCAAGCCCTTGTCCATGTTGTCCTCAGGGCCTGGGCTTGAGCGAGTGGGCATCCTGCCTTCATTTCTGCAATGTTTCTTCCACCTTCACCTCCTTGCCGTTTTATACTGTTTCACTCTGGGTCCCTCTGCAAAGCATGCTTCTTGATGCTGGAAACATGATAGCATGACCCAGGAAGCTTTGAGACGTTGCTGTCCATTCCGATGCAGACACTGTAGGGAAGAAGTATGTGTGTGTAGAGATAGAAAGTGATGAGGAATGATTAAAATATTAACCCTTAAGGAATCTGAGTGAAGAGTGTAGGGGTATTCTTTATACTCTTCTTGAAACCTTTATTTAAGTCTGAAACTCAAAAATTTAAAATCATCCGTATCAAGGTCCTTCCTTAGACCAACTAAATCCTGCTCTGGGTGGGGTGTGGTAGCAGGTAGTGAGTGCCAGTACTTAAAAGTTTCCTAGAGCAGAGAGAAAGCTTTCCTCATCCTGCCTCTTGAACCTCTGCTTCCCCAGCAGCCCCAGCCCACAGTAGCTCATTCTCTCAAACCCCATGTGCGCCAGGCCAGGAGGGCTGGGCCTCTTCCTCCTTGGAGCCCAATGCCTCTGAGACATTCCTTTTCTAGTCAACACTTGCCTTCCTTCAGTGGGCTTGCCCTGCCCGTACCACTTTCTTGCCCATCTTCACCGAGGTGGTACCTGGCTTGGGCCTCCCTTCCCCCACCCTCTTGTCCTCCTGGGAGCCTCACTAATGTCCTTGCAATGACCCTGTCAACATCTTGACCTTTTTGACCTCAACTCTGACCCTTGGCTCTTCTGTTCTGCTTCAGCCCTGCCCACTGCCATGTCCCCTCTGGACTTGGTTATTCTCCCACTGGCCCCACCTTTGAAATTAAACTCAGCTTCTTCCTGACCATCAGTCTCCCTTTCCTAGCCCCCCTCTGTTGTCATGTCCCCTCAAGGCTTTGGATCCCATCTTCTATCCCTCAAACTCTCTTCCTGGTCTCTTTCCTACCCCAACTGAACCTTACAATTTTAACATACTTCTTGTGCACTGGTGTGTTGCTGGACTGGCAGCAAAACCTGGTCCTGGATCGGTCTTCCCCCCCTTTCTGTTTTCGCACCCAGAAGGGGTTTCCTAACCTTTCGGACAGACCCCCTAACACACAATATCGTAAGTAGCAGATGGGCTGTTTGGTTTATTCCATCCCCAGCCTTGTTGATCAGTTCTCTTCCTTCCCAACCAGCTTTCTCTCCATTTTTCTGTGTATGCTTCTAAATATTTATCGTTCTCTATTCTGTTCCTAGTTTCTGCCCTCTCACTCTTGAACAACTTGGTCACTTAGTTAGAAATTGAGGCTAGGATCTGGATCCGTGTCCTTTCCCGTACTTTATACCTACCTTTATCTCGTTTCTACCTGTTGGAGCCTGAGGAGGTTCCCCTCCATCAGGTGGACCCGGGAACCCGACTCATCCTCTGTCTCCTGAGGCCTTGCTCCCCACCCAGAGCTTCTGTCTCCTCTGTCTTTACCTTCTCCGCTACTGCTGCCTTTCTCTTGGCCAATAAACATGCTCTGCCTCTTCCATCCTTTTCTGGCCTTAAAGGCTTACTTGCGTAAGCTTTCCATTCTGAAGAATGCATTCATGCGGCTGTGAAATCCTCTCTGACTTCCACCACCTGTACCCGCTCTCCATTTCAGAGGTATCTACTATCATCCTTTCAGGGTATACACATGCAGATATGTTTATGCGTTCACATAAGTATGTATCTAAAACTAGTATTGATTATAACCTATTTGCATAAGGACTATCGCACCATGGTGTGCCAGTGCATTTTGGATGAACTTCTGCATATTGATGCATAAATCATCTCTTGTTTAGTTGTTGTATGCAATTCCATATGATGTATAGAATTTCAGCCATTTCCCTATTGAGAATCATTTAGGATGTTTCCACTTTTTAGGAAAAAACAGTACTGCTATGAAAATCCTTGTCTGTGTGTCCTTGTGCACACTAGTTTCTTTTAAGCGTAGAAATTTATTTTTTATTTTTCTTTCAGGAAGATTAGCCCTGAGCTAACTACTGCCAGTCCTCCTCTTTTTGCTGAGGAAGACTGGCCCTGAGCTAACATCCGTTGCCCATCTTCCTCTACTTTATATGTGGGATGCCTACCTCAGCATGGCGTGCCAAGCGGTGCCATGTCTGCACCCGGGATCTGAACCGGAGAACCCTGGGCGCCGAAGCGGAATGTGCGCACTTAACCACTGCGCCACTGGGCCGGCCCCTAAGCGTAGAAATTTATTAATTTCTGGAACTGCTGGGTCCCAGGATATGCACACGAAATTTGTATGGGCTTCTATGAATGGTCTTGTGAATCCAATTTCTAGCTTTTTCCTGCTCTCTCTTTCCTTTCCTACTTACTCTTTGATGACCACTTGTGCTTGATGCTCTCTGCCGTATTCCCTCACAAGCCCCTGCCTCCACCTCCACTGAACTTGCTTTGGCAAAGCCCCAAGACATCCTAGCTGCAGGCCAGGCCCAGTGCACAGTCATTCTGTGTCTCGTGGGCCATCTCAGCCACATCCATTGTTGATCCGCCCTCTTATTAAAACGTGTCTTTACATTTTGCTCTGTGGATGTCTTTTCCATCTTAGATGTCTCCCTTTCCTCCCCTGCCCCCTCTGCCTTCAGCTTCTGTCCTGAACTTCCTGTGTGCCCTCTTGTGCTCTTGTGGCTGTCACTACTTTGTCTATGTTGAAGACCAACCCTACACATTAGCTGGGAGCTAGAGACTTGAGTCCCCTAACTGCCTAGAGGAAGCCCTCTCCTGGATGTCTCTCAGCCACAACGTACTGGACATCCAAACCTAACACTTTCCCTTACCCTCAAATCTGTTTTTCTCTTATATTCCTTGGTGATCTTAACTTGGTGATACTACTGGGTACCCAGTCACTAGAGCTGGAAGCCTGTGACGGTGTGGGGAATGGACTGGGAAGAGATGGAGATGGCAGCCAGGAGACCAATCAGGAAGACATTTCCATCACTGAGGCAAGATATGTTAGTGGCTTAGGTGAGGGTGATGGCAGGGATAGATAAAGGGAGACCTGAATTTGCAATAGGTCAGATAGGAAGTGATGACAGTAGATGTGGGAGGTGAAAAACATGCTGGACTATATGCTCTTCCCAGATGATGACCACCTTCTCCTCCTCCTTCCACACCTTTGTATCAAAACCCAGTTCGTCCTGTGGCCAGCCTGGTGGCACAGTGGTTAAGTTCATGCATTCTGCTTCGGCAGCCCGGGGTTTATGAGTTCAGATCCTGGGCGCGGACCTACACACTACTTACTCATCAAGTTATGCTGTGGCAGCATCGCACGTACAAAATAGAGGAAGATTGTCACAAACGTTGCTCAGGGACAATCTTCCTCAAGCAAAAAGAGGAGGATTGGCAACAGATGTTAGCTCAGGGTTGATCTTCCTCACCAAAGACAGACAAACAAAACACAAAAAACCCAGCTCTCCTTTGAGCCCCAGTTCAAATGCCACTTTTTGAGGGCCTTCTCTAACTTCTCCTTCATCTGAACTTCTATAACCTCTCTCCCTTGACGCTCTCCACAGTCGTCTTGAGAGAATGGTCTGTGACTGTCTTGTCACCTGCTGGAACTTCAACTTCAAGAAGACAGAGGAAGGGGGGTGTGTCCCGCCCCCACCACACCCAGCTAGGTGCCGTGCATCTAGAAGGTGCACAGGGAGGGGCTTGCCTGGGCAATACACCTCCAGCTCTGCCTCTCTCCAACCCAGTGTGTAGTCAGTGAGTAGGGCAGAGTTATTTGACTTTCTCTGCCATAGGGCTACTCTAGTTGGAGTAAGGAACAGCAGGTAGACGGAGGTTCAAGTCCTGATTCTGTTCCTTACTAGTTGTGTGACCTTGGTCATGTCCTTGGGCCTCTATGAACCTCTCTTTCCTTGCTTTCCTGCCTCTCTCAGAACATTGTCAAAGATCGAGTGAAGTCCTATTTGTAGAAACATTTCTACAAACTTCTAAAAGGTTTGGTTACTTCCTTCCTCATGAGGCGCCATGACTGGAGTCAATGGCTATCTTGTGACCATGAGGTAACCTTGAAAACAAAGCCACATGCTTAAAACATGCCTATTCTAGCAGTTTATACCCTCCCACCTCCTTAACTCCCTAGGGAGCCCCAGTGCACACTAAGCCATGAGATACTCATTCATTCAGCTTCCCAGGTATTTCTCCCACATCTCCCATCGAGCCCTTTACCTGGTTTCCTACCTCGATTTCTAGCTGAAAACAACTTCTAAACACTTCCTGCAGAAGAAGGTGTGTCCTTGGCTCATCAGCAGTGACATACTCTTTCTCTGTCAACTCTTAGTTCTTCAGACCAAATGGGTTCGGGACTACCCCTACCTTCTACATTGCAGTCAGAGTCTTATTTGGGACATGTAAAGATTGGTGCTATGGACTCTGACCGCCAAGGTATCAGATTTGACTCCTGGGGTCACAGCACTGAATGCCCCATGGCCTCCCTTTTCCCCCTATTAGGACATCACCCCACTGCAGGTGGTTCTGCCCAACACTGCCCTCCATCTTAAGGCGCTGCTGGATTTTGAGGATAAGAATGGAGACAAGGTGGTAGCAGGAGATGAGTGGCTATTTGAAGGACCTGGTAAGTTCTTTCCATCGGGCCGGAGTCGGGGTCAGAGGCTTCCTGCCTTCCCGTCATAGCCCTGATACCTTCTGACCCTCAACCTGCTCCTCATCTTCCCTTCCCAGGCACTTATATCCCCCGGAAGGAGGTGGAGGTCCTGGAGATCATTCAGGCAACGATCATCAGGCAGAACCAGGCCCTGCGGCTGAGGGCCCGCAAGGAGTGCTGGGACCGGGACGGCAAGGAGAGGGTGACTGGTAAGGTTGCGAAGGGGCACTGAGGAGGGTGGGCAGGCTGTGCCTCCGACTGCCCAGACTGCAGGGAAGTAGGAGAAAGTTGGGGAAAGCCACTTGTAGCCTGGGAGGAAGTGCTTCCCCGGGATCTTTTGTAAGCTCTTAGGGGCTGCCCACAGCTTTTCCTCTACCCACCTTCATGCTGGCACTACCCCAACCCTGACCCTCTTCCCTCCCCCGACCCTTTAGCGTGAGCTGGGGGCGGTGGCCGAGTCTGTTTCTAGATCAACAAAGCAGGTGTGCGCATACCATTAGCAATTGTATTTGACAAATGTGATGTAGTAAGCAAAATGTCTTACCAAATGCAGTGCCTTCTGTGTGCCAGGTGCGGTTCAAATGCTTTACAAATGGCAACTTATTTAGTCCTAACAACCTCGAGGCACTGCTATTTCCATTTTCTATGTAACAAAACTGAGGCACAGAAATTAGGTTACTTGCCTGGGTTTACGGCCGGGAAGGGCGAGGCTGGAACTTGTACCCAGGTGCTCTTGCTTCTCCAATAAACCAAAAGACGTCCACAGCTGTAACTGAGGCAGTTCTGCTGCCCTCTTTAGAAGAAGGAAAAGAGGTGATCTTTGGAGCTAAGAGAAGGCACAGCAGGGTGTTGGTGGAGCAGCAGCTTGGGCACTTAGAAGGGCTTTTTATTTATTTATCTATTTATTATTATTTTTTAAGATTTTATTTTTCCTTTTCCTCCCAAAGCCCCCTGGTACGTAGTTGTATATTTTTAGTTGTGGGTCCTTCTAGTTGCGCCATGTAGGATGCTGCCTCAACATGGCCTAACGAGCAGTGCCGTGTCCGCGCCCAGGATCCGAACCCGTGAAACCCTGGGCGGCTGCAGGGGAGCGCGCGAACTTAACCACTCGGCCAGGGGGCCGTCCCCAAGAAGGGCTTTTTTATTCCCCTGAGTAGAGATTGGTTTTCCTCTGGCCTCAAAGGAATAAAGACAAGGACTCCTGTCAGGCCCTTGAACCTGGGGGCACTGGCATCTCCTCACCTACAAAGTTCTGCGGGTTCCCAGTTGGCTGAGGAAAAGGGCAGCTCAGGAGCAGGCCGGGTGACCTTTGACCCTTACTCTCTGCCCTTGGCTCAGGAGAAGAATGGCTGGTCCGCTCCGTGGGTGCTTATCTCCCAGCAGTGTTTGAGGAGGTTCTGGATTTGGTGGACGCTGTGGTCCTCACAGAAAAGGTTTGTGCTCTGGGGGCTGTGGGTTAAGGGCCCCTGGGGTAGGGACTACTCAGAGTGGCAGAGATGGTGGCAGATAACATGAAAGTAAAAGAGAAGCAATGTTTCTATGGTAACTAAAAGAAAAATTCAGAGGTTAGATCACTTGAGGGTTATCCTGGGTCATCTGAAAGGCTTAAAAAGCCCTCCTGGGTTGTTAGAAACTCTCATTCAGACCTGGGAGCATTTAGTGGCCAATGAATGGGGTTCCCAGGCTCCCTGAGGAGGTTGGAGGTAGATTTACTCAAACGCCCCGACATCTTGCTCTACAGACAGCCCTGCACCTCCGGGCTCGGCAGAACTTCCGAGACTTGAGAGGAGTGACCCGCCGCACTGGGGAGGAATGGCTGGTGACAGTGCAGGACACGGAGGCCCACGTGCCCGATGTCTATGAGGAGGTGCTGGGAGTGGTGCCCATCACCACCTTGGGCCCCCACAACTACTGTGTGATTCTCGACCCCGTTGGACCGGATGGCAAGAACCAGCTGGGGCAAAAGCGTGTAGTCAAGGTAAGCACCTCGGCCTCCCCCAGAGGCCTGCCCTGGGGGTGACTGCCCGTGAACGGCCCAAGGCCCTCCGACCTCTCTCCCTTCTCTCCTCCCACCCCCGGTGCACACTCTAGAAAGACCAAGCTTGTCGTGGCTTCCCCTTTGCACACTTGGTTCTAGCTCTTGAAACAGCGTCCCCTTGAATTCACTTGCAGCCTCCGACCTCGTTACACACTGCCTCTTCTGGGAGTGCCCCCTGGCCCTGCCCTGTGCCAACAGAGCTAGAAACTTTCTCTCATATTTCACATCCCTTTGTTCTGGAAACTTTGTCATCCTGCATAAAACAAATCTCTTAGTTTACACTTTTCCCTACCCCCTACCTCATCCCCTCTTTGAACTGTGGGAGTTGGCAACCTTTTTCTGTAAAGGGCCAGGTCGTAGAAGGTTTAGGCTTTGTGGGCTATATGGTCTCTGTTGCAGCTACTCAACCGTGCTGTCATGTCAGCATGTGCAGCATGCAAACGAACGAGTGCCACTGTGTTCCCTGAACGTTTTATTTGCAAAAATAGGAGGTGGAAAAAGTAGAAACAACTCAAATGTTCATCAGTTGATGAATGGATAAAAAATTGTGGTATATCCATACAATGGAATATCATTCAGCTATAAAAAGAAATCAAGTACTGGTAAATGCTACAGCATGGATAATCTTGAAAGCACTGGAACAGAAGTAATAGAAGCCCAGTGTGAACGACCACATATCGTATGATTCCATTTACATGAAATGTCCAGAATGGGCAAATTCATAGAGACAGAAAATAAACTAGTGGTTGGTGGAGGGTAGGAATGGGCAGTGACTGCTACCGGGTGTAGAGTGTCTTTTCAGGATGCTGAAAATGTTCTGGAATTAGATAGTAGTGATGTTGGACAACTCCGTGGATACACTAAAACAACTGAATTGTATACTTCAAATAGGTATATTTTATGGTATGTGGGTTATGTTTCAATAAATATATATTTTAAAAAATAGGCAGCTGGCCAGATTTGGCCCAAACATTAGGGTTTGCCAACTCTGGACTATGTCCCAAGAAGAAAAGGCATGGGAGAAACAAAGGGCAATAGATTAATTCTTAACTGTTGCGCTTGTGAAGACCCAGGTCCTGACAACTTGCAAAATTTTTCAAGGGCAGGTTTGACCAGACGAGCTCTGCAGGCATTTGTAGAGAGCCTGACAGCCCAGATAACACTTCACTGGATTACTATGTGGGGGTGGGGGAGGTGCTTGTCCTCAGCACAAGCCCGCAGTCACGCAGAGCTGAGGGAGGTGCCATCAGATGCACCTGCGACCCTGGGTGGCAGCTGCTCCTAACCCCGCATCTCCCCACTAGGGAGAGAAGTCTTTTTTCCTCAGACCAGGAGAGAGGCTGGAACGAGGCATCCAGGATGTCTACGTGCTGTCGGAGCAGCAGGGACTGCTGCTGAGGGCCCTGCAGCCCCTGGAAGAGGGGGAGGGGGAGGAGAAGGTCTTGCATCAGGCTGGGGACCGCTGGCTTATCCGTGGACCCCTGGAGTATGTGCCCTCTGCCAAGGTGGAGGTGGTTGAAGAGCGTCAGGCCATCCCTCTGGACCAGAATGAGGGCATCTACGTTCAGGACGTCAAGACTGGAAAGGTAACAGCGGAGGGATGGGTACTGTCACTGCCGTGTGGCCATGGTGGTGGCTTGCTCTGGGTGAGTGGGTGACACTGATGAGGAGGCCCATGGTAGAGACAGGGGAGCACCGACAGCGGCATCGGAGACAGCAGGCTGCGAGGTCTGAGGGTACTCTGTGGAGTATTTGCTTTCCCTTTGTCTTAAATATCTAACTTCAAATTCCAGAAAACCCCAAGGGAGAAGATGAGCTAAGTTTTAGGATGGAAAAACTATCCCCACTGCAGATCCCTCCCTTGAATAAAGGACTGACCGCAGTGTGGCCTGGGAACAATAAGAACTGACCTCCTACCCCATGCTCTTATCCTGGCGGAATGCTTTCTCTTTGCCCCCTTGCCTGAAACTATGACCTTGGTTTGACGTAGGGTCACATCTCTGACCTCTTTTTCTAAGCATCTGACCTAGAAATAGAGCTCACAATCCTAGGAAATGTTAGTGTATGCTGTCTATTTCCTAGGATTTTATCTGTCCCTGGGATGTCCTCCAAGCTGCCCCATGAAGGAGCATTCCAGAGTAAATAATATCGAGCACTTACCATATGCCAAGTTCTCAGCACTAGACGTGTGAGATATCATTCATTCCTCAACCCTATGAAGTAGCCACTATCGGGTCCATTTTGCAGATGAGGAACTGAAGCACAGGGGTGAAATAGCTTGCCCAAGATTACCAAGCTAGCTGATGGCGAACTTGAACGCAGCCTCGTTCCAGAGACCATTCCAGAGACCACGTCTGACCACGACACTGTGCTAGCCTTGAACTACCTCGGTGCTGCTCCAGGACTGCTGGGTGGGTCTTTCTGCCGCTTCCCCTAGTGACATCCTTCCTCCTTGTCTTCCCTCAAGGTGCGTGCTGTGATTGGAAGCACCTACATGCTGACCCAGGACGAGGTCCTCTGGGAGAAAGAGCTGCCTCCTGGGGTGGAGGAGCTGCTGAACAAGGGGCAGGACCCTCTCGCGGACAGGGGTGCGAAGGAGACGGCCAAGACCCTTCAGCCCTTTGCTCCCCGGAACAAGACCCATGTGGTCAGCTACCGTGTCCCTCACAACGCTGCTGTGCAGGTGTATGACTACAGAGAGAAGAGAGCTCGGTGAGGGGCCTGCCATGAGGGGGTGCACGTGGTGGGAGAGGCTCGCCATGTGTCTGACTCCTGGCTCCCTCTGCAGCGTGGTCTTTGGGCCTGAGCTGGTGTCACTGGGTCCTGAGGAGCAGTTTACGGTGTTGTCCCTCTCGGCTGGGCGGCCCAAGCGTCCCCACACCCGCCGTGCCCTCTGCCTGCTGCTCGGGCCTGACTTCTTCACAGACGTCATCACCATTGAAACTGCAGACCATGCCAGGCTGCAGCTGCAGCTTGCCTACAACTGGTAAGGGGTGGGGTGTTGAGGAAGGCTCCTGAAGTGCCGGGCTCATGATGAGGGCAGAACGCCTGACTCTATGCCATGGTGTGGAGGGAAACCCAGGGGTTCTTGCAAATCCAGTCTGATGCCCAAGGGAATGACAGGGAAGATGCAGGCTCGCCTCCTGGGAACAGGATTTTGGGGACATGGCAGGAGGACACTCCCCAGCTCTCAGCATGTGTTCAGCCAAACACATAACTGAAAGTTTTTAAAACTATTGGACGTGACCAGTGGGAGTGGGCAGTGTGGGCAAGGGGTCAAGATCATGTGCTCGGGGGCCCACTGCCTGGGTCTGCATCCCAGCCCCGCTGTTTGCTAGCTGTGGACTGGGTAAGTGACTTTCCTGTCACTTTCCTGTAAGTAAGTACTTTCCTGAGTTTCCCAGTCTGAAGAATGAGGATGACAGCATGACCATCAACTCCACAGGGAATTGAAAGGATGCAGTGAGAATTAGAACAGTGCCCCAGACATAGTTAGAGCTCAAATGGCAGTGATTAGAGTTAGGAGAGACAAGTCATATTCAGAAGCAATGCTCGACAACCCCCAACACACATTCCTCACCTCTTGGCTAAGTGACCAGGACCATGACACAGGCAGATGGGACACTGACATCTTCGGGGTCACTACAGCATTACAACTGAGAGCAGAGACCCTGGAGCCACACTGCCTGGGCTCAACTTCCTGGCTTGCCACATATTTTGTGACTTCAGTTCTGTTATATAACCTCTCTAGACCTCGATTTCCTCATCTGTAAAATGGGGATAATGCTCATCCCCACCTCATAGGGTGGCTGAGAGAATTAAATGGGAACATGTGTAAGTTTCTTAGGACCTTACCTGGCACGTGGTGGGCCCTAATTAGCATTCTCTATCATGTGAGACCTTGCCCAGCCCCTGAGGGTGGCAGTCAGAGTCCTTTTAGAAGGTGAGAGATTTGTTTCTGGGAGGAAAACGGCTTCCCTATTCTAGGCCTTTTTGCTCACAGGCACTTTGAACTGAGTGACTGGAAGGATCCCCAAGAGACAGCCAAGCTCTTCTCAGTGCCTGACTTTGTGGGTGATGCCTGCAAGGCCATCGCATCCCGGGTGCGGGGGGCTGTGGCCTCTGTCACCTTCGATGACTTCCATAAGAACTCGGCCCGCATCATTCGCACTGCTGTCTTTGGCTTTGAGACCCTGGAAGCCAAGGGGTCTGACAGCATGGCCCTGCCCAAGCCCCGGGACCGCGCTATCTTCCCCCAAAATGGCTTGGTGGTCAGCAGCGTGGATGTGCAGTCAGTGGAGCCTGTGGACCAGAGGACCCGGGACGCCCTGCAACGCAGTGTCCAGCTGGCCATCGAGATCACCACCAACTCCCAGGAGGCAGCCGCCAAGTGAGTGAGGCCTTGGGGGCCCAGCTGCTCACATTGCCCACTGCAGGCCAGACCTCTCCAGAGTCCCCATCTCCAGCCCACTGCCGGGACCTGGATAGCATGGCATCCCCTGATTGTTAGCCTACTGTCATCCTTACCTAGCTGATAGTATGACCTACTTAAAATGTGACCAGATGCCACCCCTGCTCATGTGGCTTCTCACCGTGTGTATGCTAAAAACCAAGCTCATTTCTATGGCCTTCTAGGCACCCTGGGGTCCAGCCCTGCCTGCCCGCCTCTTGCCTTCCAGCCTTCCCCCAGGCTCACATGCTCCAGGGCCCACCAGCTCCTTTCTGTTCCTCAGATGCCCACCTTGAGGCCTTCTGCACTGGCTGTCTCCTCTGCCCAGAATGCTCTTCCCCTAGAGCGCTTCAGGGCAGGCTCCTCCTTCTGGCCTCAGCTCAAAGGTCGCCTCCTACGGGAGCCCTTTTCTTTCTCCTGCAACTGACACAGCACCCTCTTTGCCCAGTCATTATTGTATCACTCATTTTCAAGGAACTTGTCATTGTCTGAAATCATCCTTGTCTACTTGTCTTTTCCCCACTGGAAGGTAAGTTGTATGAAAGTAGGGGCCTGGGTCACAACTGTGTTCCCTTGTGCCCAGAATCATGCCTGGCTTGCAGTGGACACACTGCCTTTGCATGTTGAGTGCCTCCTGTGGGCCAGGGTCTGTCCCGGGCACCCAACAGATTGATGGTCCCTGTTCTTGGAGCTCCCATTCCAGCTCTGGCCCCAAGCCAGCATCTTACCTGCCCCCTCTTCCATCCAGGCACGAGGCTCAGAGACTAGAGCAAGAAGCCCGTGGCCGACTTGAGAGACAGAAGATCTTGGACCAATCAGAAGCTGAAAAAGCTCGCAGGGAACTCTTGGAGCTGGAGGCTCTGAGGTGGGTTGAGAACTAAAGGAAAAGACGGCCGAGGGTCTTGGGAAAGCAGCTGGTTGGGGGAGCTGGGTGAGTGTGAAAGCTGCTACAGCGTAAGGTCAAGGCCAGGTCAGGGCTTGGTTGGGCTTTCTCCTGGCTCTTGCCTGACTGCCACCACCCCCTCCAGCACTGCTGTGGAGAGCACTGGGGCTGCCAAGGCAGAGGCGGAGTCCCGTGCAGAGGCAGCGCGCATCGAGGGAGAGGGCTCCGTGCTGCAGGCCAAGCTGAAGGCAGAGGCCCTGGCCATTGAGACGGTGAGTCCGGGAGATGCCCGTGGAAGGTGTGGCCTTGGGGTCTGGAAGAGGCCAGATCACTGCAGTCCCTGAAGCTGAGTAGGATACCAAGTACCCTAATGTAAGGCCCTATTCAAATACTTGGTGGTTTATGAAGTCCTTTGCCCTATATTAATTCACCTAATGCCTGCCTGGAAGGAAAGGATTATTATGACACACATCTTGCGTGTAATACATGCTCAGACACTGGCCAGCTTTGTACCAGGTATTGCATATGTTTCATATGCATGATCTTATTTAATACGTGAAATCCCATTAAGGTAGGTATTATCTTCATTTTACAGACGCGGGACCTCAGGCTTGGATTCAGGGCTCTGTGGGTCACTAGCTAAAGGTCATATAGCCAGGTTCACACATGACTGACTATAAGTTCACAATTCTGTCCCTTCCATCTCAGTTCCTCAGGCTTGCTGGCTAGGGTGACTTGCTGGACAGTTGCCAGGGGCCACACAATCGAAAGAATGATGGGTTTTCCCCTTCCAGGAGGCTGAGCTCCAGCGGGTAAAGAAAGTACGAGAGCTAGAACTGATCTATGCCCGGGCCCAGCTGGAGCTAGAGGTGAGCAAGGCCCAGCAGCTGGCTGAGGTGGAGGCGAAGAAGTTCAAGCACATGACGGAAGCCCTGGGCCCCAGCACCATCAGGGACCTTGCTGTGGCAGGGCCAGAGATGCAGGTGAGTCCGGAGAGTGCAGGGGGGATGTGTGCATGTCTTGGGATGAAACTTGGAACCAAGAAGGCAGAGCTAGGGAGGCAAACACAACATCTAGGGAGATATTGGGGGTGAGGGGAGGTGGTGACGAACTCTCTCATATCCTGTGTCCTGACCTGCATCATTTGAGTATGGTGTCATATCAGGCACTGGACTAGGCTCGGCAGTGAGCTGGGCCTCCTTGGGGAGATAAACAGGTTGGAGCACTTGTCACAGACCGATGTCCTAAGGAAGTCAAGCAGGGTGATAAGGTGAAGGAGGAGGTGATGCTTCATGATGTAGTTGGTTTAAGGAGGGTCACTCTGAAGAGGGGGATAAGTGAGCCCTCTGTAGAGTTGCCAGGGGCTTCCCAGGAGAGGCTCCAAGTGCACAGACACAAAGAGAATGAAACCTGGTACATTGAAGGAAGAGAAAGGACTGGATGGCTGCAACCTGGCAAGTAAGGTAGGCATGGGAGCGGTCGGAGGCAGCTGCAGGCAGGGCCCAGATCTTTTAGGCCTTCTAGGCCATGAAGAGGATGGACCCCTCTGGTTCCCCTTATGCTCCTCGCTTATCACTGACTAATGCTATGAGGATGGCTTGGGTAGAAGTGGATGGCAGCCTGCCCCAGGCAGACGAGAGAGGGGACCAGGGCCTGACTCCATCTTCTCGTTCTCCTCTTGCTCCTTCCAGGTGAGACTGCTCCAGAGCCTGGGCCTGAAATCAACCCTCATCACCGATGGCTCCACTCCCATCAACCTCTTCAACACAGCCTTGGGTCTGCTGGGGCTAGGGTCTGAGGCCCAGCCTCCGGTCAAAAAAGCAGCCAAGGGGCCCGACCCCCAAGAAGGCCTACCTCTCCAGTTCCCTGCCGCCCCTCAAGCTCTTGGAAGCAACAGCATCATGCCTTAGCTCCATACTGTGCTGACAAATAAAACTCACACTTCTGGGCATTTAAACTGTTTTCTGTCACCATAAGTCTGCATCACAAGGGAGTTTAATGGCGGGAAGGAGATACCCCTCAAATCTTGAGACAGTTAGTAGGGACCGTCCCCATCTGTAAAGTGGAGAGGAAACTGAGGCAGGGAGAAGACTAACCTGAAGCCACACAGGTAGCAACGGGGCCCCAAAGTCTTACCAACCAGACTGGCTTTTTAGCAGTCAGGCTTCCTAGACCCCAGTGGGGAGAGGTGATGCTGCAGGTGAGAGGATGGGGCCTGCCTGGCCGGCCCCTCGGGGTGGCTCCTGCGCTAGCACCATCCCTTCTCGCTACCAATTCCTCCAGAAGCCCAGCTTGCAGCAGGTTCTGGAGTTTAACCCACTAGCTGTAGGTGCGGCCATCCTGGCTTCCTGCCGCCCCCACACCCCAGCACATGGGAGGCTCCCTTTGGTGCCACCTGCTGGTCACACTGCACCTGGCAGGCCTGTGCACGTGTCTTTTCTCAGATGAGGATGTCAGAGAGGGAGGAGGATGGTATGGGCTCTTCGGAGCATCAAGCGGGGGTGCCCCTTTCCCACCCTCCCCCAGTGACGAGCCCTTATTTGGGGGAAGGAACCAGGCGTGATCAGTCTGAACACACAAGTGCAGGTTGCAAGGTTCCCCAGCCCTTGGTCCTAGGTGGAGTGTAGGTGCCGGGTCTGCCTGATCTCTGCTGAGGAAGTAAAAAGATCATAGGGGTAAAGAGAGAAGCTTGGGTTTACTCGCTGTGTGGCTAGAGAAGGCAACTTAACCTTCTCTGATCTCTCTTCCTCTGTGGACTGGGCCGGCAATTCCCCTACTGAGCAGGGTTGATGCTTTTTTAGGGTCTTATTCTTTTCCCCGCACTGGGGCCCCATAAGCCTTGTCTCTTTCCAAGTTGAGTTGCATTTATGTGGCAAGTGGCTCCACTCAAGTCCGAGCTTGTCGAGGAGGCCGGGGGCTGGCTGTCAGCCCACAGTGCTCGGTAGTGCTGGCTCAGTGTTGATGGAAGAGGCAAGTGAGTCAGCCCCTCCATCCCCGCTTCCTGCAAACTCTCCTACGTCTTCCCTTAAGAGAGGTAACCAACTTCAAACTCTTCATCTGGCACACGGTGAGTGCTGAGTTGGCACTGTTTATTGCCAAGGATATCTGGAGAATTGTCTGTGCTAGGTACATTCCTTCCCATCTCACCCACCGGCTCCCATGGCCATCCCTTGACCTTGTCATTACTAACAACCACACCACCTCTGAAACCTCAACTCCTGCTGCCTCCAACAACCATTGCTCCAACTCAAGGCTTAATGACCTTGACCCCAACCACTTTCTCAACATTGACACCTCCCTTTCATTTCAGTCTTGCCCAGCTTCAAGTTCATTGTCTGTTGTGTGATTCACTCACTCTCACTCAAAAGCTCCCTTAACTCCCCCACCTCTCCGCTCTCCCATGATACTTAGTGGGAAAAGCTCCATCCCATCTTAAACCAACTACCGCCCTCTCTACCTGCCTCTGACCAACTATATGTTGCTGGGGGAGGAACACCCCACATGCTGAGTGATCTCATTTTAAACTTGTTGCAGCAAATTTCGAGGGAGACCTAACGCCTCTGACTATGCTTCTGTAGCTTGCGAGATCCCCTTCAGAACAACTATTCACACCTCCTCTCCCAACCTCCCACACCCCTGCCCACTTTCTCTCGCATCTGAGAAAATAGAAGCAAATTGGGCAGGAAGGCTCTCCCCCCTTCCCAGCAGCAAATTAACAAGCTACCAGCCTCCTGTCCTCCCTCCTGTTCCCATTGAGGACACTGAGCCCAGCTCCTGCCGTGGGCTCTGGATCCCACCCCCTCAAGTCCTTGAATCCTCTCCTACGTCAATCACCTTTCTCTCCTGCACTGTCAGTTTCTCTGTCTCCCTCGGATTATCGTCATCTGTATATAAATATGCTCTAATCTCTCCCATGTAGCACCAACAAGGAAACTTCCCCCTTAGCCTACATCCCCTCCAGCTGCCACTTCTATTTTTCCTTCACAGCCAAATTTCTCAGTTCCCACTCCTCACTTGTCATTATCTCCTCAAACCACTCCAGTTAGGCTCTGTCTTCACCCCTTGCTTCATGGAAACTGCTCTAACCAGCATCACCAGTGATGTCTCTGTTGCTAGACCCAGCAGTTAGCCCCTCCCTCTGCCTCTCCCGTGATTCAGCACAGTGGCCACCCACACTGGGGTCCCGGGACCGTCTACTCCACTTTTCTTTCCTCCCTCAGGGGCAGCTTCTCAGTTTCCTTGGCCAGCTAGCTGCACTTTCTCTGCTCAGCCTGTAAATCATGGGTCACTCTGGGCCCTGTTCTTACTCAGCTACATTCTGGGCCAATCTCATGGCTTTAGATCATCTGTATACCACTGACTTCCAAATCCCTTTCTCCGTCCCTGATCTCACCCCTGAGATCCCTGATTTCCAGTTGATGACTTGATGTCTTCACATGGATGTCTAATAGGCCATCAGGCTTGGCCATATGACTTGTTCTTACTGATGAATTGCAAAAGGGAGTGACATCATCCTCCTGTCTGGCTTTTTCTGTGATGACCAGCAATATTCCAAATAGAGGCTGCTTTATCAGCCTGGGTCCCAGAGGGAAGACGGCATGAAGCAGAGCCATAGACATGTGGCAGGAGCGTGAAATAAACGTATGCTGTTTTAAGTAATTGAGATGTGGGGGGTTTTGTTATCACAGCATAATCTAGCCTGGCCTGACTACATGTACCTCACGAGGCTGTGAGATCCTGTGAGGCAATAGGGGAAGCTGTTCTTTAAATTATATGCGTGAATATGGGCCCAGCACTGATTGTATGGTGAGAGAGGCAAGGTATACCTCAGTGATAGGAAAACAGGCCTTGCTGGAAATACACTGGAGTTTCAGCTCGCACTGGGGCCAGATTCTAAGTCAGTCTCTAAGTCCCTAATTTACCCTTGAAGGTCCCTTAAATCACCCATAAAATACAGTATGAATAGGACAGTGTGATATCTGATGAGGTTCAACACAGCCTGTTTTTCTCCAGCACTGGAGCAACTGGCTTATCTTTTTTTTTTTTTTTGAAAGATTTTTTATTTTATTCCTTTTTCTCCCCAAAGACCCCCGGTACATAGTTGTATATTCTTCGTTGTGGGTCCTTCTAGTTGTGGCACGTGGGATGCTGCCTCAGCGTGGTTTGATGAGCAGTGCCATGTCCGCGCCCAGGATTCGAACCAACGAAACACTGGGCCGCCTGCAGCAGAGCTGGTGAACTTAACCACTCGACCACGGGGCCAGCCCCACAACTGGCTTATCTTTGGTTGCATAGCAGATATAGTAATTGATTTGTTTAAGGACTCCTTGTATAAGAAAAATCTGTCTTTAAACAGCAAATCACACTCAGCATGGTGTGATGCTATTTACCAAATCTCCCCCTTCTGGGCCCACAACTAGTCTATTTCTCAACCTCCCTTGCACAGAGCCGTGGCAATCTGAGTTCTAGCCAATGGAATGTGAGCAGAAGTAGTGTGTGCCAATCCCCTGCCACCCCATTAAAACCAGCCTCGTGCAACCTCCACGCGCACCTCTTCTGCCTGCATGACACAAGCAAGCAGGGCGCTCTCGGAAGCCATGTGTTGAAAACGGTGAAACCTGAAGATGGGAGGAGGACAAGTCCCTGACTCTCTGCTTCGGGAGAGCTACCTCCCAGTCAGGAGCACCCGATAAGGACTGAACGTGAGTTCGACACAAACTATCATGTTGGAGCCACTATACGTCTTGAGGTTTGTTACAGCAGTTAGGGTTACTTGGACTAATCACAGTGTGAGAGCCTGGAAGAGATTCAAGACCACCGGAAGGAATAGTAGATTCATGGCGCCTGTCCTGTGCCCTCTCTGAGGCAGAGCCATTGAATGGAATAAGCAAATGGAACTTGCATGGTGCTTATTCATTCAGTGTGAAAGCATATAGGTGACTTCCAGAAAGTTATTACTGCACATAAGCAATGGACTAAGGTCCACTAGAGATGCTATAACAAAATACCAGCAGACTGGATGGCTTATAAACAACAGAAATTTCTCTCACAGTTCTGGAGGCTGGAAGCCCAAGATCAAGGCACCAGCATGGTCAAGTCCCGCTGAGGGCCCTCTTCCTAGTTGCCAGCCAGCACCTTCTCACTATGTCCTCACATGGTGGAAGGGGCGAGAGCTCTCTTGGGCCTCTTTTAGAAGGGCACTGATCCCACTCGTGATGGCTCATGACCTAATCCCCTCCTAAAGGCCCCACCTCCAAATATTGTCACATTGGGCATTAGGTTTCAGCATAGGAATTTTGAGGGCACATAAACATTCTGACCACAGCAACACATAACACGACTCCACTGTGTCTCCTAGATCAATCATAGTGACTCCAGGACCCAATTCAGCCTGGTCTTTCCCCACCCCTCCTCCAGGAGGTCACAGGACCACTCTGCAGTTTCCTCCTGGGCTCAGTTCAGCCACGGGACATGAGACCAAAGGCACCAGGCTAACCTCCAGGCCTCAACAGGGGAGGAGCTTGGAGTCTTGGGAGCCGGTCACTCAGGCCTCAGGCACACATTCCACTTGAGTGGAAGATGCTCACCCCTCCTCTCCACCTCTCCTTCTTTCTCAGATCACAGAGAGCTGGATGTACATAAGTTAGAGACTCCTGTCACTGTAAATGGTCAGGGCCAAGGAGCCAGTCAGGGCTGTGGGGCTTGAGCAAGTGCTCAGAGGACTCATCATCGGCTGGAGGGGAGAGGTGACAGGAAGAGCTCCAGGGCAGGAGCTGGGAGGGTACCTCATTGGTCTCCCACCCAGAGCAAGCAGCCAGGCACGGGAATACCTGCAGAGTGGGAGGGCAGCTTCTTCAAGTCCAAGTCTGTCCCTCCTGCTGCCCTGCCCTTCAACGTTCACCCTACAAGTGCCCCCAAAGAGTGCCCAGGTGATTTACTGCAGGATCATTCAGGTGGCAGGACCTGGTTAAACAAATAAATAGTGGAATAAGGAACCCGCTGACGTGGACCACCGTGTACGGTAAATGTCAAGGGTGCAGGCTCTGGAGCCAAGCCAGCCAGCTTAGGCTCCTCTCAGGACCTCGACTTCCTCTCTGGAAAATGGGCACAATAGGACTGTCGTGTTGTGTAGCACATGGTATAGAGTGATTGTGAGGTGAAATGAGGTAATGGACACAAAAACCGCTTGCAACAGCAGGAGCAGAACACCACACAGAACATGGAGAAAACGAAATTTAAAATATGGGACGATATACACGTAGACACGAAGAATTGAAACAGACACATAAGCAGTGAGTAGCACTGGTCGCCCCTTGGGAGAACTGAGAGCTTAAGGTGGCAGACTTCATCATCCTTTTGTAACGTATGCAATTTAATTTTTTTACTGTCTTTTACCCATTATTTTGAAATATCCTTCAGTAGCTTTGTGCGGCCCTCCGGATAAAGTCCAAATGCCCTACTGGGCTCCTCAGGCTGCCCCAGCTGGCTTCCGCCTCAACTCTCACCGATTCTCCAGCCCCCAACCCCCAGCACTCAGCGTTCCAGCCAAACTGACCTGTTTCCATTTCCGCAACTGCCCGGGGTGCTCTCCGGCCTCCCTGTTCCCTCAGCTGAGAATCCAATTCTCTCCTCTGCGTTAACCCTTCCCACCCCAATCCCTACCAGCTTTCTACTTGATACCCACCCCCTCACCAGCACCTAAGTAGAGTGTTTCAGCGCTTTCTCCTCCCATCCTCCACCAAGCCCCTCCCTAACTGCATGATTGGCTCCCCCTTCACTGGTCTGACCTTCAAGAGGGCTGGAAAGCTGGTTGCCTAGTTCCCACCAAATCCCCTGGGCCTAGGACAGGAGTTGAGGCTCAACACACATGCGATAGTTTTCAGCTCCCCCAGACGTGGAGTGGGCCTCTTGACTAAGCTATTATGTGAGTAAAATGAGCAACATCTGCAAAGAAGGCCCAGCACAGGATCTGGCATATGGTAGGCTCAATAGTTTTAAAAAGAAAGCTGGTGCCAGACACCAGAGAAAGCTTAGACAGTAGGGGTAGCTGCTAGGAACAGATGCCCACAACAATGTCTACTATGTGGTAGGTGCCCAAAAGACATTCAAGAAGGAACAGCGATCCTCAGCATTATCAGGGAGAAGAATCAGTCACCTGGAGTTTATGAAAATTGCAGACTTGTGGGCCTATCCCTAGAGATTCTGACTCTGAAGGTTTGGTACTGGGTCCAAGAAGCTGAATTTTTAAGAACTATCCCACCAGTGGTCTAAGGACCTCACTCGGAGAAACCAGCTCATCTATTCGTGAATATTTATTAAGCAGGTACGATATGCCAGGTTAAGGTTAATCTTCGTTGTAGGCATAGAGAAGGAACAAGAAGTCTATAGCTGTGGAGTTTACATTCTAGTGGGGGTAGAAAATATCAGGCATACAAATAAATGTGGCCAGTGAGAGTTGTAAAGAAAATAAAGCAGGTGGGCAGAGGACATAGCATGAGCTTGGGTGGCAGGGAGGGCCTCTCTGAGGTCAGTGTGGAATGACAGGAAGGAGCCAGCCAGTAAACAACTGGGGGAAAAGCATCCAGATGGATCTTCCTTTTTCCCCAAGCTCCCCTCAACCCAGGCCCTGATCCAAGAGTATCTCAAAGGACGGTGAAGGATAGTGAAGAGCCCTCCCTCCGTCTCAGGCCTTTATTATTGAGGTTTTCAGACCCAGGATAGACCAGACAGAGGAGACTGCAATGGGGAAGGATCTAGAAGGTCCCTTCTCTCCAGGCCATGGTACCTGCAGGCTTTTTCTGGCCAGGGGCAGAGGCCTGACTCCCTGCCTTTTGGGAAACCTGGCCCCTACTCCATCTCATTCACTCAAATGTCCCTAAAGTCTCAGGCCAAGCCAGACCCCAGGGCTGAGCCAGCGGGTGTGACAATGCCCAGTCCGCAGTCAGGCCTCTTCACGCTCCAGGAGCACTGTCCCTATGGGCGGGGCCCTGTGAGCATCCTTCCTGATTTGACGTCCAGATGCTTAGGGATCAAAGGAGCAGGGACTGGTCCTCAGGATTACGGAGAGGATAACATCTCCAAAGAGGCTGACCCCCTTCCCAGCAGGTTGGACAACACATTAGGAATACATGAGCCTGGGAGCTCCTAGGAGAGAGGGGAGCCACGTGGCACAGTGAGACTCCCATGGCAGGTAGGCAGCCAGGGGCAAGGGGTTCCAGGGTCACTTCTTCTTGGCACGGTCTGCTGCATCCAAGGCAGCCATGTTGCGGGCGGCTGTGATCAGGTGGATGACACTGATGACGGACTTGAGCAAGGCGATGGGGGCAGTGATCCAGAGGCCCATTCGGAAAAGACCCACGGAGCCAACTGTGGGAAGGGAACAAAGGCGATACAGACAAAATGGGATACAAGCGAGCGAGGGGCCCAGGAGTTGGTGGCCTTCCCTCCCTGGGCAGACCAGAACCCTCCCATCCTCCCAC
Source organism: Equus asinus (assembly GCF_041296235.1). NCBI lineage: Eukaryota > Metazoa > Chordata > Mammalia > Perissodactyla > Equidae > Equus > Equus asinus. The sequence continues at coordinate 25,329,457 of NC_091803.1, forward strand.
CTGGGCCCTCATCTCCTACCTAAAGGTCCCTCAGAGAAATTGAACAGGTAGAGGAGGCAGTAGAAGAGCTCGTTTCCAGCACACAGGATAAACAGGGCAGGCTGCACAAACCGCAAAGAGGCTGCTTCAGCAAGAGGGTGGGGCAGCACCCCACCGCCCCGCCCAAGTAAGGGACAGGGGCCGGCACCCTCTGACAGTGGGCAGCAGGGAGGAACTATACTGGGGAAATAGGGGTGCAGGGGGTAGGGGAGTAGGGTGAGGGTGGAAGGAAAGAACAATTTCAGCAGATTACTTCTCTCTTTAAAAATCCTTTCTGAGGCTGCCACTGCTCCCAGAATGAAGTCCACGCTCCTAGTCAGGGCCTAAGGCCTTTTGAGAGCCGGCTCTAAGACCTCTCTGGATTCTCTCTCCGTCCCTCCCTTCCCTGCTCCAGCTACTGTTCCTCCTCCCTGGGTGCACCTGGGCCCCATGCCCACTGGCTGCCTGGAGCAATTTACACAGGCCCTCCCCACCAATTCTACCCTCCATGCCTCAGCTTACAGGCCTCTTTCCCTGGGTTGGCTGTCCTGCCTTGGTGTTTGGGACCAAGGTTCAGCCTAGGACTTGGCCTAAGCTGAGTAAATAAGGGAGGGGCAGGAAATGCTCACTCTGGAGGTGTAGTAGATGCGGAGCACTGGATTTCCAGACAGGTCGATCATCTTGTGACTTTCACTGCCTCGGGCCACAGAACTTGGGGAGAAAACAGGAGGAATCCATGAGTGTTCATTACCACTAATGCCCATCTAATCCTCATATCAACCCCCACCAGCTATCTACTGTACAGAGGCACCAGGGCACAGCTGAGGACCACTGTCTTGCCCAAAGCCACTCAATTACCTAGCTGGGAACAGAGTCAGGATTCAAATGCCAACATTCAAAAGCCCCCACGCCCCTTTCTAAGAGCTGTTATCTATCTGGAATCCTCAAATACCCAGTCAGAAGAATTTAGAGATTGCTTAATTCCACTGTAAACAGGACTAAAACTGATTCAGAGAGGATTTGCCCAGCATCCTTCAACAAAGCAGAGCTAAAAAGGAGACATCCCAAGAAGCCTGAAGCCATTCCAGACACCCTCCCATACAGTCTCACCCCTCCCCACTGTTGTGTCATCGTCACTGGTCAACACCCCCAAAATCGCAGACCTGTGGAGGTGCAGCCAGTGGCTGGCCACATCCAAGCTCATGCTGAGCTGGAAGAGAAGGGTGGCCCGAGGGTACAGTAAGGCCAGGTTGACCAGCAGACACATGGTGGAGCAGCGGTCTGTCAGCATGTCCAGCATGGCCCCAAACCGGGTCCCTGAAAAATGAGGACTATTAGGTGGGAAGAGGCTATTAGGAGCCAGCAGATCTACGCCAGGGGCCTTATTTGGTAGTTCACTCTAATGCAGAGCCTAAAAGAACTGAAAATGTCCACCATCCATGCCTGGGGAGGAAAGCAGGCTGCTAGCCGTAGGGTGTAAGGTCAGTGGGCAAGGGTCACCATGACATGAAATGGGGATAAATGTGAGTGTGGAGAGAGCAAAACTCATCAATCCCAGAACCAAAGGTCCAGGTCTCAAGACAGGGAGACTTGAAGTCTTAGGGGAAGTCCTGGAGGTGGGTCTGGAGAACAGATTAAAAAGCTAGTCAACCCTCCAGAAGCCGTCCGAATGCCTTCTCTATCCTCCCTCCAAACACGCCTTCTGTAATCCCTATTGCTTGTGCCTGGCATACAGTAGACGCCCAGTACACCTGCTGGTTTTTATTCAGAGAAGCCTCCAGCACTGCCACTGCCATGTCCAGTCTTGCTAGCCCACACTCCTCAGTATCAGTGAGTTCTTCTCAACAGCTAGCTTAAATCCCTTCTGCTACAAAACCAAGCCATTCTCCTCTGCTTTCTACAGAGAAGGGAATAACGGAGGCCTCCGATTCCCGAGTACCCGCCCACCCTGAGGTCCTGAGGAGGCAGGAAAACGGGCAGAGGGCTGCTGGGCCCAAAGGCTGGCTGGGAGGAGGTATGTGTCACCTTGATTAAGGGCTCGAGCAGCGTGTCCATCGAAAGCGTCCAAAAGTCCGCTGAGCAGGTAGAAGGAGGAGGCCGTTAGGGGGCAGCAGGGCATGAAGTAGAAAGAAATGATGGCGAAGACAATCCGGGCATAACCTTGGGATGGGACGGGGAGGAGACAGACAGGGCGAGATCAGGGAGCCTGCCCACCGCCCCTCGCCCTCCCGTTCGGCCTGGAGCCGCGGGCAGCACTCACCGATGAGGTTAGGCACAAACAGGAAGATATTTTCGCCTGGCATCGCGGCGGCCCCCTTGCCGCCCCTGGCAGAATCTGGAAGCGCCAGCTCCGTCCCTGCCCCAATGTGCGGCCTCACCCTCCGGCCCGGCGCATCCGCCGCGCCGACTGCGCGCAAGCCCCCGCTGCCCCCGCCCGGCCCCAGATGTTAAAGCTCGCTGCCCGCCGGAGCATGGGCCGACCCAGATGTGCGCGGGGCGCAGGGGGCGCGCACACTCGCCCTTCTTATGGGCAGACCCTCGCCTCTGCTCGCCCCGCAGGCGCTCCTGCCTCCAGCTGCGGCCCCTGCTGTTCCAGCTGTGCTCGGCTTCCGGAAACCTACTCTTCCGCGTTCATACTTGCAAAGTCAGAGAAAGGGAAAAAAGGCTTAAAAAAATGGCTGCGGCCCCTTTAAGACCTGCGAGCTTCCTTTTCCTTTTCCTCCCTCCGCCCCTTTCCATCGGCTCGTACCAAAGCACAGACGGAGGAGAGGGGGCAAAGAACCGTCGAGGCCGAGCAAAGGAGGGACTGAAAAGGAGAGGTCAAAACAGAAGGAGGCTAGATGCATAGCTCTACTTTCCTTTCTGCGGAGGAAATGACATCCTGGAGACAAAGGGAAGAGGAAAAGATTCCGCCCTCCCAAGTCTTTGCAGCCCCAAGAGGCAGGGTTATTTAGTACAGTCCACATCCCCCCCGACCCCTCTCTTCGGCCTCCTGTGCTCTCGCAGGCTCCAGGCTACGAGGTGCCGGCTAGAGAGGCTGGAGGATGGCCTAGGGTGAAGTTGCTTGACGCGTGCCCCTAGTGGTAGGAGGATTAGGTCCCAGACTCCACCCTACCTGGTCCTCCCAAGTTTCTCAAGCTTCTGGCGCTGGGGTCACCGCCCCCAAGGAGGGACCTGAGGGCGGTGGAGGAGAGGCAGGAGGAGCGAACGCGACGTGCTGGGAAAATGCCCCTCCCCCGCCCCCGCCCCCGGTTCTGGAATCCCTAATATCCTGGCAACTGGGCTTCGGAACCTCCGCAGACACCAAAGTCTTTATAGCAAAGGGTAGCTCTGCCGCCCCGGGTCCCCGTCTTTCCACCCTTCCTCCCCAACTCCAGCTCCCCGTCCCCCGCGACCAACTGAGGTTCCTTGGACCTCCTCGTCTTCCCTCCTGCCGAGTAGCCCAAGATTTCAACCCGTTTACCAGGTCGGGGGCGGCAAGTTGGCTGCCTTGTCTTGGGAAGGGCCTTGGGTGGGAAGCAGCAAAGAGTCATCCCCAGGGCAAAGGGGCGAAATCGGGGCGGGGATTGTGGGAGTTCCGCCCACTCCCTCCTCTAGGAATACACAGGGCAATGATTTTTTTTTTCAGAGAGAAAACTGAGACAGCAGGATGGTTCATCCAAAGGCCTCGTTTAAATCTGGGCCTGGGGAATGGTGGTGGGACGGGTTTGGGGGAAGTGAGCTGGTTTCTCCACCTAACATAGGCTCCAACTGTTCCCAGGGGAATGGCATGCACTCCTACCAGGAATGAGGAGAACAAAGGCAGCGGGCTGTCCCAAGCTGCAACCTCCTTGGGTGGAGGTCCGGTGAGCATTGGAGGGGAATTCTAGAGGTGGTGGTGAAATAAAGTAGAGAGCTCCTAGGCTGAGGGCACTGAGACCTAGCCTCAACTCTGAGCCCATAGCCCCCAGCTCGAGGCCCGGAGGCCCCCAAAGTCTGCACCCGACTTCCAGGGCCTTCTAGGCCAAACCTCAAGGCACAGCCCTCCACTGGTAGACTCCTTAGACCCAGAGCCCCCAGCCTGGGAGCCCCTAAACCCAGGACTCCCATGTAGGAACTCCCAGGCTGAGCCCCTCTGACTTTCCCTTTCCTAAAAGGTTTCATTATCCCGCTCTGAGGAACTCCTGACCCGGATCAGCACAGAACTCACTAATGAGGCCTTGTTTATCGCTGGCTACCACATGAACCCTGTACCCACCAAAGGAAAACAGACACAAGACCGGGGGACTCAGATATCCAACCACGGTGACCCCCCACGCCAGGACCACTGTGTCGGGAGACCCTCCGTTAGCCCCACTTCCAGCCCCTCACCCCCTCCCAACCACAGCTGACCTCTCCAGGAATTTGCGCCCATCTCCCCCATCTCACAGCCAGCCCCAGGACTGTGCAGTGTGCCCCCACAACCCCCACCCAGTACCCACTCCCTGCTGGCCAGGAATCGCCTCAGCCCCTTCCTCGTTAGCCACATCTCTTTCTAGCTGTGGAGATAGTAATTTCTCTACCTGGGGCCTCTATTTCCAGTGTTCTTCACCAAGACCCGAGGCACTGATACCCGGTGAGTGAGGCTTCAAGGGAGATGCCCTTTGTCCTGGGAGAAAGATGAGGAGCCTGTAGGGGAGGGAACAAGGGTTTGACAATATCCCAGTGGGGGTAGGGGCGGGGTTTTAAACCATGTCTTCCTATTCTGTTCTGCTCTGACCCTCGAATTCAGAGTTCTCAGCCCTCTCCTTTCTCTTTCACCATCTCTAGCTCCGACAGAAACCGAACCCGTACCAAGGCACACCTCCTGCCATCCCCTTGTGACAAGGTATGTACTGGGTCCATGGATGGCAAGGCCGTTCAGTATTAAGCAAATGTTTAGAGTTCACACGAAATGCCAGCCCCTGTTTTAGGAGCTTGGGGCACAGAAATGAATGATATAGTCTCCGCCCTTGAAGAGTTCGCAGTTTAGTGTTGGGCCAGTCAAGTAAATGGCCAATTACAATATAATATGAATGAGTGCCTGTAATAGAAATGGGAAACAGCGAGAAGACCACTTATCCCAGCCTCAGTTGAGACAGGAAGGAAAGGAATCATGGAGCTTCCTGAAGGAGGTGACACCTAAAGAAAGAATTTTCCAGGAAAAAACTGGTAGGGGTATTCCAAAGGCACAGAGGTGAGTTTCAATAGACTGAGTGTGTATGTGTGTGTGTTCTCAGGGCAGGGGAGAGGGTAGGACCAGGAACAGTTTAACTGCTGGAGTATGCAGGCATGGTAGCCAGGGATTAACCAAGAGACCTTATGTGTGCCTCATAGACGCTTTCCTGTAGGTGAGCAGTCATTGAAGAGTTTTGAGCAAGGGAGTTTGGAATTTTCCATCAGTCACTCTGGTGATCAAAGGGGAGAGTTAATGGGAAAGGGAAGAGACTAGAGGCAGGGAGGCCAGTTAGGAATTATTCCAAGAGACTAAGCTGGAGATGATTACGTCTTGAATTGTCGCAGTAGTAATAGAGATGAGAGGAGGGGCAGATATGAGAAATAGAGACCAAGAAGACTGAGTTTGGCAATTGATCAAAAATGGTACAGGAATAAAAGAAGGAATTAGATGACTCCTGGGTTTCTGACTTGGGTCACCTAGTCTGATGATGTCATGCTTCTGTTCAGAACTCTACGATAGTTCCCCATTTCTGAGTAAAAGCCGAAGTCTTTCAGTGGCTTACATGGGCTGATATGATCACTTTCCTCCCCGACGCCATTGGCCCTCTGATCTCATTGTCTAGAACTGCTCCCCTTGTTTCCCCCGCTCTCAGCCATGCCAGCCTTCTCATTCTTCCTGGAGCATGGCAAGCACACTCCTGCCTGTGGACAGATTGGGTTTGAGGTGCCCATGCGAACTCCAGGTGGAAATAGCCTGTAGACAGTTAGAAATACAGCTCGAAAACTCACTGTCCCGGTCTGGGCTGGTAATAGAGATCTGATCTAGGAGGGAGTGGGCACTTGAAGGATGTGTGATTGCCCTGTGGGGGTTTATGCAGAGTGAAAAAAAAGAGGGCACTGAGGAGGGAGCCCTGGAGAACCTCTCCACATAAGGGGTTGGCAGAGGAGGTGAGAGGGGTCCATGAGGGAGGCAGAGAAGGAACTGACAGAAAATTTTTGGGGGGGGGGTGTCTATTATGTGCCAGGTCCACCAGGCCTTGGGGATGGTCATTTCTCTGACTGGGGCTGCTACTTCAAATGTCATGACCATGACCCCAGGCAAATTCAGCTGAAAAGAAGCCACTGTTCTTATCAAGGAGCTGACTTTCTATTGCCTTTTGGACATTTGATTTCTTCCAGTTGGGCTTTGGTGTTGGAAGCAACTTGAAGTAGCAGAAAAGCCCTGGGCCTTAATAGCTAATCTGCTATTAACTTGATAGTTAGCCCTATGCAAGTTTCTTCCCTTCTTCCCATGTCAAATGGGAGCCTTGGACAAGATGCCCTGTGAGGGCCCTACCTAACCATAGTGGTTTCCCTCTCCTTCCCAAATGGCACTTGTTTGAGAATTTCGTCCTGAGCTAATACCTTCCCCTCATCTACCTGCCAGCCCCCCTGGTCCCAAGAGACTTTTCCATCCTCATCCTCAAGAAAGAACATGGAAGCCTACAGATCTTTGAATTGTCTCTTGAATTGTTGAATGGGGGAATGTGTGAATGGATGGTGGGGGTAAATGGGCGAATGGATGTGTATAGATAAAGTCACTAAACCTTTATTAAACACTTACTATGCACCAGCCCTGCTCTAGGGGCTGGAATTTAGAAGTGAGCAAAATAGAGTCCCTGCTTTCAAGAAGTTTAAATAGTGGGTGAGTGATTAAATGGAAGAGAGTTGAGTGGGTGGGAGGATGAATGAGGGATAGATGGATGAGTGGAAAGATGGATGGGGACTGATGGGTAGATGTGTGGATAGATAAATGCATGCATGGATGGAAGGAGAATGGGGGGTGGATGGAGAGACAGATGAATGGATAGATGGAGGATAGAAGGAAAATGGTGGGTGGATGGATAGATTGGGAATGGTGGATGGATAAATAGATGGGTGGGGGATAGGGGTTGGATGGGTAGGTGAAGGATGGAAGGATAAAAACTCATGAGCCTTGGATCTAAAGAGTCAAAAGGCTCTTATTCTTTTCTAGGGAACTCTGCCTAGCAGCTTGACATCTGGAAGATGATCTCAACCCTGTCTGGTGCTTCTCTGGGCCTCTCATGCTTTCCTCCATCTGTCTCTCTAGAACATGCCTCAAAGCTCCTCTTTCACAACTCATTGAACACTTTGGTTTGACGGGGACTCCTGGTCATGAGCACCATCACCTCTGAAGCCTCCGAAGTGTTCTGGAACCATCACTCCGCTCTCAGCTGGCAAGGACACCACCAGAAATCCAAGGCTTTAATAAAGAGGCAGAGATCCCTTCCTCCTCCCAACCCAGGCAGTGCTCTGGTGTGGCTTCTCTGGGGTGCAGATGTGGGGGGGGGAATGCCCCCCACCTTTTTTTGTCAGATGTGTGGGCATATTATTCAAATGGCATATTCCATATTATTGGAATGGTATATTATTGGAATGGTTTTAATTCAGGCAGTTTTCAACCTGCTATCTGTCACCCTGTTGGCAGAGATGAGCTCATGGATCCATACCGTCTCCTAGCCAAACTCTAGCATCTTAAGGTATAGGTTTGTGGCATCTGAGAGGGTCTACTTTTGCTTCTGAGGAGCCACCAGTGTCACTGCTGAGGTCTCCCCTCCGAGCTTTGGGGCCTTATGCCTATGGGGACATATCACACCCATTACTATCATATCACATATCATATCACACCCATTACTAGCCAGAGGCAGTGCAGTGGGCTTTGTGGAGCTTGCGTTTAAATCCCAGTCTGGCCACTTACTGGAGCCTCCTGAGGAAGTCACTTCACATCTCTGAGCCTCAGTTTCCTTATCTAAAAAAAGGGAATAATTGTCCCTGTCTCACAGGGCCTTTGTGAGGGTTGAAAACAATGCATACAAAGGAATTAGCACAATGCCTGGCAAAGAATAAATGTCCAAAACTCAGGCTAGTATCAAGATCAGTTTGCCTCATGTACTCCTAAAATTCAACCCCCTTTTGCGTATTTCAATATCCCTTTGAGTGTCCTAAAAATGTTTAATTATATTTAAATATAAAATTTTAATTAAGCAAAATTCAATTAATTTGGAGACTCTTTAGACGAACAGACTATAAATTCCTTAAAATGTTCAAAAGTAGATAAAGTAGAAAAGGACACCCACAGGATACAAAACAAGCTCCTTGTTTATGAAATGCTACAAATCTGACCAATACTTGGTAGACATGCAACAGTAGATATGCTTAAAATGCCAGAAAGATGGGGGACAATAAAGAATGATACACTTGGATAGATAGAAAAATTCTCAAAAGGGGGTTGAATTTTAGGTAAAAACTCGTCATGAAACAAATTGAGAGCTGTTTACCTCCTGCCAAACAGGGAGGGAGCAGAGGTGGCTACTGTGGGCTCTCTCCTGGCTAGAAGAGCTTAGAAACGCCAGGCACTGGCAGAGAGAGCTAAGGCCTGAAGGGGGCTTGTCCCAGCTGGTCCTCCACAGAGGCTGAGCCTAAAGCCAGGCTTTTTGACCCCAGGCCAGCCCCCTTGACATTGCCCTGTGCCCAGTCTTGGATTTCCATCTTTTTTCCAACTTGTTCCCCTTTCGCCAGCCCTCTTTCCAGAGAGGCCACCATCACCACCTCCAGCACTTTGACCCACCTTCCCACACCCCACCAGCCCAGTTACAAATGGTGATTTTCTGTTTATTGCTCAAAAACAAAAATCCAGAAGCAAAGATGAAGAGATTGTGGGTTGAGGAGATGGCAGGAAGGGGATAGGGGCCTTGTCCCAGCTCTCTCCTTCATTCCTCTTCTTCTGACCCTCCAAAGCCCAGGGGTTAGGCCTGGGGCCAGAGCATCTGGGAAAGGCAGAGCCTTCATGGCCAAGGGAACACCAGAGCTCTTGGGTAGTCCTTGTAGGGTGCCCTGGGCTGGAGGGGCCCCAGGAGTTGCAGGGAGCTGAGTTCCCCTCCCAGGGTCCAAAAGCCAGTAGGGTAGGGGGGCAGCTCCTTGTTTGGCAACTGAGAAGAGGAGGCTTTTGGGGGCAGGATGCTGGTTTATTTACTGTCCCCAGGGCCATCAAAGCCCTCTCGTGGGACCAGGAGACTATTTACACAGCAGGGAGGAAAGGAGCCAGAGACCAGGTCCTGTACTCCTCCTTGCCCAGAATGAGGAGGGGAGGGGCGTCCTCGGTCCTGCAGCCTTAGTTTTGGGGTTCAGATGGAAACTTCATACTCCCGTGTATCCTGGAGACAAGAGAGACAGGATCAGTTGCCAGAGTGGGATGGGGGTGGAGCAGGTATCAACAAAGAAGGGAAAAGACCCTGGGTTTTTAAAGTAACATTGATCACTGGGGGTGTGGGGGCCACAGGATGGGAATGGGGCTGAATCTGGCCAATGGATGTGTTTGGTTCATCCTACAGCATCTTAAAATCACATAAATATCTAAATTTCTGGATTGTCTTGAACAGGTGGAAGATCTGGCAATTGGGCCTGAGTTTCCACTAGGGTCTAGATGAGGCACAAGTTCTCCAATTAGCCACAGTTCTCAGTGAGCCTTATTGTTCACACCTGCCTTGCTTTCTTCATTTGCGTGGCCTTTGTAGGCAGCTGAATTTGAAATTCCCAAGACAGATATTACAGCGACCTCGAGAGAAGGTATGGAGCCCTAGGGGAGTGAGAGATGTGGCCCTCCAGGGCTAGGGAAGGGCTCACCCCAGCTTCATACAGTGGATTGCTGAAGTCTGACTCCACAGTGATGGGGCTGTAGGAATGGGAGCCCGAGAAGCCGAAGAGGGATTTTCCCTGAAGCCTGGGAAAGGGAGAAGATAGAGGGGCTTATCGAGAGGTGAGCCCCCAACCCCCCCTCACCCAGGCTTCTGTGCCAGGCAGGCAGGACATCTGCCCTGGCCAGCAGCTCCCTGAGTAGATACTTACTTGGTGTAGTATACATAAATGCCACTGCCGAGGACAATGACCAAGCCTAGGGGCAGCAGGATGGCCAAGGCGAGGTTCCCACCCTCCAGCTGCCGTGATGGGTCTGTGGTCTGGGTCACTGGGAGAGGAGGAGAGGCCAGTTAGCTAGGGCTGGGCCCAGCCCTGGGCTCTCCCAGCCTCCTGCCCTGGGCCCTGAACCCTGGGTCTCACCCCTCCGGGGCCTGGCCTCCTGCCCCCGGCCTCTGCCTTGCCCTCCCAACTCAGCCAGGCCTGGGTCTCCACCTGTGCCCTCACTGACCTTCCAGTTTTCGGTTGTCCAGGAGCTCCTCATAGGCCACTGCAGGGAGAGGAGGGGGAGGGGACGGGGTCTGAGCCAGGGAGGGAAGGAGGCTGGGTAGAGGGCCGGGAGCCCAAGTGGGGCTGGGCTGGACAGCCTGGTTCTCTCTGCCCTCTGTTCAACCTAAACTTTATTCTTCTCTTGGTGTGGGTGGGGGAGGAGTAGTCAGGGCAGGACCTCTTCTTCTTCCTTCTCCAGTGCCCTAAAAGTTCAGGGCTCTGGGCAGTCTAAACCAACCAGGTCTGTAGAATTTGTCAAAAATAGGGAAACTAAGACCTATCCTGAGGGCAAGACACTTCTACACCAAAGCCCCTCTCCTACATCCCTTAGGATAATTCCATGACCTTGAACTTCCCCAGGACTTCTGGATGTACCTGTGAGGATGAAAGCCCACAGGAGGTGGGCTCCACAAGGTTGCTATTGGTCTTGAATTTGCTACCTGACTTTCCCAGCCCTGTCACTCCCCGGACACGGCTGTGCCCCCTCCTGCCCTGTCTGCCCAGGCACCTTTGCAGAGTGGGGGCTGGCTGGTCCACTGTGAGGGGTGGCCGGGCACACAGGTGATGGTGACCTCGCCGATGAGCTCAAAGCCCTCGTAGCAGAAGAAGCGCAGAGACTCGCCCGCTTGGTAGTGATGCTTGTACAACGTCTGATAGCCATTCTCTGGCACCCCTGGGTTCAGGCACGGCTCATACTTCACTGCAGGGAACATGTCAGTCATGACGTGCCAGCTGCGCTGCTGAACAAGCCACCCAGCCACCCTTCCCAGGGTGTCCCCAGACTCACAGGCACACTTGGGGACCCGGTCACTCCACTTGGGTGTGCCTGTGTCCCGGCTGTAGCAGGTGAGTACAGCTGCCCCCTCCAGGCTGTACCCTGGCAGACAGCGGTACTGGACATGGGAGCCAACAGGAAAGCCAGCGTCCGAGGCAGTACGGTGCCCATTGGTGATCTCACCAGGGTCTGCACAAGTCATGACTGTTGGCAGGAGGACAAGGTCAGGGGGAGCTAGGGCCTTAAAAGATCTCCCAGGAGCTTAGGGCCAGTTCCTCTGAACAAACCCTCCACCTCCCACTATTTCCTCAGAATGCAGAGTTGGAAAAACTTAAAATTCAACGCATTTTATATTTCAGGCTTCCAGAAAACAGAGTGACTGGGGCAACTGAGGCCCCCACCCTAGGGTGAAATTTGAAATATTTGACCACTGTACCAGAGCATATCAGTCATGCACTGTAGATCATCAGCGGAACAGCAGTGCCCTCTTCAGAGGGGCCCAGCCCTCCTGCTCCCTGTATTCCCAGCCCATTCTGCTCACTTACGTTGCCTGCTGGGCCCCTGCAGGCATTTGAGTTTACAACCTTGTTGTGGAAGAGTCACAATCATAGCCATTTCTTGTAGATAGTCCTGTGCAAGGCACTCTGCTTAATGTTTTACAAACACAATATCATATACCCTGATGATCTGGACAGGTCAACGTCACTGTCATCTCCCTTGGCACCCAGGGCTCAGGGCAGTCAAATGACTGGCCAGTGGTCACTCAGCCAGGGGAGCTGGAACCGCTCAGGGTCACAGCCATGGAGCACTGGGCTGAGATTCAGAGACTTGGGTCTCAGCTCAGCTTCAGGCTCAGTGTGCCACCTTGGGCGGGTTCCTTCCTGAGTCTTGGGCAGCTAGGCCAGGCCCTATCCCCTCTGGGCCCTGCCTCCATCTTTTCCTGTCCCTACCCCTGTCCTGTCTGGGTTCCAGACTGGACATCTTATAAATCTTTCCAGGGATGGGGAGCTGTGTCAACTAGAAAGTTTTCCTTGTGTCCAGCCCAAATCTGGCTTCCTGAAATTTATCCTAGTTGGTTCCACCACTGCCCCCAGGGGCTGGGTGGAAGACCTACAATCCCATATCCTTGTGGCAGGCTTCCCAAAATTTGGAGAAAGTGACAAGAAGCCACCCCTTTCTGCTCTTCTAAAAGATAAACACTCTCAGCTCCTTTAAATGTCACCTCCTCTGTGAAATCTCCTGCCCCATCCCTGCAGCGATTAACCCAGCCCTCTTCCCACAGCCCTTCTTCGTACTCACAGCAGCTCCTGCTTATTCCCTGTTTACATACACCAGGCACTGTGTGAAAAACTTTTCATTTGCTCTTCACTACCCCTTATTCCTACCAAGGCTCAGAGATGGTAAGCACCTTGCCCGAATTCACCCAGAGGTTACCACTCTGTGAGTACCCTGAGTTGTTTAAGTATCTGTTCCCCTCCCAGACTGTGAACTCTTCTAGGGTAGGGAGGGGCTCCAACTCCTTCACATAACCCCACCCTCAACACAGCATGGGGCTTCGATGACTGCATTAAAATAAACCAAGTTCTCTCAGGAGTCTAGGCCCTAGCTAAGTAACTCCTGTAATGTCAAGGGTTGGGGACCGAGAGACTGGAGCAGGGCCTAAAACAGGAAGAGCAGAACCGAGATTGATGGCGCGGGGTCGCGGAGGGCTGGAACTCAGACGGGGCAGAGGCGGGGCCAGGAGACTATGGGGGCGGGGCCACGAGGAGGTGAGGCGGGACCCAGAAGAAACTTGCAGAACAGTGCAAGAGAGAGGGACCCAGCCCGGAGAAGATGAGAGGGGGTGCCCTGGGGAGACAATTTGAGGCACCGAGGAGCAGAGGAGTGGAACCCAAAGGGCATAGGGGAGGGGCCTGACGAAGATCTAGGCAGGACCGAGAGCGAAGGGATGGAACCTGGACAGGGCAGGTGCGGGACAAGGGACGAAGGTGGGGCGCAGAGGGAATGGGCGGGGCCCAAGCTGGGCGGCAAACCCCCTGGGGCAGGGGACTGAGCGGAGCCCGGGCTCACTCTTTTGGCAGGCGGGCGGCGCGGCGCTCCAGGACAGGTCCCACTGGCAGGTGAGAATGTCGGAGCCCAGCAGCTCGTAGCCAGGCTCGCACTGGTAAGTAAGCACCGTGCCTCGGATCAGGTCCCCGTGGGAAGCTGTCCTCCAGCCCCATTCCGGAGGTGGCAGCTCGGGGCACGTGTCATTCCTCGGGACCTCTGCAGGGGAGAGACAGCGAGTTTGGAGGCTGTCCTGCGACTCAGGGCGCCCTCCCAGCCTCGAGGATCTCGCTCCTCCCGAGACTTCTGGCCTGCCGGACCCCTGCCCATCTCGGCACCCTAGACCTCGGTACCTTTGAAGTGCAACACGAAACCCTGGCCTAGGCCTGGGTTTGGGGGCCCGGGAGGAGCCTGGAACTGCAGCGTGAGGTCGGGCCCAGAGGAGAGGAGGCGGCGGCGCGGTTGAGGTCCCCGCAACTGGGCCAGGACTCGGGCGCTGGGCCCGTCCCCATCGAACAGCGTCAGCATGTCCCCTTCGCGCACATTCAAGCTGGAGGGAGTGGGACCTTATATGGGGGCTGGGCTACGATCGGCCCCTCCCGTCCGGTTCTGCCCAATCCCTAACTCAGTTCATTAGTAACCCTACTTACTCCAGTCCGACCCCGCATTCCCCTACCCCAGGTCTGGTCCCGCCTCAGTTTTGACCAATTATACGCTTCTCTATAATAGTCGCTCCAGGTTCCACTTATTCTGTGGCTCCTCCCAGTTCCTGCTGCCCAATCCCCACCTCTGTTCATTACTAACTCTCCCACTCTCCAGTCCCTCCTCCATCACCAAGTGACCACAGCCTAGCTCGACTCCAGCTCTGACCAATCACAGACCAGGCTCATTACCACCCTGCCCAACTCTAGGCCCTGCCTGGGTACCTGCTTCTGGTTCTGTCCAGTCACATGACCACCTCATACCAAGTCAGCTCACTGGATTTTCCCTACACCTGCTGGTGATGATTCAACATCTTGGGCCTGGGTCCCTGGAAATCGGTCCAAGGGCGGTCTCAGACACAGCCAAAGTGAGAGACACCAAGGCCAGAGCCCCTTTTTCACAATAGTCCCTGAGGAAGGCTGCATTACCCCATTTACTTGTCCAATGTCACTTGCCTAGTAAGTGATTTATACCTGGGTCTACCTGACAACCCACACCCCTATCCTGAACCCTTAGTCGCCTCTTTCATCAGACCACATATTCACCGAATATTGTGTAGACCTGCAAGCCAGCCAGGCTCAGAATGCAGGTTAGTACATTGTCATACCATACTTCGCTGAGCCCACACCCACCGTACCCTCTGCAGCCCCAAAACGTACATCTCTACTTGGAGCAAGATGCGCTTCTCTTCCTGGACGTGCAGGCCCCACACGCAGTCCTGGCCGGGGCTATAGCTCTGGGGCCAGTCTGGAGAGAGGACCACACCAGCTGGTTCTGACAGCTCCCCTCCACACATGGCTAGGGTAGAAGCAGTGTCAGATTCAGGACCCAGGTGGGCATGCAGTCTCTATTTCACCACAATCCTCACCACTCCCAACTGTGTGCACCAGACTGCCTCACGGGTTTCCTGTTATCTATTACCCACCTGCTTCCTGCCACATCCAGTCCTGTTGTGCCCAATCCCCAGCCCTACTCTTAATTAATTCTGCCCACCCTCCCAACCTACCATCAAGGCCCAATCCACGACTTAGCCCAACTCCGGTTCTAGCTCTCCAAGACATTTGAGTTGTGACCTTGAATTCTGTAACAAGCCCACCAATTATTTAGCTAAGAAAAAGTGCGTCTCTGAAAGGGACAGGGATTTACCCAAGGCCTGGGTTTATTACATTTGAATATATAGGTCTCCTTCCTGAATGGCCTTCCTAGAATCCCCGGCTCAGGGGTAGTCTGTAGACTGAAAGACTTCCTGTGGATGTGGAGGGCTCACCCTTGCAGGCTGGCTCTGTGTCATTCCAGTGAGGTTCTGTGGGATCCACACATTCGATGGCATTGGGGGGGCCCGGGGGCTCCAGGGCATATCCTGGGAGGCACGAGAAGGTGGCCAGCGCCCCTGGGCGGTACTCGGGGTCCGTGGTGGTGACATTGCCATGTGCCAGGAAGGGGGCGAAGCAGCGATCTTCCTCAAAGGCTAGAGAGGAGTCAGTCCCAGAAATTAAACATTAGGACGGTCCTCAGGGGATCTCAAACTGGAGAACTTGGGCTGAATTCAAGTGTTGTTTGGCCACTCAGTGGGCTGTTTAAAATAGAATGCCCTTGGGCTTAGCTTTCACTCTTCAGTTTCCCCAAAACCCTAACGGTCCTCATTCATATATTTGTTACCTCCCCAGTCTCTGGAGGGAAATCCTAGGCTAGTCAAATCCCAGCCACCATTCCACAGATGAGGAAACTGAGGTCCACAGACACAAAGCCACTTGCCCAATGTCACACAATAGGGCAATGGCAGAGCCAGGTCTCAAACCCAGATTGCTTGATTCCAAGCCAGAGACACTTGGCTCTGGAAACTGCAAAGAAGTGGGGGAAAAAAGGTGCCTTTGCAGAACTGGCTCAAGTAGGTATGTTCTCTCCTCAAAAATCACCATTGGATTCTGATTATCCCTGATCATCCATGCTGTGGCCAGAATCCAAAAGTGCAGCTAACACAAAAGCTACTCAGTTTTGACTTTGGACTAAGTCAGCAAAAATGAACATTTATAGAGCATTTTAGTTTTTGCCCATTTGCTCATATCTTAGCTGCAAAACTATCTTCAAGGTAAGACTTAGGTGCAGTTGAGGAATCTGAAGCTCGTGGAGCAGCAGTGGCCCGCAGCTATGGAGGCAGGCTTCAAACCTATGAGTTCTCTGTGCAGTCACAGAATCTAACATGCAATTTATTTTTCAGATTCACTGTTCTAATTCAGTTACTTAACCTGATAAGATATCATATCCAAATCCTATGCATCTGTCAGGGCCCAGTGCCAATTCCATTTCTCCCATGATTTATACCAGAAACGAGGCCCTCTCACCTCTGAGTATTTCACTTTTTTTGCCTCTTCCTAGCTACTGTTTGCACAAATCCTCTGCTCCAGCCACACTGAAAAGCCCTTTCCCAAACATACCAGGCATTACTCTACCTCTTTACCTTTGCTCACACAGTTCCTTTCACCTGAGATGCTTGTTCCCAATCTCCTTCTTTTAAAATCCTCTCTATCCTGTAAGACCCCGCTCAAACGCCTCTTCTCCTGTGATCACTGACCTCCTTCCTTCTACCTGTCCAGCATCCAGTCCCCCATCTTCTGGTAACAGCACCTCTATTTTCATTTTAGGAAACATACCTCCCCTACTTCCAGCCCGTGAAATTCAGTTGGGGCCAATTAGGGATGACCACATGATGTGGATCTGCCGATCATAATACCACCTGCCCCTAGCTACACATATTGGTTCAGGCATAGGCACAAGGTCTAAGCCAGGGCAGTGAGAGCCTTTCCTGGCATTTTTGCTGAAGCTCTCAGGAAAGAAGCATGCCTTCTCTTTCTCTGATGGAATTACTAAGTTGGTGGTATGTCGGTCTAGAACTGGTAGGTCCACTACAGATGGAGAGCCTGCCTGAGAATGAAGTCAACACAGAGGAAAGAACTGAGAGATTGAGGTAACTGGTCTCCTGACTGTGTACCTGGATCCAGCCATACATGAAGCTTACATAGAAAAGTGCCCTCAGGGAATCAGAAGGGGTCCATATGAAGGAATCCTTATAGTTCTGGGGTGGGAAGGCAAGTCAGGTTTCAGGGATCCAAACACAGAGATGAGCAGGGATGGAATATATACTTGTGGCCATGCCTATGGAGTCAAGAAGAGGGGAGGTTGCAGGAATTGAGGCCTGGGGGTAGGTGGGGGCAGTTACCTTCAAATCGGAGGCTTAGCAGCAGGGGATTGGCAGGTGTCTCTGAGAGCAGCTCCACATAGAGGGACTGGGCGTCACTGATAAGACCCCGCTCTGGGACATCATCCATATCTGAGTCATAGATCACTGGCGATAGGGGACTGCCCCCTGAGCGCACCATCAGCCTGGGATGGACAGAAGGGTGGCCAGGGGCTCAATTTCCCCTCAGAAGCTGCCTCACCTCTTGCCTGCTCACCTAACTTATTTTTATAGCTATTATTATCAAACATTAACTATATGCCATGTACTCTTCTAAGCCTTTACACATTTTATCTCATTTAATTCTGACAAGAACCCTTGAGTCAGATACCGTTTTTATCACTCTTTTTATAGATGAGGAAATTGAGGCACAGAAGGATTAAAGAACCTGTCCAAGATCACAGCAGAGCTGGGGCACCGGTTGGTTAGATAAAGAATGTAATAATGAGGATGACAATGGCAAACACATTTATAGTGCTTACTGTGAGCTAGGCACCATTCTAAACACGTATCTTAATGCACTTAACCTCACAGAAACCTTAAGAGGAAGGTACTATTATCTCCATTCTACAGACCAGGAAACTGAGGCACAGAGAGGTTAAGTGATTGCTCTAAGTTTGCACAGCTGTGCTGCCTAAGAAAGGGGAAGGACTATCTGCATTTAACACATTTCCCAACTGGGATCAACCCCAGGTCTGTCTGACTCCCCTCTGACTCCTCACTGCAGTCTCCCTATTTCTTTGAGGTGGGGACCTCAGGGGCCCAGATCCTCACCGATCATTGTCCTCATCCAGAGACACTCTCTCAAAATGCAGGTGCAGCCGGCGTCCCTCAGCTGCTTCAATGACCCAGCGGCAGGTGAGGTTGGGCCCTGCAGCTCCCCCAGGCTCAGGGGACACAATGCGGCCCAGTGTAGCATTGTGGATGGTGCCACCACAGGATGCTGTGGGCAGAGGGAGGGCAGGTTAAGGGGACTTGTCCTCCTTCCATCTTGAGAGCTGTTCCATTCACACCTCTGGCTGGGACCTGTCCTTGGGATGGCCTCTGCCCTATGAGCTCACTTTAGAGGACAGGACCTTTTCCAGGCCACCACCCAGGTGGAGAACCAGCCCTGGAATAGGGAAACCCCCAGGATGGACATCCCCCAGGATGGAGATTCCATTAAAATGAAGATTCCACAGATGTGGGCATCCTGGGATGGGGAGTTATGAGGATCCCCAAAATTGAAGCCCTCAGATGGAAAACCTTCAAGATGGGGATCCCCAGGATGAGGACTCTCCAGGATAGGGACCCTCCAGATATGAACCCCAAGAATGGTTTTCTCTAGGATGAGGAGTCTCTGAAAGAAAGGATCTCCAGAATGGTGACTCATGACATGGAAACCCTCCAGGTGAGACTTCCCAGAGGGAGACCCCCCAAGGATAGAAACCCTCAGAGTAAAGAGCTCCAGATGGAGTCCCCAGCATAGGGACACTTGAGGGTAAAAACTCCTTCAAGATGGGTGGTCCCCAAAGATGGTGACCCCCAAAGATTGGGCCCTCCCAATGGTGCCCCTAGGACAGAAGCCCCCACCTGTGGTGGCAGGATACTCACCCATGCAGCTGGGGGGCTCCCCGCTCCAGGAGGGCCGGGTACCATTGAGGCAGATGAGGGTGTCCTCGCCCTGCAGCTGGTAGCCTGAATCACAGTGGAAGGTGGCGGTGCCCCCAGGGTGCAGGTCTGTCACGCTCACATCTCCATGGGCCAGCCGGGGAGGGAAGCCGCAGCTCAGGAGGTAGGCTGGATCAGGCAGAGCAGGGAGAAGAAGGACTCACTTTCCCATGCCACCCTCTCTCACCAGTCCTCCAGCACTTCCTCTTCTCTTTCCAGGTCCCTCTGGGGACACAAATTGGCTCCAACCTGGAGTCTTCACATGGGCACACTGTCTCATGAAGAGGTCATTTCAACATGCTCTATCAACCCTAATCTGTGTAATCCACTCACTTTGGCCCCCATTTTATAGATGAAGTAGCTGAGACTCAAAGAAACTCTGGACCCTAGCATTCATTTGCTGTGTGACCTCAGGCAAATCAATTGACCACTCTGAACCCCATCCAGCTCTAATAATAACAAATAGTATTTGCAAAGCCTGTTTGGCTTTCAAAGTGAGCCCACATAGTGCTTTTGAAGTAGTCAGAGAAAGACTGTGACTCATATTCCAGATGTGGAAATTGAGGCTCCAAGTGCCTCACAGCATTTTCTCCCCTTAATACACACAGGCTTTCTTCCGCTGAGGTGCACTGTGGTATTATAGCCTCAGCTTTCGTCCAGAGGAGCCACATGAAACTCCTTTAGGAACTTTGACTATTTTGTCATTAAAGACCCTAATACCCGGTGCCCCCTAAATGAATCCCCTAGTGAAAGTGAAATGCTAGGGAAAGCTTTGCTTCCTTAAGGAAATGGTTTGTCTTCTCCTTTCTTGCAGTGAGAACTGTACAGCGGCCGGCCCCGTGGCCGAGTGGTTGAGTTCGCACACTCTGCTTTGGCGGCCCAGGGTTTCGCGGGTTCAGATCCTGGGCAGGGACACGGCACCACTCATCAGGCCACGCTGAGGCAGCGTCCCACATGCCACAACTAGAAGGATCCACAACTAAAATGTACAACTATGTACTGGGGGGCTTCAGGGAGAAGAAGGAAAAATAAAAGAGTGGCATGTTAGCTCAAATGCCAGTCTTTAAAAAAACAAACAGGGGCCGGCCCGGTGGCGCAGCGATTAAGTGCGCACGTTCGGCTTCGGCGGCCTGGGGATTGCCGGTTCTGATCCCGGGTGTGGACATGGCACTGCTTGGCAAGCCATGCTGTGGTAGGTGTCCTACTTATAAAGGAGACGAAGATGGGCACGGATGTTAGCTCAGGGCCAGTCACCCTCAGTAAAAAGAGGAGGATTGGAAGCAGTTAGCTCAGGGCTAATCTTCCTCAAAAAAAAAAAAAACCAAAAAAAAAAAAAAAATCCTGTATAATCTCTCTTTTTGTACTGGCTGATAGAAAGCTCAGAAGCAGATTGAGGCCTGTCCCTAGCAACAATGGCTTGTCCATCCACATTCTATTTTTTCAACTTTAATAAGCATTACCTGGTGCCAATTTTTTTCTTATTCTATTTTATTTTATTGCTTGCATTCTGTTTTGAAAGTCTCCTGAAATTCTTATGGAATCGTATGGGACAAAATAAATAAATAGAAAGTGACTTGTTAGTAAATTATGACTCTGAACTTGATCCTGACAGAGCTCTGTGTGTTTGTTTCAGATCGAGCAGAGCTCATCAAGAAGGGCTTCCTGGAGAAGGTGCACCAAAGCTGGGTCTTGTAGAAGGGGCAGGCTCTGGGTAGCAGAGGGTTTCGGAGGTACCACCTTGCCTAGGTCTTTACTTTTTCTGACTCCAGCCCTGAGTGATTCTCTAAGACACCTGGTTCTCTCCCTATTTCACAATTCAACAAGCATTTCTTTGGCTGGGTCCCGGGGACAGAGAGATGAAAAAGGCCTAGGCCTTGCCCTTTAGGAGTCTCCATCTACTGAGATAGACACAAAAGCAACCTTCTAGAACATAGTGATTTGAATAAATATTAGCCTCTGTGATAGGTCTGCACAACCAACAGGAGCAATTCCGAATACTTTAGATTGACGTTCAAAAGCCCCTTCCACAGCTGGGTCCAGCCTAGCACATACAGCGTTAGTTCTCACCCATGACGCATATATTTTACAAGACGTAGTTTTATGACTCCTTACTATCCCACTTTTATATTTTTTCACACCATTTCCCCTACCTGCGAGGCCTCGTCTCACTCTTTGTCATCTTCCAAGGAGTAACTTAAGTATCACCTCTTCCAGGAAGTCTTAATTGCTTCCTTGCCATACACGATCTGCATGTATAATTTTGTCATCATGTTAACCGCTATTGCCATTATGAAACTGAACCAAGCTTTATTTATTTTTGTCTCCTAAAACCCTAGTCTAGCTGATCGATTGATGCAGCCAGGAGGCAGTGTGGAACAGTGGAAAGAGCACTCCATCTGGAGATGGGCAGACCTGAGTTCCATTTCTAGCTCCACAACTTATTAGCTGTATGACCTTGAGCAGGTGACTTCACCACCAGGGCCTCTTACCTGCAAATGGCAATAATAAATCCTATCATTGAACTTTGGCCTTAAAGTTAAACAAAAGAAACACACAAAGCACCCTGCACGTGAAAAGTGCTCAGAAGGTGTTAATCACCTGCCCCTTGGCCTCAGTTAATGAATGCCTGAGAGTCAGGGACTCAGGGATCTGACTTCTGACTCTGCAATGAATTTGCAGGTGGCTGAGCAATCCATATAACCTTTGAGTCTTTTTTGTCCTCTCAGAGATGGAGTTGACAATGGCCACCCCCCCAGGTTGCTGTGAGAAGCAAATGAAACAGTTGGTGAAATGGTTTTGTAAATGGGAACCTTTGCTGGACTCGAGGTGAGGGGTAATGGAACCTTTGGCCTTTCAGAGAAGCTAATGAGGCCACTCTGGACAAGAGGACCCAGCTAGCGCAGATTGGGAAGGGCTTAAACAGGGCCTTAGACCCAAAGGTACCTGGAGAAGCCACAAAGCAGGGAAGACTGAGGCAGGTAATGAAGGCCAATTTATGCAACAGCCCTGCTTTCCCAAATGTTCCACTTAGCCTAAAGAGTCCTATTTTCAATGCCCTAGGGAAGTGGCTGCTTAAAGGAGCCATTTTCTAATGTCTGAAGTCCAGCCCTTGGCCCTGGGCCCTCAAGGCATGCCTTTGCTCCTCCACAACGAGGCCCTGACCACCACCATGTCCCCTAGCTCAACATCTTTCCATGAATTGGCCTGGTGCTGGGCACCTCCACCTTGCACACCTGAGCCCCGGGGCAAGTCCGGAGAGGGGGCCTCAGGAGAGGCTGGGGAGGGTGTGAGGAAGAGATTTGGGTTGTGTGTGTTCTAGACAAGGTCCACAAGGGACCTGGGCTCAGGAGAGCTCACAAGGGGGCAGGCAAGGCCATGAGGCAATGTGAAGGAACATTGGCCCAACACAGGTCCCTCTCTGTTTCGGAGGAGCATAGGAAGGGACTTTGGAGGTGGCAGCAGTGTCTGGAATGGGACAGTGGACTGGGCCCCTTGCCTCTTGCACACACGGATGCTAGAACATACACTTGCACTGTGGGAAGGTTCCCGCACACACAGGTGAGTATGGATGGATGCGTGTGTGCAGGTTGGCTGTGGGTGGATGCTCATGAATGCAGTTGTGCGTGGATTCCTCCCCAATTCTCGGCCCCCAGAAGTCAGCAGGATCTTTCTAGGTCACAAATCTGAGGCTGTTGCTATCTTGCTTAAAACATTTCAAAATGTCTTCCCCTCCCCTGCAGGGTAAAGTAGTCTGAACTCCTTACTGAAGCTGATAAGGCCCTTGATGATCTGAATCCAACCTACCTCGCAGTTTGGTCTCTTAGCCTACTTCTCCCTTCCACTTTCTGTGTTTTGACTGTCATTTTTGAGCTCTCACTGTGTACCAGACATTATTTTAAGCACTTGATGTGTACTAACTCATTTGATCTTCCTAATAATACCATGAAGTAAGTATTATGATCCCCATTTTTCAGATGAGACAATGAGGCACAGGAAGGTTAAGCAGCTTGTCCCAGGTCACAGAGCTATGACAATTCTACCTTCCATGCTGAATTTCTTCAACTCCTCAAGGGAGTCATGGTTTTTTCCCCCTCCCAGTCTTGGAGTGTGCTTTTCTATCCATCTAGACATCTGCCTTCCTCTTTCTCTTCCTCCTGCCTTCCCTTAGCTAACTCATCTTTTAGGTCTCAGCTTAGTCATCACCTCCTCCAAGAAAGTGTCCCTACATTCCTTGGGGGAAATTTAGGTCCCTTTGATATTTGCTCCCTCTTGCCTGTGTTTCCTCTGTCATAGGGATATAGGTCTTTATCTCACTGAATTGTAATCATCCTGATTACATGTCCGTCTTGCTACCTAGATTCTGAGTTCCTTGAAGTCAGATTTGTATCTGGCTTGTTCATTCCTCTCCCCAAGGCTAACACAGGGCTGGTATGAAATGGGCACTTGATAAACATTTATTGAGTGAATGGGTGAATTGCTACTTGGATGTGTGCACACCCAGACACAGGTCTGTGAGTGTGTAAAATAAGTGCGTATAAGTCTCCTCTAAGGGTTTTGTCCCTTGGGGTCCTAGTCAGGAGGAAAAGCCCACAACATTTCACTGTGGTTGGAAGGCTCCTGGAGATATCCCCTGTGCCCAATGTGACCCATATCCTTCCACCAGCACCCCGGACTCCTCACCCTGATAGTGGATCCTGAAGCCACCGCCCCTTGGGACCCGTGGGCTTTGGAAGTGCAGGAGCAGCCGGTTGGTTGGACTCCGAAGAACCTGCCCTTCTCCAAGCATGGAGGAGTTGGCCAGGAGTCGGGGGGCCAGGCCTGGGGACCCTCCACCAGCCAGCACCAGGAGTTCTTCCTCTCGAGACAGGTTCAGTGTCTGCACCTAAAGAAGCCAGACCCAGACCCACCAGAACAAGTCAGCTGGGGTGGGTGACCCTGTAAGCTCCCTGCCCTTGCCATCCTTTTCCCTGTAGATGGCAGCCCAAATGCCACACTGATGCTGGGCAAGTTGTAGAACTCTAGGAGAGTCTTTGAGATCCCTAGAAAACAGGCCCATCTGAGTCAGAAAACAGGTTCTCTGGCTCCCAGGCCAAACCTGTGCACACCCCTGGGCCCCGAGGAAAGGGCTTGGAGGTTTCACAATCATATGCTTAGGTCCAGTTACCTGGATCTCAATGCCATAGCCGGGGTAGACATGGATGCTGTATGTGCAGTCCAGGAGCCCCAAGGTGTGGCTGGCCGTGCTCCCTAAATCTGGAGACTCCACATGCCCTTCGCCTTCGGAGATGTTGTTATTACACAGAACTAAAGAGATATAAATGGCTGCGGTTGAGAGAATCCCTGTGTTCTTGCCCTCCCTGCCGAGCAACTCTTGGGTCCTCATCTGTCTTCTCCCCAGCACCCCTCACCATCTTTATCCAATGCTCCCTCTCCCACCTGTGCCCAGAACTCCCTTCCCCAACTGTAATATAGATAAAACACATAGAACAGTGCTGGTACATAGTAAGGGTATATAAATACTAGCCTTTATTATTATTAAGCAGAAGCCCCTCTCCTATCTGTACCCAGACCCCTTTTTCCACACGTTCCCAGCAGCCTCTCCCACATCTGTGTTCTTGCACACTACCCCATCCGCTTCCAATCCCCTCACCTGGGCTGGTCACTGTGGTGGTCACAGTTGTCGTGGTGATGATGGTGGTCGTGGTCTCCTCCTCTCCTCCCTCAGGCCCGAGGGGCGGGCCTGGGGAGGCGGGGCCGAGAAGGGGCGGGACCGTAGTTCCTGGGGGCGGGGTCAGCAGCTCTGGTGCGGTGGGGCTTGCCCCCCTGCCCCCCTTAGGGGTTACGGCTGTTGTCAGAGGCCCTGTCCCTGGCTCAGTGGCCCGCGGCAGGGAGGGTGCTGCAAGAGTCTGGCCAGCTGGAGGAGTGGCTAGTGTGGGGTCTGGATCAGATCCTGGGACAGTGCAAGGGAAGTAAGGGCACAGAAGGAGCAAATTGATGGGCCTTAGGTGGGGAGAAGGGCTGAAGGAAACTGGGAGTTCCCCACTGAGCCCAAAAGATTTCCCCAACAAGGTGAAGATCCCCCACCTCTCCCTTCCCCATCCAAACTCCCCACCTCCTCCCAAGGCTTCCACAGTCTGCACCCCTCCTCCCTTTTCTTCCCCTCTTCCCCTCTCCACCTCTCTACCCAGGCCATTCCACTCTGACAGTCTCCTTGAGCCTCTCTCTCTGCGTCTCCATTCAGATCTGGCTCCCTCTCCTGGTTACCCCTTTCTCTCTGTTTTGCTCTCTCCAGAACTCCCTATCTCTGTTTAGTATTCTTATGGCTCTCTGATTTTATGATTCTGGATCTACTAGTCTCTGCATTTCTCTTTCTTTCTGTGTCTCCCACCATTTCTCTGATTCTGGTTCTCTGAGTTTTCATCTTTCTTTCTCTCTGATTGTCTGTTTTTCTGTGTGACTCTGTCTCTTGATCATTCTTTCTCAATTTCTCTGCTTCTCTGACTGTCTGTGCCCAGTTTTGACTCTGTCTAACCATCTCTGTCTGTCTCTCTCTGAATTTCACTGGCCTGGCTCCCCATCTCCCAGAGTTAATGTCCCTCCCTCTGCCTCTATGTCACTCCTGCCACTCTGGGGGCCTCACCCGGCAGGTAGCCCATCTCTGGGCCCTTCCTCAGCAGGGCCCCATGGAGCAGCTCGGCCAAGGCCTCAGAGGCTACTGTAGGGGTCTCACTTCCAGGCTCTGGCAGTGCCTCCTCCTCTTTCAGGGGCAGACCTAGAAGATGAAGTTGTGTGAGCCCTTCCACTGCTCCAGACTCCTGCTTTCTCCAGAAAGATCTTTTCCAGAGTTGTTGCTCCCTCCTCAGTCAGCTGGGCCTGCAGGAGCTCAGAGGGTCCCAGGCTGGGCTGAGAGCCAAGATTGGAGGAGGGGCTCCCAGCTGCTCCTCACACTCCTACACTTTCCTCTCATCCTTTTTCCCCAGGCCGTATGGGCCTTCAGTGAGCATGTTGGCTCTTGTGAACCCTGGACAGCGCCAGCAGGGCAGAGAAAGGGCAATGGTACTGCCTTCATTTTCATCTCGGTGGTGCTCTCCCCACAACCCTGGGGTTCTCCGAATGGTCTGGCAGCACCTCCCAGCCCTTGCTTCTGCAGTGCCCAGCTTTTTCTCTGGGTTTCTGTCTCTGCAGTGTGTTGTTCTCTCCCTCCCTCCCTCCCTCCCTCTCTCTCTCTCTCTGTCTCTCTCTCTCTCCTTCTCTGCAGTCTCTGTCCCCTTCCCTGGAGTCTGGCTGGGGGTCAGAGTGGGAGACTAAATATCTGGTCTCTGAGCATTGCTTCTGTTCATCTGTCTTTGTCCATATGTCCAAGAGCATTTGTATGTGCAGTGACTGGCATCTCTCCCAGCACCTCCATCTCCCACCCAGGTACGGTGCGTGCTTCTGCCACCTCCGCAGACATCTCCCCCACCCCCGACTTCCCCAGCCCTTCTTCCTGGATTTAACCCCTGAGATGCTGCTAAAAGTTCCCCCCATTCATTTCCCCCCCTCCTCAATATGGGGGATTAGGGGCTCCAGGTACAAGCTGGAAAGCCCTGGCTTACCCCTTCCTGGAAAACTGTGCCCCTTCCCTACCCCAGGAGCTCCAAAAACCCGGGATCTTCCTAGAAAGGAGGGTAGAAGACCCTGCTGGGGGCCTTCCTGGGGCCCACCCCATGCTCCCATGTTCTTACCCTGAGTCCAGGGACAGCTCAGCAGAATTAGGAACAGCAGCTGGGGAGGCGGCGGGTGCTGTGCCCTGGGAGTCCCCATGGCGACTCACACGGATTTCTCTCCTCTGCGCCTCTCCTAAATAATCTAGTTGTCACCTTTCCTCCGTCTCCTTTTAGCTTTCCCTTTAATTTTTTTTTCCTGCTAGTAGTTAATAAGGAAGATAATTTCTCTGCTCCTTGGGAGGGAGGGGCAGAATTGGGCTGGGGGTCGCCCAGAGTCCACCCCTCTTTGCCCAGTCCTCTCTGTCCTCTGCTCTCCTGTCTGAGGGAGAGGGGGCGCGGCTCCGGCTGCAGGGGGTGGGGCCGAGAAAGCCGAAGGGGCTGGATCGCCTGGGTTACCCTCTTGCTCCGGCCCCTGGGTCCACCAGGCTGGCTGGACCCCAAGCTGGGAGTGTGGGGAGAGGCAAGATAGCTTCCGGGGGCCTGGGGTGGAATCGAGGATCAAGAGGGTCCCTATCGTGTTCTGGTGGGGCTTGGCGGGGAAGGGAGGGGGTTGTGGGACCTGGAGAGCTGAAGCTCGGGCACTGGAGCTGCGGGAGGGAGAAGCTGAGAAAGGTGTCGAGCCCACGTCAGATCCTGGGGACGGGCGAAGGGAGGGGCCTGGAATTTATTTGGGGCGGAGGGGGGGAAGGAGGAGGAGGAAGTGCAGATGGAGGAAGGAGGGACCAAAGGAGCCAGGACGGTAATCCTCACTCCCGCGGCCCCTAGGGGAGGCAAAGCAAACTCTGGTCCCAGCAGTAATTACGTCCCTCTCCCCCAGCCATTCCAGCACATCTGGAATCTGAATTTCCTCTTCCCAGGGTGATGAGGGGCGGCACAGCTGGACTCGCGCCTGCTCAGTCCCCGGTATACCCTCTGCCCACATCCAGACCAGCCATGGGACTTCCCTCTTCCTTTTACAGAAGCTCATGTGGAATGGGCTTTCCCCTCCTCCAGGAGAATGGCAAGTTTCCACGTTCGTGAGAAGTCTAAGAGGTGACTGGCCTGAATCTGGGGAGGGGAGACCTCTCCTCTTACATACAACGTGAACCCGGCCAGCTGCCAGGCGGCTTCAAATTTTATTTTTTCTCCTGGCCTCTCTCACAACGCCTCTGGAGCGCCCTTTTCAGCACCACCGGCGAGAGGACAGCTCTCCTCGGCCCCTCCTGAGCGGGCCGGTTCCGGCGCCGCGCGCGATTGGCTGAAGCCGCCTTCGCCATCAATCAGGCTCCAGCCGCAGGCTGGCTCGGCGAAGGCGAAGGGGGAGTCATAGGCCAACTGGTCGAGGGACTGGCAGACCGACCCACAGGCTGCGGCATCCCTGTCCGCAGTCCACGAACGCGGGCCTTGTCCGTCAGTCGGCGCGCTCACCCCGCCCCTTGACTTGCCTCGCCTCTCCCTCAGGCCCTGCCCCTTCTTTTCGCATTGCGGGGAGGCTGGAGGTTGGCTCGGTGCCCCCAGCACCCCACGTGGCGCCCCGTCGCGGCCGGGCGGGGGTTGGGGGGAGGGCTAGGCAAATCCTGAGACGACTCCCCACCCCAAGACTGAGTTGTGACTGCCAGTGGGCGGGGGTGGGGGTAGCTAAGCTGAGAAGACTGTGGAGAGGGGTGACGTCAGGGTGAGTGGGAGCCAAGGAAGGAGCGAATAGGAAAGAGAGAGAAAGAGAGAGACGGGACTCGCGGGTCAGGTCGAGTGAGAAGCGAGGGCACGAAGGAGAGAGGCGGGAGGAAGGAGAGAAGCCGCTGCGGAGAACGACTGATTGCGGGTTCCGGGGCCGCGGGTCCAGGTGGGGTAGGAACTGCTGTCCGGGGAAGCTAGAAGGAATAGGGGGAAGAGAAAGACAGAACGAAAAGAAGAGCGGAGGTGGAGGGAGGAGAGAAGAAGGGAGAAGGGGAGACAGAGGGTGGGGAAAGGAGAAGCAGAGGGAGACAGGAAACTGCCAGAAGGAGAAAGAAGGGGGAGGGGGGAGGGCGCAAAAGGAAGAGGAGAGAGTTGGAAACAGAAAGAAAAGGTAGAAGGAGAGAGAAGAGAAAGATAGATGGAAAGAAAGGGATAGGAGAATTAGAGGTACACGAAGGAGGCAAGAAAGAGGGAGATACAAGGTGGAGAGAAGCCCTCAGAAGGAGAGAGAACCAAGAGTGGGGATGTGGAAGGGAAACAGCCCAGGGGGTAACCAGGGAGCAGCCATGGAGGGAACCAGAGGAGAACAGGGGGGACAGGGGAACTGGGGTCTGGAAGATGACCCAGGCCTCTTGGCCAGGGCCTCCTTGCCCATCATGCCTGCATGGCCATTGCCCCTGGCCTCCTCAGCGCTTACCCTGCTCCTTGGAGCCCTCACTTCCCTTTTCCTCTGGTACTGCTACCGCCTGGGCTCCCAAGACATGCAGGCCCTGGGGGATGAGAGACAGGCCAGGAGTGTCAGTGGTGGGCCTGGGGGATGCTCTGAAGCTGGCAGGCCAAGCCCAGGGAGTGCTGGAGAGCCTGGGGAAGGACCCAGAACAGAAGGCTTAGTGAGCCGTCGCCTTCGGGCCTATGCCAGGCGCTACTCCTGGGCGGGGATGGGTAGGGTGAGGCGGGCAGCTCAGGGTGGCCCAGGCCCTGGGGGAGGGCCAGGGGTCCTGGGCATTCAGCGCCCAGGCCTGCTTTTCCTGCCAGACCTGCCCTCAGCCCCCTTCATGCCACGGGATGCCCAGCGGCATGATGTGGAGCTCCTGGAGAGCAGCTTCCCTGCCATTTTGCGGGACTTTGGGGCTGTGAGCTGGGACTTCTCAGGGACTACCCCTCTGCCTCGGGGCTGGTCCCCACCCCTGGCCCCTGGGTGCTACCAGCTCCTGCTGTACCAAGCAGGCCAGTGCCAACCCAGCAACTGCCGCCTGTGCCCTGGAGCCTATCGGGCACTGAGGGGGCTGCGGAGCTTTATCAGTGCGAACACCTTCGGCAATGCTGGCTTTTCTGTCCTCCTGCCTGGGGCACGGCTTGAGGGCCGCTGTGGGCCCACCAATGTGCGGGTCAGATGTCATCTCGGTAAGTAGATGCTGCCTACAGACAACTTCCTTGCCTCCATGATTCCCCCTCCAGACTCTCTTCTTCTCTGCCACCAGAGCTTTCTACACTGTGGTTCTGATCATGCCTTTCTTCTCAGAAATCTTCACAGCAGCATTTCCTGAGCTTCAGCGATTTGCAAACCATCTTCATAAGCTTTGCCATAGTCATTTACCACCTGTACTATGTTTCTTCATATTGACTCTCCCCACATTTTTACTTATTTTAAAGGAATCTTTACAGGACAATGATAATCAGTATTACTTACCCTAAAAAAATACTGATAAAAACAAATTTAAACTTAAAAAAAGAAAGCTTTAAAAATTCTAGCTAAGTAGTCTCTCTGAGACCGAAGCCTATGCTGTCTTCACTTAGACAGGAGCAACGTTAGTGGGGTGTTAAAGTCATGGTAGCACCAAACTGAGGTTTCCTTTTCGATGTTTGAAAGATTGAAAGAAAATGGAAAACAATACAATTTTCTGAGTTATTTAATGGCATGACCTTGTTTTGCCTAAAATCATCTCCTATGCTACTAGTTGGATGTGTTCTCCACTTCTAAGCATAATGGCCTCAGGATCAAGTCCAGATCCTTTCTCTCCTGCATCTCCCACCTGTTCTCTTCCTCCCCTTCCTTCCCAATGTGCTCTAAATCTTAAAGGCCTCTGACCGATTCTGGCAGATGCCACACTCATGCTATACACTTAACCTAGAATGTCTTTACCCTTTATCATTTTATCACCTCCTGGAAAACTCCTCCTGAGTCTTCGGGACTCGCATTTTCTATTGCCACGTGTCCTCTGGGATGTCTTCCTATTCCCCATCATTTTAGTTGGCTGCTCAGTTTTCTCACAGCATTTGATTGTGTGGTCCTTGGGCCAGGATGGAGCCAATAGTTTTATACCTTGTGGGAGAGAAAGGCCTATCACATAGTAGGTTCTTGAGTTAAACTGTCAGAAGCCCAAGAGGAGATGCCACTTCTTCCAGTAAGCTTTCCCTGTTTTCTGAAGCAGAATAGATTGTGCTTTGCACTGCATTTCTCCTATCTCCTAGCACTTCTTTCATCCAGTATGGTATTCTAATAACACTTGGGTCACTTTCCAGAGAGCAAAGAGAGACCACCATAGACACTGGCATTTAACACCCTCAGATCTGCTTATTGATTGAATGGGGTGGGCCCCTTTAACAGAGGCAGGAGCGATAGATGCCTGGGTCTCTTTCCACAGGCCTGAAGATCCCCCCTGGCTGTGAGCTGGTGGTCGGGGGTGAGCCCCAGTGCTGGGCTGAGGGACACTGTCTACTGGTGGATGACTCCTTCCTGCACACAGTGGCTCATAATGGTAATGGGGCTCCCGTTCTGCCAAGGAGGGATGAGGGACTGAAAAGTGAAGTGGAGTAGACTAGAGATCACAGAATCAGCCCCAACTGGCTTCCTGTTCTAGCACCACCATTTTGTAGCTGCATGACCTTGAACAAGTCACATAACTTCTCCAATCATCTGTGAAATAGGGCAACTGCCATCTTGATCAGGTGACTGCAAGGATTATATGTTAATGTAGGTGCATAGCGAAGTGGTTAACATTATAAGACCCTAGGCTGATCCACCTGAGTTCCTGTCCTACCTCCGGCACTTATAGGCTGTATGACCTTGGACAGTTATTTAACCTCTTTGTGCCTCAGGGACTTTGTATAAAACGGGAGTAATTATGGTACTAATTCAGAGTTTGTTTTGATGATTAAGAGTTAATACACTTAGGGGTTAGAACAGTGCTTGGCACTTATTTACAAAGTGCTGCTTTTACAAGTGTTTGGTGAGTGTTCTGGCATATAAGCTCTTAATGTTAGCTGCTCTTCTGTCTCCATCCCCATGTGCCCTAGGCTCCCCTGAAGATGGGCCTCGAGTAGTCTTCATCGTGGACCTTTGGCACCCCAACGTGGCTGGAGCCGAGCGCCAGGCCCTCGACTTTGTCTTCGCACCAGACCCTTGAAGGAAGGCGTTCCCTTCAGACATTTGGGCTGGAGAGATGCTGCACTCAGGGATGGCTTGAGTGTTAGCCAGGACCTCCTCTCCATTGCAGGGGCTGGGATGGGGCTGAGGGTGGGAACTGACCAGCAAACACTGAAATACAGATTTTTAAATCCTCTCCTAACTCCTGACTACTTTCTTCCCAGCTACCAGCCCCAGGGAAAGACATGGGGCAGGGGTTCATTTCTTCTCCCACCCAACTAGCCAGGTACAAGCCATCTCCCTGGACCCCTCCCCAGGAGCTGGTACCAGACCCTCAATTCAACTTTATTCCAATAATTTAATAGAAAATTAAAATAAATAATATGAAACAGATTGAGATGGCTGAGCTGGTGCAGGCCCAGGCCCGCCTAGTACAAAGTTAAGGAGGTAGGGAGAATGGTGGGGGAAGGAGGCAGGCAAACTACCCTGCACAGTGCAGGGAGGTGGCTCAGTATGTGGTGGGTGTTATTAAGGGCTGGCTTGACACTTTGGCATGAAAAATGTACTAAAAAAAAGAAAAAGGGAATTCTAAATCATTCTAAACCAGCTGATGAGGGAAGATATCAGGACCAAGATGAGGATAAAGGAATGAACGTAGGCCTTCTGAAGGGCTCTGACTGAGGGGAGGGGTTGGAATGTACTGTTACTAGCAATGAGGTGGGAGTGAATGGAAAAGGGCCAAAGTGAACTGTACCATGCAATGAAGGGACAGAAGGAAGGCCCACGACTTGGCCAGCAAAGCCGGGGCAAAAGTCTGGGAAGTAGAGGAAAAGCTAGAGAGGGACTGCGTCCCAGTGGCAGGAAGAAAACAGGAAGAAAGGTCAAAAGTCAGTCCTTGAAGACAATCTGTTGGCCATGAGGACGCTCATCGTGGGTGATGTGGCGCCGGACATGGATCCTGCGGACACGGTGCTCTCGGTTCTCTTCATCCTCCCCTCGGCCTGTCCCGCCACCTCCAGCTGCACCCTCTGTGGCCTCCAGGAGGGCTGGGTCTGGGCCCCGGGGAGTCTCGTAGATCAGGATGTTCAGGGTCTCCTCAAAGATCCGGGCCTCTGGGAATTCCACCTGCAAAAGGCCAGCAACCCCCAGCTCCCACCCTCTGGACCAGTCACACAGCGAGCCCCCTTCCTAGCAGCTGCTGCACTGGCACATCTCCTAGCCTTTGCAATCACGGGGTCTTTAACCTGGACTGTCCTCTTTGAAGCTTCTTTACTCAAAGTACACAACTTAAAGGTCCAGCTCTGAAGCCGGGCAGAGTTATTTGTTTTCTCTCCTTTGCTGCCAAGTCTCTTGGTGTGCCCTTTCATTTGACAAATATCTACTGAGTAACTGCACTATACCAGGTGTTGTTCTAGGCACTGGGAATACAGCAGTGAACAAAATTAAGTTCCTATCTGCAGGAGGTTCACATTCTACAGGGAGGACACAGACACACATACAATAAAGTATAAACTACCAAATGATGATAAGTGTTATGGAAAAAAAATACAGCAGGAGAAGGGGGTGGGGATGGCCACATCCAGGAATGTTACAACTTTAAAGAGGGAGTTCAGAGAAGGCCTCACTGAGGTGACATCTGACTGAAAGCAAAACAAGGGGAGTGAAGGAGCCAGGTGGATAACTAGAGAAAGAGCAATCTGGGAAGAGGCAAGAGCAAGTGTAAGAGTTCTGGGGCAGGAGTGCACTTAGTGTATTATTTGAAGATCAGCAGCAAGGAGGCCAATGCAATGAGACAGAGTAATGAAGAGAGCAGAAAGGGATGAAGTGAAGAGGTGAGTGGGGGCTCCCCTTGTGTGGCTTGGAGGGATATAATTAACATAATTCTTAACAAGCTGCAGTCTAACTATTGGTTTATCTTCCTATCTTCCCAATTATAGAGGAAGCTGCTTGTAAGCTGGGTCATTCATTCATTCACGCACTCAATAAATGTTTCCTAGCTTCCACTGTGTGATAAGGGCCTAGCTAGTGCTAGAGATAGGAAAAAGAAGATACAGTCCTACCCTCAAGAAACTAAAATCTTGCTACTGCAGTAAACACCCCCCTACCTCCCACCCCCGGCAGAAGGGAGTATGACCAACTTTGTCTGGGGTTGTTGGGTTGAAATTTCATGAGCAAAGGTGTCCCAAAGAAACTGATGCCTGGCTTGGGTCTTAAAGATTAAGCATAAATTCATTAGGCAGACAGGGATGAGGAAAAATAATCCCAAGAGGGAACAGTGTGTGCAAAGGTAGGGAGGTATAAAATAGCATTGGGTGATTAGAG
The DNA here is from genome assembly GCF_041296235.1 of Equus asinus. Taxonomy (NCBI): domain Eukaryota; kingdom Metazoa; phylum Chordata; class Mammalia; order Perissodactyla; family Equidae; genus Equus; species Equus asinus. The sequence goes on from NC_091803.1 coordinate 25,363,350, forward strand.
GCTTGCAGGAGGTGTATCTAGGGCACATCCTTCATATCAAGGTCAGAAGGGACCAGACTGATAAGATTGTCAGGAGTCAGATGACATGTCAGAGGGCTTGTACTTTACTCAGCATTTCATTCACCTTGATTTTAAGCCTGGTGCAGCACTTAGTGCAGAGTAGGTGCTCAGGAAGTATCTGCTGATGATTCCCATGTTAATAACTCAGGACCTACAAACTCAGTTTGTAGCGTTCTAAGAGGCCTGTGTGTTCTAAGGTCCTGAGGTTTTAAGAACCTATTTCGAATCAGGGACCCTTCTGAGATTCTAACGACAACTATGGTCCTTCTATATGGAAAAATGCATACATACTCCCAAACCTGCATGCTATTTCAAGATAGCTCTGAAACCCAACTGGCCTAGGTTAAGAATCCCACTCTTACCCAACACCCTCATTTCATAGGTAGAGATATAGAGACCCACAGAAGGTGACTTGCCCAAGGTTATACAGCTAAGACCCCAAAACTTGGAACTCCAGCTCCTGCCTCCCAGTAACAGACTTGCCCCTGCCTGATCTGCTGAGCTGCCAGCTCCTCGTCCTGCCCACCACCACAGCCCTCCCTGACCAGGCCCTTAATCCCTTCTGACCTTGGTCTGTTTCTTCTCCGTGGCATAGACAATGGAGGTGCAACACACCTCGGCGATTTTGCGGCCCTGCCCGTAGAAAGACCAGCAGCAGATCTCGTCCCCCAGTACATCCTTGAGGAAAAGCAGCCGCCCGTGGAAGCGCAGGGCCAGTTTGTCAAACAGCTCGATGTTCTTAAGTAAGTTGTCATCTGAAGTGCTGAGGGTCAGGGGGCCAGGAGGCCTCAGCACAACTGGCTTCTCTCCCTCTGTTCCCCTCTAGCATAGGGGCCCAGACACCCAGCACTGTGGTCCTGCCCAGGAATTGGGTGCCTGGCAGGGAGCTTCCTCCACCCCTGGGGCCAGGCTAAGCAGGCCTGAGAAAGGAAGTAGCATTTGCTGAGCAAATCCCAGCACAGCAGAGTGGCTACCAATGCAGGCTCTGGGACTAGGCTGTCTCATCCCTAGCTCCACTATTTAATTAAGTGACACGAGGGAAGTTACTTCACCTCTCGGTGCCTCAGTTTCCTCATCCATAAAATGGAGATCATAACAGTACCTACCTCAAACATTTGTGAGGATTATGTGAGTAAATATACGTAAAGCAATTAGTGCAATGCCTGTTGTAAAGTAAGCTCTTAGTAAAATGCTAGTCATTACCATCTATTCCTCACCTGAACCTGTTTACTGATGATAAAACTGAAGGTCAGAAGTGAAAATGACCTGTCCAAAGCACCCAGTGAGTAAGTGACAGAGCTGGAATTTGCATTCAGGTAGGCATTCTTTTCACCCCTCAGTGTGGTCACAGCCCTCCCCTTGGGCCAGAAGCAGAGCTGTGCTTGAGCCCAGGATTCTAGCCCGTATACCTCCCGGCCCCCAAGGTGGTCACCTGGTATAGGAGTACTTGTTGTTACTGCGGTTGTGCAGGAGCTTCACCACGGGCTGTTGGGGGAGAGAGGATGGAAAAGGGTGGGGGTCAGGCTGCAGAGAGAGGCCCCCAACCTCCACTCTTCAGGGCTCAGGGGCCTCACCTTGGAGGTGCTGGCCAGGAGCTGCTGCTCCTCTCGGGGAGATGTCACCATGGGGATGAGGCACAGCGGGGACAGGTTCTGCCTTTTTTGCTGGAGAAGAAGCGGAAGGTGGTTAACAGCACAAAGGTCACTCAGTCCCCTACACAAAAGCCTTCAAAAGCTGCTTGTTGCCTTTGGGGAAAAATCCAGACTTAGTGGTCCAAAACGCTCTGCAGGATCCGAACTCTCGGATCTTGTCTCTACCACTCTCCCCTGCCTGCTGGGCTTCAGCCCCGCTGATGTTCCTTTGCACATCCAGCTTGTGCACTCCCTCCACTCCCAACCCTTTGCTGCTCCCACTGCCGGGAATGGTCTGCACTCGGTTGTTTGCGTGGCTGGCTCCTTCATATCAGTCTGATACAACTCAAACAGTGCCCCTCAGAGGGGGCTGATCCCGCTCCCTAAGCTCCCTGCTTAAAGCAGCCTCCACTTCTGCCTTTCACATTATCAGTTCACTTTCTTCATGGCAGTCAGGGCCTTACATTTTCTCATTTTTCAGTACATTTGCTTATGGTCTGTCTCTTCGCACCTCGGGAGTAAGTGTCTAACATACAGTAGATGCTTAGAAAGTATCAGTTGAATGAATGAACCTGGCTGGGTGGGAGGCTGGAGGCAGAATCAGAACCAGACACACAGGCTTCTTTCCTCTTCTCTGTCTCCTAGAATCTTTATGCCAAAACCCCTCTCACCTCTCTCAACCTAAAAACTAGATGTGCAATTCTAATAGAAATTCTAGAAGATTTTTGTGAGAAACTCCTAAGACTTTTTCTAAAATTAATATGGAATAAAAGTCTACTATTACTTAGGTCAATTTTAAAAAGAGCCAAAAGAGACTTACCCTACCAGATATTAAGATAGCCTACAAAGCCATAATAATGAAAGCAGTGTGGTTTTGGTGTAGAAACAAACAAAAACAATGGAACACAACACAGAGCCTGGAAACACACTGGGGTATATATGAGAACGATATTTATACAGAGGATACCACCAATCAGTGGGGGAAAGTATTGGTTATTACTGTGTAGCAAATTGTCCCCAAACTTAGCAGCTTAAATCAACAATATTTATTCTCTCAGTTTTTGTAGGTTGGCAACTCAGGAGCAGCTCAGCTAGGTGCTTCTGGCATGGAATCTCTCACAAGGCTGTAGTCAAGTCAGCTGGGGCTGCAGTAATCTGAAGGTATGACTGGGTCTGAAAGATTCGTTTCTGAGAAAGCTTATTCATATGGCTGGCAAGTTCATGCTGGCTATTGGCAAGAAACATCTGACCCTTGTCATTTGGATCTCTCCATAGGGTTGCTTGAGTGTCCTCATAACATGGCAGCTGGCTTCTCCAGAGCAAATAATCCAACAGAAAGCAAAGTGAAGGCCTCAACGTCTTTTATGACCTAGTTTTGTTAGCCCTATTCAGTGTGGAAGGAAACTACATAAGGGAATGAAAACTAGGGGAAAGAATCATTGGGGACTGCCTTGGAGGATAGGACCATGGTCCACCTTCTGGCCCCCATTGATTCAAATCCCTCCCATATGCAAAATACACTCACCCCCTCCCAAGATTCCCCAAAGTCTCATCCCATTACAGCATCAGCTTCAAGTACAGAATCTTGTCATCTAATTCAGGTCCAGGTGGAAATGAGGCTCCTTGGGTGTAGTTCCTTAACTACAGGTCCTTAAGTACATTTCCTCTTGATCTGAAGACCTGTGAACTAAAGAGACAAGTTATCTCTTCCATATACCCAATATGCAATGGTGGAACAGGCATTAGGATAACCACTAGGACACCAATGTTCAAAAGGGAGAGGCAGGGACATGAGGTACATAGAAGTCACTGCTTCAAAGAAATTCTGTAATCCAGTTTGACAAATGCTGGGAGCTCTCTGACGCATACTCTTGTCCAGAAATGATTCTCTATGGCTCTTGGCTCTGCCCTGAGTCATTCTTCCTTTTCCATGAAAGATGGTCCAGGTCTGCAGCTCCATAGTTTCCTTAGCCTGTTTTCTGCCTGTTGAACTTTTGGAGTCCAAAGGCCTCTTCTCCTCTTGCACTGCCTCTGTCCCATTCAGTCCAAGCTGGCAGTGTTTCTGCCAACATAATTCTCTTAAAAATTTAATGGGTGTCCTGTGAGTCTTGGGGTCCAGTGCATTAGACAAAAGCCACTCTCACAAATCTCTGTGAGATAAGCTCTTCTCTACTCTGGGCTTGCACTGAGACTGCTGCTGTGTAACACCCTTAAGCTTCTTAGAAGTGCCATTATTTGATTGAACTGTTCTCTGAGGCATCTTCTTGGATATTTCTGAGGTTTTAACAAAGGATTTTACAATCAAAATCTCAGCTTCATCTTTAGACCACGTTTTACTGAGAATGCCCTGTATTTGGTCTTTGCCTGGAAGCCATTTGTCAATTTTAACATCAGTTATTATCTGAAAGGTTGGGAATTTTCAAACCCAGTAATTCCTGGCTTCTTTTTCTTCAACTCTTTTTTTCTTTAGCTTACCCTCTCCTCTTCTATTTTACTACAAGCAACAAGAAAACTGTTGGCACCTTCAATATTCTGCCTGGAAATCTCTTTAGTTAGATCACCCACTCCATTAGGTATGTTTTCTGCTTTCTACATTCCTGTAGGAAACAATGTTGCTAAACTTCTGCCACTACATACTAAAGATTACCTTTCCACCACTTTCCAATAACATTTTCCTCACTGCAGCCTCCTCAAAGGTCATCAGACTTCTATGAACCAACTCTTTAAAGATCTTTAGGCCTTTATTAACACTCTTCTCAAAGTCCTTCCAGCTTTGGCCTACTTCCAGCTTATAAAGCTACTCGTACATTTTAGGTTTTTGTTACGGCAGAATCCAACTCCAAATACCAAAATGTGTTATCTGTTGCTGGATAACAAATCACTACAAATTTAGCAGCTTAAAACAACAATAAACAATTACTGAGCCAGCCCTGATGGCCTAATGGTTAAAGTTCGGCACACTCTACTTCGGTGGCACAGGTTCCTTTCCTGGAGGCAAAACCACACCACTTGTCTGTCAGTGGCCACGCTGTGGCAGCAGCTCACATAGAAGAACTAGGATGACTTACAAATGGAATATACAACTAGGTACTGGGGCTTTGGGGAGGGGAAAAAAAGCCCAACTATTATCTCACACAGTTCTGTAAGTTGGGAACCTTAGAGTGGCTAAAACCCTAGCTAGCCCAGGGTCTCTCATGAAGTTGAAGTCCAGTTGTTGGCCAGGGCTGTAGTTATCTGAAGACTTGACTGGGAAGTAGATTCTCTTACTTCTGAGATAGTTCACCCATGGGGCTGGGAGTTTGTGCTGACTGTTGGCAGGAGGCTTCAGATCCTCACTAAGAGGACTTCTCCCTACAGCTGCTTGAATGTCCTCACATGGCAGCTGGCTTCCCCCAGAGTGCGTGATTCAAGAGGGAGGCAGAAACTGCAATGTCTTTTATGACTAGCTTTAGAAGTCACACACTATCATTTCTGCAGTATCTAACTAGCTACACAGGTCACCCCAATTCAGTGTGGGAGGGGACTAAACAAGAGCCTGAAAAACAGAAGGCAAGAATTGCTGGTGGCCATCTTGGATGCTGGCTACCACAGATTGTTTAGTAGATGGCACTGGGAAAACTAGCTCACTCTATGTGGGATAAAAAAAGAGTTAAATCCTGGGCCGGCTCGGTGGCACAGCGGTGAAGTTCGCATGTTCCACTTCTTGGCAGCCCGGGGTTCGCCAGTTCAGTATCCTGGGTGCGGACATGGCACTGCTTGGAAAAAGCCATGCTGTGGTAGGCGTCCCGCGTATAAAGTAGAGCAAGGTGGGCATGGATGTCGGCTCAGGGCCAGTCTTCCTCAGCAAAAAGAGGAGGATTGGCAGTAGTTAGCTCAGGACTGATCTTCCTCAAAAAAAAAAAAAAGGAGTTAAATTCCTTTTCTAATTCACATTTACAAAAGTGAATTCCATTTAGATTAAAAGACCCATACATGAAAGATAAAACTATAAAGCTAATAAAAAATGTAGACTAGGAAAAGAATTCTTAAACAAGACCCTAAAAGGATCCACCATTAGGGGAAAAAACAAGAGGACTCTGACTACATTGAAATCAATGATTTCTCCAGTTGACAACAGAAAGCATGACTTTACATAATAATGTTGAAGGAATGATACAATTATAATTATTCGACAACCCTAATGAAATTACTGATTTAGGCAAGGATTATCAATTGGTGTGAGGTTGATAGGTAATTGCCATTCATATAGTGCCTAAATAACATCACACAGATTATAGTTGGCAACAGGGAAATTTAACTACAATGGAGGGACCTAAACCCAGGGGCCAATTCCAAGCATCACTGATGATGGGTCATATTAGCAACACAATAGGTCTCTCGATATAAAACAATATGAAATATATAACATTACCTAAAATGTATTCTAACCAAAATATTTAATATCAAGCCTTTAAATCTACCATCTAGTTTACAGAAAACTCAGGATAGGGTAGGGTAACAAACCAAATGATATAAGTAAATAACCAAGCAAATTTAGAAAGTGGGTCATTGTACAGGACATGTAGTGGTCTCTTTAACACGTCAGCATTGTGAGAAAAAAGGGACAGTTTCGGGTTGGAAGACACTTAAAGAACATAAGAAGCAGACGTAATGCAAGGATCTAGATTGGGTCCTAGTTTACAAGAACCAGCTATAAAAGACATTGCTGGAACAAATGTAAAAATTTGTGTACGCCCTTTATGTTAGATAGGATAAAATTTTATTGACACGGAAAGATGGCAATTATTAACAAACAACAACAAAAGCAGATTACAAAACAGCACATACAGCATGATCAATTTTGGCAAACACACAAACACACACGAAAATACCTGGAAGGATATTTGGTGCTTTTCTTTTGTTTTTGATTATCTGTGTGTCCTAAATTTCTACAATACTTATATACTGCTTTAAGAATAATAAATGGATCCTACTACTGGGTATCCATCCAAAGAGCTTGAAGTCAGCAATTCCAAAAGTCCCATGCACCCCAATGTTCACTGCAGCATTATTTACAATAGCCAAGACATGGAAGCAACCTAAGTGCCCACCAACAGATGACTGGATAAAGAAGATGTGGTATATATATACAATGGAATACTACTCAGCTGTAAAAAAAGAACAAAATCGTCCCATTTGCAACAAGATGGATGGACCTTGAGGGAATTATGTTAAGTGAAATAAGCCAGATAGAGAAGGACAATCTCTGTATGACTCCAATCACATGAGGAATTTAAAAATGTGGACAAAGAGAACAGATTAGTGGCTACCAGGGGAAAGGTGGGGTGGGGCGTGGGCACAAAGGGTGAAGGGGCATACCTATAACACGACTGACAGACAATAATGTACAACTGAAATTTCACAAGATTGTAACCTATCATTAACTCAATAAAAGTTTTTAGAAAAAATGATAAATTAAAAAAATAATAATAAATGGTTATTTATAATTAAAAAATCAAGGATTTCTATTCAACAACAGATGCCACAGAGGTAACACTCTAAGAGAAAATATTAGCAACATCTAAAACTGACTATAAATCATTATCTGAAACAGACTTTCTTAACTGGGGATCCTCATCTGAATCTCAAAACACAGCAAATAATCTGAGTAACTGATTTTGCAACTCTCCTGAGGATGACAGGTAAATAGTACCATTCTAGATGCATAAGACAAGAGTTAATTTATTATGTACAACACATGCCTCAGGGTAACATGGCTTAATTCCTCCTAAGAACAAAACTAAAATATGTGAGGATCTCCTGCAAAGCAACCAGAAAAAGATAGGAAACTCAGTAGAAAATTTGGTAAAGAATATGAATAGGGAATTCACAGAAGGGGAAAGCAAAAAAGCTAGTATGAAAAGATGCTCAGTCTCATTAGTAATCAGAGGCAAGCAAATTAAAATGAGATCACTCTATACCAATCAGATTGGCAAAATTAGAATGCGGGATGATGCTATGTGTTGTCGAGGAGACACAAAAATGGAATCCCTTATGCAGTGCTGACCAAGAGTATAAAGTGCTACAGCCATTTGGGAGAGTAATCCAATGATACTTGCTGAAATTCATTTGTATGTGTCTTGTGACCCAACAATTACACTCCCAGCTACAATCATGAGAAACCCTGGCCCAGGACCCATAAGGCTACATGTACAAGGATGCTCATGGTGGCTCTGTTTGTGAGGGCAGGAAGCAGGAGGCAATCTACATCTCCAGCCTCAGGGAAATATATAAGTAAAATATGGTGAATGCACACCATAGATTCCTGTACAGCAGTTAGAAGCAAAGAACTAAATGTACATACAGCAGCATGACTAGATCTGGAAAAAAGTGTTGAATTAAGAAATAGAACACATGATCCATAGCTCAATGCCATTTATGGAAATTTAAAATGCATACATATACAACACAATGCTTTAGCTTTTCAAGGGTACAAACATAATCCAAGCATATGGATCAAAACATTAAAATTGGAGGGGTACCTACAGGGAAAGGGAAGTAGGTAGAGGATTGGGAAGGAAAAAAATAGAAAGAGAAGATTTGCATAGATCAATGATGATTAAGTGCCATATACTGAGGAATATACGGAACTCAATTCTCTGTATCTAAATCTTAAAAACAAAACGAAAACCCTCCAAAGAAACAAGCAAATTCTAGCTGAGTAGGGTGGGGATGGGAACAATCTCAGGGAAACCTAGAGAGGAGGCAGCTGGAGCAGAGAAGAAAAAGCATTGCACCTGGGAGTCAGATAACCTGGGGCTGAATCTGAGTTCTGCTGCTTACGGGCTCTTTGACCTTGGATGCATCCCCAACTTCCCTCATGTTTCATTTTACGTCAAACAGGGGTACAAGATGTCCACACAAGCAGACTGTAGAATCACTCCTGACACACAGTGGGTGTGAGATAACATTAGATAAATGTAAAACTATACAGCAGGAATGCATTTCCAAGATCATCTAGTCTAATGTTTTTCAAACTGTAAGTGGTAACCCATTAAGGGGTTATGAAATAAGTTTAATGGGTCTCAAATAGCACTAAAAAGAAAGAAGACAATATATCAGAGTGTATTTCACTAAAAGTATCATTTTATAAAACTCTCATCTCAGTTATGTGAGCATGAAATGCATTTTTTTTATGAGATGCCGTCAAAAAGTTTGAGAAACATGGATACTGATCAAAGGAATTCTATATTTTTGGATTTCAAGAATAAGTATTGTCCAATATAATAGAGAGTTGTTCATAGTTGCCACTTTTGAATATACAAAGGGCATCAAAAAAGAAACTCTTATAATTTCCTGTTAATATTGTATCATAAAAGAAAGGACATTGTTAACTGTAAAAACAGAACAGCATAAAAGGCTTTATGTTAAAACTCACTACATTGTACATGTTTTTCTCATTTCCCTATTTTTTGGAACATAAGGACAGAATGCCAGAGGTAGGAATTGACTCACTCAAGGTCACTCAGTCAGCTGGGGCAGAGGTGACACTTAACCCATATGTCCTGGCTGGGCTTTCCAAGTTCTTCTCAGAACCCTAAGAGATCCACAGAAGAGAAGCCCAGCAGGTGGGGCTCTGGATCCCCCAACCCGGTTTTATTGGGAGCAGCTCTGTTTATATGAGAGTTCATTGGTAAAAAAAATTTTTAAACCCCCTGGGGGATGGGGCGTGGAATGCTGCCTCCCAGGACAAGACCAGATCACAGAGGTCATTATATTCTGATTTAAATTTAGATTTTCCCCCTTAGTGGCACAAGGGAGTTATTTAGGATTTCTGAGCAAGGGAGAGAATAGACTGGGATTGTGTTAAGGATAATTACTCAGGCAGTGGTGTAACAGCTGAACTGGCTGGGAAGGAACAGCAAGAAGCAGAGAGAGAGCTGTCATTTAACTATTGCAGTAGTCTTGGCAAGAGGTGGTGAGCAGGGCCCTGTCCGAGGCAGCAGAGATACAGAGGACAGCACCCCCAAATTCTCTGGGGTCATGGTTAGTCAGGGCTAGACCACAGGCAGCCTCTCCAGGTAGTACCTTATATTTCCTTTTTTTTAATGTTCTAACATCTAACTGCTTGGACAGCTCTCCCAGGGACATGGGCATAGAGGTGGGACTCAGGAGGCAGGAGAGGGACCCTCACCTGCAGTGCCAGCTGGCAGTCCTCAATCAGGCCCTGTACCAGGTAGTAGCGTGCTTCACCTAGTAGCTCCCCCAGTTCTCTGGTACTCTCAGGCAGTGGCACGGACCCGTCCCGCAGGTAGTTGAGGATTGTACCAAAGTGGCGGCCGCTCCGATCAATCAGCACCCAACCTGGTAGGGTGGGGAAAGGCAGAAGGAAGGATGGCTTTGCTGGGGGACCGTGGAGCTACTAAATTTTTTTAAAACAAGGATTCCAAAGCTACAAGTCTGAATATTGATCTGTCTCAAACCTCTCCCATGTCCAAGAAAAACCCTTTAAAACATCTCCAGTGAGTTCGCCCATAGGCCCCCTTTTAAAATATCCAGCCACAGAGAATTAAGTCTCTCTCAAGTCTGTTCTACATTGAGAAGGTTCTCGCCAGGAGAAAGTTCTTATAGGTTACCTTATTAATAAGCCACTAACCTCTTCGTTAATTCTGACCATCCTATTTAATTAAACTGTCTATACTCCAGTTCACTACCATTTTAACCTTTATATTCTTCATAGAACTTATTACGACCTGGAATTACACGTTTGTTTCGTTTTTTCTATGTTTACTTGCTTATTGTTCTCCCCCTGCCCTCAGAAAAAAGCAAACTCCATAAGGCTAATCTTATCAGATTCGTTTCCTAAAGTATCTCAGCACTAACTGGCTTACAAATACTTACTGAATAAATTCTTCACCTTCAGATATTTGAAGACTGAGCTCTACCTCCCAAATTTTTATTCTCCTGTTCTCACAATCCTTTTTAACCCCTTCTGAATAGCACCCTCCCCGCCCCCCAAAAAACTTTAAGGTTCCACTTGGGCATGTGGGGCCCAAACCTAAATGTAGCACTCCAAGAAGGTAAAGTTCGCCCGCCAAAGAGAACCGTCCGCCCTCCTCTGGTGTCCCTGGCAAACCCAAAGCAGGTTTCTGTCTCCTCCTCCTATGATCTGCATTTACAGAAGGATTCGCAGAGTGTACAGGGAGCTGGGTTAGGGGAACACAGAGACAGACAAGATCCCCCAACTCTGCAGGTTAGTTGTTAGCGGTGGAACAAAAGAATGGGCAGCTCTAAGAAACCGGCGAAGCCTGCCTGGAAGGGTGCTGCTGGCAGCACGGCAGCTTCCCAGGTCTCTCGAGCTGAGGGGTGAAGGGGAGAACTGGGGGGAGTGGTAATGAAAATTCGAGGTGACGTGTTGAATTACTACAGCGCCCGGCAGAGTTAGAGTAGGTTCCGTAAATGTTCGTTATTGCTGGAGGTAACGAGTAGGGGAGGAGGGAGATTATGAATGAGACAAGGAGATGAGATGGGATGGGGAGGCTGGGGGACGTGAGAATGAGTTAAGTGGACGGTAGTGAGACGAGAGAAGGGCCATGAGGAGGCTGGGCGATGAAAGACCAGAGGAAAGGGATCCGGGGGCTGGAGGACAGCGCAAGTAAGGGCGGCGCGCGTACCTCCGGCGTCCGTGAGCACCTCCGCGCGGCCGCTGAACATGGCCTTGAGCAAGGTGTCCTGGCCCGTGAGGGTGCGCAGCGTGGTGTAGTGTAGTGAGCCGCCCACGTTCAGCTTCACGTACTTGCTGTTAGGGGTCAGCGGCTTGAGACCGTAGGCGGTGGAGCCAGGCTCGAGACCCGAGGGCTTAGGGACATCCAGACACGGGGCCTCGGCCGCTGCCGAGCCCGAGGCTTCGGCCGACATGCCTGGTGGTGACGGCGGGCGGCGATTCTAGGCTCTCTCCGCGTCCTCTGGCCGGTCCCAAAGACCCCGGGACCCGAGCTCTCAGGGCAAACCGCTGGGCTCCTAAGCCCTTAGGCCGCCGCTACTCCGCTACACCTGCCCTCAGCCCCATCGCGCCGGCCCGCCCGGAAGCCGGGCCGAGCAGCTGCGCAGGCGCGGCAAGGTCCCGCCCCGGCCTCGCGGGCCGGGGGTGCGGAGCATGCGTAGTGGCCTTGGGCCCGTTGCGGGAGCCCAGACAAGCTGCCGCGGACCCCCTGTCTCCCCGCCCCGCCCCCACCAGCCCGGGCCAGGCCCGGCGGGGGGTTGCGTCAAGTGTGCCCCCCTCGCGAGTAGCCGACGCCAGCTTGAGGAGGCGCCTCGCCCCTGCCTGCTGTCGGAAGCGACGTCCCCGCTCCGTGGTTGGCTTTCTGCTCTCAGGGTGCTTCAAGAGCGTGAAGGGAAAACTGAGGCCCAGAGGGGCAGGGGATTGGCAAGGTTTCCTGGCCCCCAGCGCCACGCACTTGGCAGACTCAAGAGAGCTTGGAACAAAGCACGAAGGGAAGCTCGCAAGGGAGGCCAAAGGGGAGGCCAGGGGAGGTGGCGGTAGTCTAGGGCATGCAGCCTGTGAGTGGGTAAGGTTGTTGTGGAGGGCTTCTCTGAGGAGGTGATACGGAGGCGGGCTGGGTGAGCCAAAGAGTCCAAAGAAAGATTTCTTCACTCTCAAGGTCTGGTAGTAGTGATCCTTTATTCAGAGAATAGCATGGGGACAGGACCCATGGGCAGTGAAGAGCTGCAGTGTGTTGAGGGTTAGGGCTAAATTTATAAGGCATGGGTATGTGACATATTTTTACTAGACAAAGGAAAGATGATGCAAAAAGTGTGTGGGGTCTGGCTGTTGTGTGGTCCTATAGCTTTAGATATGAATCGGGAGACTGGCATGTAGGCCAGGATGCCTTGGGCTTCTCTCCCTGGGGCAGCCTTGATCCACATCAATATCGAGCTGAAGCAGAGAAGAAGCGGTCAAATGGAGGTGTGAGGAAGAGAGTTCCAAGCAGAGGGAAGGGCAAATACACAGACTCTCAAGCAGGAACACACTTGATGTATTTGGGGAGCAGAGAGAATGTCAGGGGTGGCTGGAGTGGCTGAGCAAAGGTCTTAGAATCCCAGCTAATATCATTAGATACTCAACCCTGGGGAAAAAAAAAGAGGATAGGAACACATTGTTGACAAAGTGTTTTTATCAGACTCGATCTACAATCCAGTTGAGAGGCTGATACATCAGAGATTTAACAATGGACCTTACTGTCTAGCAGGGAGCTTTGCTGGAGAGAAAAACTAAACACAGAGTTGTAGTTTCCGCCCTCTCACCAGTTCAACAGGTGATCCCGAGCAATTCATTTCCTCTAGGCTTGCTTGGTTCCTTTTGTGCTTAGTGAGGAATGCAAATTTAAATACCTGCAGGGCACAGGTTGGAGTGTAAACGAGTGGAGTGGGCCAGTTATAAGGTGTTGGTGGGTAAAGGGGCCTGTGGTGACTTGTGGAGAGTCATTGTGGAGAGCTCATGTTCTGCCGAAGGGATTGCCAATTCTGATTTTTCCAGTGTAGCTGGTGAAACAATTTCTCTTGACAGCTGGAAGCTGATTTGCACTCTCCCTTCAGAAGCCTTGTGTTGCTGGGAGCCTACCTGCCACTATCAGCTAGGCTGCAGTATTGTCCTTTTGAGTATAAAAAGTTTCACAGAACACCAACATCAAAGTCACTCTCTGGTGGATTGAGATAATCATGTCCATAATCATGTCTGAACACATTGTCCAAACCACAGAAGTGACCAAACACAACCTCCTCCCCTACAGTTTGAGTGACTTGCTTCTTTACCAAGTACAGCTTTAGACCCATTCTTTCCTCCTAACTTCTAGATAAGAATAATTAAGATAACCAAAAAGAATTATGTCCACTTCTTGACAGCATCCAACCTAGAGCAAATCTCCCCTTTATTGAACCTTCCTAGAAAATCACCTAATACAAGTCCGAATCCTGTAATAACAATGCGCTTTCTAACATGTGCTTGCTGAGATGCCCAGGATGGGTTCCCCATGGTGTGCAGTTGCCCTTGTTCAACCACAGGTGCATGCCTGGTAGTGTTTGGCTGGAGGACATTGTCAGAAATGGAGCATCCACAGATGAAACCCTCACTGTCTTGGACTGGGACCTTTGACTCTATAATAATGTGTACATCTGAGATCCCTTGTGTCTCTAACTGTTTGAGGTACTATCCTACCCATGGCTGGGATGTAAGGTCTCGCTGAATTGAGCTCTCATGTTTCATTGAGACCTTTTAGCGTTGGGATTATTTTGTTTGTCTTCCTTGTGTGGGGGACTGGAATTGGCCACCCCCAGATATGTCTCTTTGGTATGAGGATTATTTTGGGCCGGTTACTTTTAAAAACTGCAGACAGGAAAGAAACTCTGAAAAGTAGAATTTACTTACCCTTTGTTAAGAGACGTTTACATTTGTAAGGGAACTCTCCATCTGTAAAGGTGTCTCCCTCTGTGTACCAGGAAGAAGGGGGGATGACCTTATCTCTAGAAACTCTTATGAATGTGGAAGGCAAGGACTTAAATCTGCATAATAACCTTACTCTTGTTTACTGTACTTTTCTGGTAATCTCCCATAACTGACTCCCCCTACCCCCAACATCCTCCTTTGCCTTTAGCTGAGTGTGGTATTTAAGAGGAGAGCTTCAGCCATTCTGGCGAGTTGCTCAGTTTGCCTGAGCCTCTCCCATGTATACATGTTATAAAGCTTTGTTTAATTTTCTCCTGTTATTCTGTCTCATGTGAATTTAATTCATTGTCCGGCCATAAGGACTCAGAGCGGGTAAAGGAAATGTCTTTCTCTCCTACACTTGGAAGACAGTCCCCCCCAATTTTTTGGTTATCCAACCAGATTTTATTTTTCCTTGGTGAAATTGTTTTCTGGCCTTCTACTGCCTCCTATGCTCTCTCCTTTTGTCTAGTGTCTTGAATGTTGTTTGCCTATAAGAGGAAAAGTCTATATGGAAAGGATGGGTTTGCAGCTCTGAATGTTTAAGGGCATCACAAACCTGTTATTGCCCAATCTCTAGTGGCTGAATACCACTTATCCCTCTAAGAAGTTGGGCATGCCAACCACTTTGGGGTCATGTAACTAGTTAGCATGCTGCAGTCTCATTTGTTATCAGAATTAACCAGACAAATTGCTCTGTGGGGGATCAGAGTTGGCCACCCCAAAATGTGTCTCTTTGCCTTGAGTAATTTTAAGAACAAAAGACTCTGAAAGAAACTTTGACCTTCCCCCTAACTGCCTAAGGATTTAAGATGAAAGGCCTGTCCCAGGACAGACCATCACCATAGACAACTCTGGGTATCGGTAGATTGTGAGATTCCTTGCTAAGCCCATTTTTGTCAAAGTTCTGCCTACCAAACATTTGCTTTTCCATTTCCATGTGAAGTGCCTTCCTCCCCTTTGCAGTTCCAAACCACTACCCCCAACATTCTCCTTTG
Organism: Equus asinus; assembly: GCF_041296235.1. NCBI lineage: Eukaryota > Metazoa > Chordata > Mammalia > Perissodactyla > Equidae > Equus > Equus asinus. Next base: position 25,378,499 of record NC_091803.1, read on the forward strand.
TCTTTGGCTGAAGACGACATTTAAAGTGGCAGCTTTGGCCGTTCTGGCAAGTTGCTCAGTTTTCCTGGGTTTCTCCCATGTATACATGTTATAAGGCTTTGTTTGATTTTTCTCCTGTTATTCTGTCTCATGTCAGTTTAATTCATAGACAAGCCAGAAGGACCTAGAGGGTAGAGGAATTGTCCTCCTCTGCTACAGCTCCATCAACCAAGAGCCAATAAATCTGGCTTACAACCAGCCCCAGGGGCTGTGAAATTCAGATGGTATCCTCAGACCAGTGTCCTTGGGATAAACTTTGGCTTAGGTCACCATTTCAAACCTTTATAAGGACTTCTTCCTGGGTTTTGTCTATGTTTCTGAGAACTGCTTTGTTTCATTTCTTCTGTCCAAATCAGGACATTTTCTCCGGCCTCCGATCAATGACAATTGGCCTTTGGCCAAGTTCTGGAGGTACAAGGTTGCACAGCATCATCCTTATGGATACTCATCTCAACTAAAACTGAGCCAAATAGCTGCTGCTTTCATGTTTTCTCATGATTACACTAACTTGTACCCTTGTCTCTCTGACACAATTTCGCTAGGGACAATTTGAAATTGCAGTGGCCATTTTGGGGGAACTTCTGGCAAGAATAAGATTGTTTATTTAAGAGGTGCCTCAGAACAAAAGGGGAAGAAACTCTCGTGAAGAGATTGTCTTGTTTGTCAAAAAGAGAGATTATTTTGTTTAACATAGGCAATATTTCATTTCTGTATTTTGTAGATTAATAAATGCTGACTTTTTTTTGGGGGGGGGGGGAAGATTAGCCCTGAGCTAACTGCTTCCAATCCTCCTCTTTTCGCTGAGGAAAACTGCCCCTGAGCTAACATCCGTGCCCATCTTCCTCTACTTTATATGTGGGACTCCTACCACAGCATGGCATGCCAAGTGGTGCCATGTCCGCACCCTGGATCCGAACTGACAAACCCCAGGCCGCCAAAGCAGACTGTGTGCACTTAACCGCTGCACCACTGGCTTTTTAATTGTATAGCTCTATTAAATTGTCAAGTGCCTGAGTTATTTATTTATTTTTTTACTTATTTTTAGGAAGATTAGCCCTGAGCTAACTGCTGTCAATCCTCCTCCAAAAGAAAAGAAAGATAAGACAGACTGCATCAAAATTTAAAACCTGTGTATCAAAGGACACAATCAACAGAGTGAAAAGGTGACCTATGGAATGGGAGGATATATTTGCAAATCGTGTATCCAATAAGGGGTTAACATCTAGAATATATAAAGAACTTCTTCAACTCAACGTAACAATAAACAACCCAATTTTTTAAATGGCCAAAGGACTTGAATAGACATTTCTCCAAGAAGATACACAAATGACCAACACCACATGAAAAGATGCTAAATATCATGAATCATTAGGGAAATGCAAATTAAAGTCACAATAAGATACCACCTCACATCCATTAGGATGAGTACTATCATTTAAAAAAGGAAAATAACAAGCGTTGGCTAGGATGTGGAGAAATTGGAACTGTTGTGCACTGTTGGAAATGTAAAATGGTGCAGCCACTATGGAAAACAGTATGGTGGTTCCTCAAAAAATTGAAAATAGAATTCCCACATGATCCAGCAATTCCACTGCTGGACTACTCACAAGAATTGAAAGTAGGGTCTTGAAGAGATATTTGTGCAACCATGTTCACAGCAGGATATTCACAAAAACCAAAATGCGGAAGCAATTCAAGTTTCCATTGACAGATGAGTGGATAAACAAAATATGGTATATACGCACAATGGAATATTATTCAGCCTTAAAAAGTAAGGACATTCTGACACATGCTATGACATGGATGAACCTTGAGGGCATCGTGCTAAGTGAATTAAGTCAGTCACAACTGACAAACATTGTATGATCTCACTTATATAAGGTATATATCATAGAGACAGAAATAAAATGGTGGTTGTTAGGGGCTTGTGGGAGGCGGCAATGGGGGGTTGTTGTTTAATGGGTGTAGAGTTTCAATTTTGCATGATGAAAAGAGTTCTGGAGATTGGTTGCACAACAAGGCAAATGTATTTAACACTACTGAATTGTACACTTAAAAATAGCTAAGCTGGTAAGTTTTATCTTATGTGTATTTTGCCACAATTTTAAAATTTAAAAAGAAAAAAATAAAAAATTTCCAATCAGACTCCATTATCACAGTCTTAGATTTATCCTTATAAGCCTGTCCCAGAAATTAAATCAGCTCAGATGGTAAATTAAGTACCTTCACTCAGACCTGCAAGCTGACAAAAGATAATAAAACAAATATTTATACTGAGGGTAGGTTTATGCTTTGGAAACAGAGATTCTCACTTAGAAAAACAGTGTGGCATTATCTTGTAAAATTGAACACTCACTTGTTCTACCGTGTAGGTCCTGCACCTGCTTGCCCTCCGATCTACTCCTTGTCCTCCCCTGATGTGTTCAGTTTTGTGCCAGGGAGACCACTGCAGGCTATCCATCTTAGTCAGCCATGTCACCTGGCTTCCAATTGGGTTCGCCTGGTGGAAGGCAATGGAGGGAGAATGGAAAGTGAGAGGAAGGGAGAAGCTAGGGTATTTCTCTACTAGCACTCTCCTCCACCCCTGCTCCCATCCCCACATTATGTAGCATCCCCCAGTGATGGCTATAGCTCTCCTGTGGGTCCAGCTCCCACAGGAGAGGCTGGCCATGATTCCAGCTTCTACAGGTGACCCTGGCTCTGGGATCTGGTAACACTAGCCCTTCGTTCCTCCAGTCCTGAGAGTGGTAACAGCTTTCTGCTATTAATTTTCAGGTTGCCTCGCTCTCTCCTGTTAGGCTTCTCAGCTATTGGTTACCGTACTATTCAGCAATAAAAAGGAACAAACTATAGATACATGCAACAACTTAGTTGGACCTTGAAGGAGTTATACTGAGTGAAAAAAGCCAATCTCAAAGTGTTCCATACTGTATCATTATATAACATTCTAGAAATTACAAAATTACTGAGCTGAAGAACAGACTGGTGGTTGCCAAAGGTTAAGATAGGGGTCAGGTAGGGAGAGGAGAAGAGCGTGACTATAAAGGGATAATATGAGGGATCTTTGTGGTGAAACAACAATTCTGTATCTTGATTGTGGTGGTGGTTACGCAAATCTACATGTGATAAAATTCTACGTGTGCATAGAACTGTGTATATACACATAAATACAAATGAATGCATGTAAAACTGGTGAAATCTACATAAAGTCTGGATTGTACCACTGTCAATTTCCTGGTTTTGATACTGTACTATGGTTATATAAGATGTTACCATTGGGAGAAATTGGGTACACAGTACCCTTTCTGTACTATTTTTGTAACTTCTTTTGTATCTGCTATTACTTACAAATAAAAATTTTTAAAAATCCAAAGAAAGAAAGAGAGATTCCCTGACATCTACAGGAATCTCTATAAAATGGACCACAAATTAAAAACTTTTAGATGTTTTACTATTATCTGAGGACGTAGCCATAGTCAAAACGGAGTCTAGCAGGAATGCTTCTTGATATTGCCCACAATGGCACAGATAAATGGACAATATTGAACCAACATTGGTGGAGGTAATTTTAGAGGTATTTCTGAGGGTTTTTCCAGTGCATGCCTTGCTTGCCAATGATGTATTCCTGGCAAGACTGTAAAGGTAGGACATGGACAGGAACCAATGCCTCTAGGCCTGTGAATACCTCCAAATGAACTGTGAATATGTTCTGATTATTGTTGCTTATTCTCAGCGTGGATTGAGACTTTCTCTTGCTGGAGAGCTATGGATGTACTGGTTGAAAGGAAATTTCTTGATTTTTTAATTCCCAGTGTAGTGGGGGATGGGATCTCAATTTCTTTTTCCAGTAATGGAGACATATTTCACTGATACCATTATTTTTTTTTTCAATTCTGTATAGCTTTACCTATTACTTGAAAAATACACTGTCCATATCATCTGCTATCTTCAGCAAAAATAAAGAGAACTAAAGGAATTAGAAAACTCACAATTAGGGGCTGGCCCCATGGCTGAGTGGTTAAGTTTGCACGCTCCACTGCAGGTGGCCCAGTGTTTCATTGGTTCGAATCCTGGGCACAGACATGGCACTGCTCATCAAACCACGCTGAGGCAGCGTCCCACATGCCGCAACAGGAAGGACCCACAACGAAGAATATACAACTATGTACCGGGGGGTTTTGGGGAGAAAAAGGAAAAAATTAAAAAATCTTTAAAAAAAAAAAAGAAAGAAAACTTATAATTATCAAAACTCTCAGAAACCGAAAGTTTTGCCATTGCCCTTGATACAATAATATCAATTCCTTCCAGGACCCACAAGTTATTTTCTTCTGAGTTAATTGCCCCATGCATTTGGGGATTACTTTCAATCCTAGACTGACACCATTATAAACTTATATGACTAATTTTTTCAGGGACTCATATAATACCTCCAGATTTGTCATTAATAGCTACAAACTGAGTTTCCAAAACATCAGCCTAAGCAGCTCTGCATGATCTGGAACCTGGAGATTTGGTTTTCTGGAAAAGAATCCGAAAAAACTGCCCTTGAGCATCTACAAAAAGAACCTTTAACAGATAACTGACACAACAATGAAACTCCAAGTTGCTGATGCTTGCGTTCATATTTCCCAACTAAAAAGACATACATTACTTTCTCCTGAGTACTGAGCATCCAGTCCATTGGGGGACCCCAAACTGAGGATTCTTAGCGATTCTCCGAAGCCGCTGACTGTGGGTATCTTCTGTCCAAGACGATGGAACAAGATGCTAAGTGCACACATGAACAGCTTCTGCGGAAGACAACAGAACAAGACTAATTTTTTGCTTCCTTAATATCCTTTTCCATACCCTTTGTTCTCCTAGAAATCTTGTCTATTATTATCTTTAACACCCTATTTAACTGACTAAAAGTTTTCTTAATATGATCTTCCCTGTCTTCCTATGGTTACTTTTGACCCCTGCAGTCTTCTTTTGCTATTGGAAAAAAATACACTGATGCGTATTTCTCAGACCTTAGCTACTGCTCTGAATTTAACTCATTGCTGGATCTGTTACCTCCCCACCTAATCCTGCCGACAAAATGTAATAGCTCCAAACACTTCAGAAGGTAGTTTTCCTTCTACAAGTCCTTTCTGGCCTTAAGTTTTCCTTACATAATGAATTCCAAAGTTTGACCTTATAAAAATTGGACCTGAACAAAATGCTTCTGCTGAGGTCATTATAACCCTACCAGTAAAACCTAGGTCATCTGGAGTGGGAACTAATCTTGGGGCTATCCTTGCTACAATAGTCAGTTTATTCTCTTCCAAGACACTCCACCCTATTTAAGGAAATGTGTGATTCCACTGAAGGAAACTTTCTACCTCAAGAGTCCAAAAAATTGGCTACTGCTATTGTGATAAATGGTATTTATACTCCCAATACAACCTATGCCTGACTAGGGTCCTGCTTCTTTTACAGACTTCAGGCTTTTACCTGCCTGCTGCACACTAACTTATCCTGTGTATTTGGGGTAATTGTGTAGAGCCTTTTAGTTATTTTAAACTGCCACCTGTCCAGTGAATCATGTTTTCCAGAGAATGATACCCAGAAATCTCCAAAATGAGGCAAGAATAGGCCACTCAGGAAAACTCCGAAGAGGATAACCTACTCCCTTATCATGAATGTTATCTGAGCGACACTTCCTAGAGTAGAGATAATACTACTGGAAAAGGTGATCTGCAAGTTGTCTCTAACCCCAGCAGACCTCAGAAATAACACAAGTTCCACTCAGAAGCCCAACAACCAATTTAAATTTAAATTGATTAGCCAAGGGGAAATTCATGCTTTAGCAAACACTTGTTGCTGCACCTATACAAATACCACAGATCAAGTAGAACAGTTTGTGACTATGCTAAAAGAATAAGTCCCTCCAGTCCCTAAAAAAGACAAGCTGGGCTTTGGGACATGTTTTCATTTCCTAGGTTTGCTAATCTCGGCCCCTGTCTTCAGGGCCTATTATAAGGATTAATAACCATTTTGTTTCTGGTCATTTCCTATGATGCAGTTGGATGACGTTCTCTGTTCAGTCTTAAATGCTATAATGCAACCATCATCATGTTGGAGGACTTGATAACTTATCCTGCACCAAAAGTAGAAGGAGAGACTAACCTTAGTCTAAGTATGGATGTTCTCTTGACAGTGTCCTGATGAGCAAAATCTTGGCAATAGTGAAGAGTTGTATAGCAGATGAATGTTCTGAGGCCTGACTCCATCTGCCCTTGGCCAAGAGGGGAGACTGAGAGAGAGAAAGCAGCCCCTCACAGCCTGAAGCTGGCCTGGAACTATCCTTGAGGCCCTGGTGTCAATAGGAGCTGGTATGACACTTGCAGCTAGACTGATGTTTTCCCTTGATGAGCATAAACAATTTTATAGAACACCAACATCACAGAGACAAGGCTAGTCTGTGACAGTCATGGATCAAGACAAAAACAAGACCACTTTGTCATCATGTATAATCACAGACAAAAACCAGAACATTATCCAAACAACGGAAATGACCAAATGTCTCCATCCTGGCTAATATAAATGACTTCTGCTTCTTTATCAATTATAGCTTTAGTCTTGCTCTTTGTTTTCCCGTCCTTTAGATAAAAATTTTTAGGATACCCAATCATAGAACTATCCCCACTTCCTCACAGCATCCAAACCAGAGCAAAGCCCCTTTCCTTGAATCTTCCCCAGAAACCTAATACAAGCTCGAGATCAAGTCCTATAAGAAGTCATTTCTAACATCCTCTTACTGAGATGCCCCACAGTTTCCCACATTGTCTGGTCTCCCTTATTGCAGTGAGTCAATAAACCCAACTTTCTTCAATTATATGTGTTTTGGGTAGCCTTTGATGGGAAGACATTAACACTGGAATTTTTTTTTTTTACTGAAAGATACTGAGTTTTAAAAAGTTGTCTCAAAACAAGTTTGTTTTTTTTTTTTATTTTGCTGAGGAAGATTCGCCTTGAGCTAACAACTGTTGCCAATCTTCCTCTTTTTTTGCTTGAGGAAGATTTGCCTGGAGCTAATATCTGTGTCAATCTTCCTCTATTTTTGTATGTGGGTCACCACCACAGCATGGCCACTGACAATGGTGTAGGTCTGTATCCGGGAACCAGGCCACCGAAGCAGAGCACACCAAACTTAACAGAGTCCAGCCCCTCAAAGCAAGTTTTAAACACTCTGAAATCATACAGAACAGGTCTGTGGGCTTGATTTGGCCTGACAGCTGACAGTTTCCAACCTTTCAGTTGGATGATCTCCTTCTTGGACATAAAGGTTAATACTATTAGGAATGGTTAACAGCTATTAAGCACCTAAGCTGCACCAGGGATAGAACACATACTTTACGTGTACTATTTTAATTTATGTTCTTTTCTACTTAAGTCATTCAGAACTCTCTGAACTCTATTCAAGCTGTGCCATTTGCAGAGTTGCTTGCTGCATGTTTGACTATAAATGAGGTCAAGTCTCTATTTTACAGGACAATGCTGATGTATATCCATTCCCTTCTTACTGTGAGCCTGTAGCCATGAGAACTGTAATCAAGTACAAAATAACACCTCCATGAACAAATCCTCGGGGAATAAAGTCCATTTTCATAAAACTGGCCTGATCACAGAGGAATCTGGGGGACTTTCTGGGCTTCCCAGCATTGTGCTGCCTCCTGACTTTAAGGTGGCTCTGGAGGAGGAGAAGGTGGAGCTGTCTCAGGTATAGGCTTCTTACTGGGAGCTGGGACTTGAGCTAGGCAGAGAAAGTCTATGGGGAAAAATCTTCCAGGGCTGCTTCTCTGGAGCGGAAGACAGAAGGGCCTTGTGTACCAGGTTCCATGGTCTCCAAGGGCTTGACTAGTTCTGTGAGTATATGAATTGAGCCTAGAGTATAGAAGGATTCTAGCATCACCCAGGGTGTTGGCTAGAATATCTTTAAGGACCCTTATAGCTGTGGAATCATAGGAGCAAGGGACCCAATTCTGTGACAGCTACTTTGGCCTGTGCAAATGGAAGGGAATAAGAAAAGCTTGAGGCTAAGTGAGGGAGTTTATACCCAACTAATTCACTTCTCTTTCTGCATCCCTGCCATTTCTCACACAATGTGTCCTTTACTCTAGTCTCCAAAAAGCCCAGGGGCCTTTGCTTTCCTCTGACTGCCTGAGATGAGCCCTGGGAACCCTTATGCCAGCAAACCCCCTGCCTTTCCCCTTTCCTCTGCTCTCTGGGCCAAGGTTTCTGCCTTGTTTCCCTGCATGACAAAACAGTTTGTTTCCTTAGGACTAGAGCTAGCCCTGACCCTTTGGCACCCCAGACTCCCCTGGCCAGTGCTGGTCCTTGGAGTCAAAACTGTCTTCCTATGTTCATAGTGTCAGGCTGGGCCTTGCTGTGGAGGAAGCTGTTTACTCAGAACCCCCATTCTAAATATAGCCACTGAAAGTAATCTCTGGCTGCCTCTCACGTGCTATATGGATCTTACTAGCCTGAATCAAGATGCTTTGGACACAGTCCAGGGAGCCATGGCCATATCTGTTAAGGAGTGGCTCTATGGCAAAAACAGATTTCTGGTCCAGGTGTCCAGTCCCAGTCATGTCCTCTTACTCACCAGACCATAATTCTAAGATCCCAGATGCCTCTCGGGCCAAGCCACTCATTTTGAAAGAGGTGGCCAAAAAAGACAGATGAAAGACAGACAGACAGACAGACATATGCACACACACACAGACACACAGAGATTGAGGACAGGGAATCCTAAAAAAGATCTGACATTTTTCTATCAATCAATCAATCAATCAGTGACCTAGGGCATAACAGAGGGCTAAATCTCTTCTCCATTCTTGCCCAATATGCACCTTTGAGGCTTCTTTTATTATTTAAAAAAATGTAAATTATTATTGATAAGGTAACATACAATATAAAATAATTCAAACAGTAACTGAATATACAGAGTAAACTAAGTTTCCCCCCACCTTGACTTCTAAGACTCCAGTTCTCTCTCTAGAGGCAGCCACTGTTCAGTTTCTCGTTTATCTTTCCAAAACATTCTATGCATATATAAGCATGTGTGTATCTAATCTCCTCTCTCTCTTAAAACACAAATATTAACATACTATATATGTTTTCCTACATTATAGTGTTCCCACTTGATATATCTTGGAGCTTATACCACGTTTGTACATGTAGATATGTCTCATCCTATTTATCAGCTGCATAGTATTCTATTGTGGATATACTATGATTTGTTTAAGGCCCTACTGATGGAACAATTACGTTTGTTTCTTGTCCTTTGATATTATGAACAATGCTGCAACAAACATCTTTGGAATGCTACTTAGCGTACGTGAATGAGTAAGTTTGTCAGATAAATTCCTAAAAGTAGAATTTCTGGGTCAAAAGTTATGTTCAACTTGACAGATATTTTCACTTTGTCCTTCAGAGAGCTTGGACCAGTTTACACTCCCGTCCATTGTGAGCAGGCCTGTTTTCCCCTACCTTGACCAACAGAGTATTTCCAGACTTTTGATGTTGATGTGGCTTTATTAGTTTATTCATCAAAATAACACATGTATATTATGTGCCAGGCCCTGAGCTGAGCACAACAAAGATAGAAATGAATCAGATAGGTCCTGACCCTTGCCCTCATAATCTAACATGCAAATTACAATATTATTTAGAAAATGCAACAATACCACAGGGTACAAAGGTAGCACAAAGAAGAGAGGGGTTAATTTTATCTGTTTGGGGAAGAGTGGGGATTATTCACACCTGGGGAAAACTTTGTGAAGAAGCTGATATTTGAGGTAAGTTTTGAAGAATTCATTTATTCAACAAATATGTGTTAAGTACCTGCTATGTGCCAGGCACTGTTCTGGGTCATTACGATATGTTAGTGACAAAATAGAGATTCCTGCCCTTATGAAGCCTATAGCCTAGTAAAGAGAGAGTCAATAAGCAGTAGACGTAATAAATAAGTAAATTATATAGTATGTTACGAGGTGATGGGCACTATGGCAGAATCAAAAGCAGAATAAGGCAAGGAGGATGAGGAATGCCTGTGGTGGAGAAGGATGTGAGTAGTAATTCTAAGTAGGGGAGTCAGGTAGGCCTCATAGAGATGGTGACTTTTGAGCAAAGACTTGAAGAAAGTGAGAGAGTTAGTAAAGCAGATATCTAAGGAAAAATTTTCCAGGCAGTGAGAAGAGCCAACATGTAGGCTCTAGGGTGAGGGTCGGCCTGACATATTTGAAGAGCAGCAAAGAGGCCGGTAGAATGAAGGAGGGGAGGGATAGTGGCAGATAGGGCCAGATTGATGATAGGGAGTGAGAACTTGGAGGGCCTTATAGGCCATTGAGACAACTTTGGATTTTATTTTAGGTAAAATGAGGAGCTGTTGCATGGTTTTAAGCAGAGGAGTAACGTGATCTTACTTCTTTCTTTTTAAGTCACTCGGGCTGCTGTATTTAGAACAGACTGTAGTGGGGGTAAGGGTAGAAACAGAGAGCTCAGTAAGTCAGGTGTGAGATGATGGCAGCTTGGACCACCATGGTAATAGAGGAGGTGGTAAGAAGTGGTTGGATTCTGAATGTTTTTAAGATAGAGTCAAAGAATGGAAAGTGGCGTGAAAGGGGAAGAAAGTAGTTAAAAATGACCTCAAGGTTTTTGGCTAAGCTACTGAAAAAAATGGAGTTGCCATCAACTGTGATAAGTAGGCTGAAGGTAAGGGAAGTTTCAGGGGGAAGGATCAAGAATTCAGTTTTGTATATGTTAAGTTTCTGAGATCTATTGGACATTCAAGTGGAGATGTTAAGTCATTGGTGAAATATATGAATCTGGAGTTTGAGAGAGAGGTCTAGACTAGAAATATAAATTCAGCACATAAATGATGAATAGGAGTTTGTTAGGTAGATGAGGATGGGAGCAATCCAGGTGAAAGAAACAACTTGAGAACAGGCACAAACAACAACTTGTGTTTGAGGAACCATAAATGTTCAGATTTTATTGGAGTTTAAAGTACAAGATGGATTAGAGTGGTGGTTTATAACACTGCAGAGGTCAGCAGGAATACCACTGCCAAGGGCCTGATGGGCCAAATCGAGAAACTTCAACTTTACCATGAAGGCAGTTGGAGATGAATGACCAAACTGGTATTTTAGAATGATCATTCTGCATCTGAGACAAGAAATTCTAGGCAACAAGTTTGGAGACGGTTTGAAGAATCCAAGCAAGAGAGAGACGGGGGGTCTGCACAAAGGCAATGGCAAAAGGAGTGGAAAGAGTGGATTTGAGAAATCTGCAAGACAGTAAAGTTTCAGTGACTGATTGCATATGAGGAATCAGGAATCAGGAAGAGGCAAGGATGATTCTGAGGTTTGGGGCTTGGGTGAGAGTACAGATGGTGGTGTCAACCAAGACAGGGAACAGTGGAGGTGAAGGAGGAGCAGCTGCAGAGAGAACATGAGCTCATTATGAGTCCTGTTTTGGATATGCTGAGTTGGAGGTAACTGTGGAGCTGTCCACCAGGTGGTTGGATGTTGGAAATATTAGCCAGAAGGTTTGTTCTTGAGATTTTGGGTCCATTAGAATTAGTCATCAGAAAATAGTTAAAACCATGGGTATGAGTGTGTTTTGGATGAGAGAAAGGAACCAGTATAGAAGAGTCCCTGATTTCTGCCTTTCCCTCCATCACCAAGTCCTGTTGGCTCTGGCATCTTCAGTTCACCCACTTTTCTCCAACACCATGTGGTGACCCTGGTCCTAGCCCATTGTATCTTCCCTGTACTTTGGGAATTGTTCCTAATTTCCCCTTTCCCAGTTTTGTCCCTTTCAGCCTATTCTCCCTCTAATAGCCAGAGTGATTGCTTAAAAATGCATACATTATCATGTCATTATCCTCCTAAAAAATCTCCATTGGCTTCCCATTTCTCTTTATAATGAACTCCAATCTCTTTACCATGCTGAAGGTCCTGGCTCTGGAGTAGCTCTCCTACCTCTTTTCACAGCACCCTCCCCTCACTCCTGTCCCCCTACAAGCCAGTCCTTTCCTTTCTGGATCTTTGCACTGCTGTTCCTTCTACCTCTAATCCTCCTCCCTGAGACCTTCACAAGGAAAACTCATTCACATCCTTCACACATCAGTTCAACTGTCACCTCCACAAGAGAACCTTCTTGGACCTCCTTATTTAAAGTGACCTGCCTCTTATTCCCTATATCTTCATATTCATTTCCTTCCTATCTGTTTCAAAATTACCTGCTAATTGTCTATCTTTCTCACTACAATAGAAGCTTTATGAAGTCTGGAACATTATCTAACTTGTTCTGCATTATAATCCCAGCGTCCAAGTACATAGAGTTGCTCTGTAAATATTTGTTGAATGAATATGAGTGGAAAAGGAGAGAAGGATGATGAGGATGCACTAAGAAGATGAGAGGGGATCTGGAGCACTGTGAAGGGATTGGCCTTGGTCTGGATGAAGGACACATCTTTCTCTGTGAAGAGAGGCAAGGAGGAAAGTTTGGAGGGGTATGCAGGGAAGTGTGCATGTGGGTGCAGGGGTGTGTGGCACACCCAGGATTTCATGGGTGATGGCTTCTTTCTGGTGAGGTCATCTGTTCACAGTTCAGATGGAAATTTCAGAGGTTGGGTAAATGATTTGAACAGAATGGAAGAGATTTAGAACAGTTGCTGAGGGGAGTGGACAAGCGAACTCACCAACATTTTGAGACTGCCATGTTCCAGGCACCATGTTGAGTGTTAAAGTTATATAGATGAGGAGGATGTGACATAGTCTTTGCCTTTCAGGAGTTCACAATCCAAAGGAGACAGACTTTCTACAAGAAAGTTAAAATGCAGGGTGCTGTGTACTATAATAGATGGAGTATTGCAGAGGCATGATGGGGATAGGGGCTCAATTCTGAGAGCGGGGGAAAACGTTAGATGCTGTGACCTTTGAGGTTAGTCTTGAAGAAAGAGAAAGTATATACAAGGTAGAAGGAAGTAAATGTGTTCCATGAAGAGCGAACAGCACTAGTCAAAAATACAGTGGTGTGCAATGGTTAGAATTGCAAGACTTTTATGTGGCTGGAGGGAAAAACTGGGAGATGATGCTGGAAAGGAGGGCTGAGGTTAGGTTGTGAAGAACCTTTTTTTTTTTGAGGAAAATTAGCCCTGAGCTAACTGGTGCCAATCCCCCTCTTTACGCTGAGTGAGACTGGCCCTGAGCTAACATCCGAGCCCAACTTCCTCAATTTATATGTGGGACGCCCACCACAGCATGGTGTGCCAAGCAGTGCCATGTCTTCACCCAGGATTTGAACTGGCAAACCGCAGGCTGCTGAAGCAGAATGTGTGCACTTAACCACTGCGCCACCAGGCTGGCCCCTGCGTTGTGAAGAATCTTATAGGTACTAGGAGTAGGAACTTTCTCCTGGAGTCAGCAGAGGTCTTTACCAGAGCAGCAGAATCTTCCGATTGTTCTTTTAGGAAGTTAACTCAGTAGGCAATGTGGATGATGGATTGAAAGGAGGAGAAACTGGAGGCAGTAAGGATTAGGAGACAGCTGCAGTCGTCCTGATGAGAGATTGTGAGAGCCTGGAGTAATCAAAGGCAGTGGGCATGGAAAAACAGGAAAGGATTCCAGAGAAAACGGAATGTGTGTGGTGAGGAGAAACGGTGGAGTCAAGGCTGACTCAGAGATTTCTTGCTTGGGAGACTGGATGAATGGTGATACTATTACCTGAGAGGAAGATACAGTACAAGGAGTATAGTTTAAGGAAACATAATAAGCTCAGTATTTTTAAAAATTGTGGTAAAATACACACAGCATACAATTTACAATTTCAATCATTTTAAAGAGTGCAATTCAGTGGCATTAAGTACATTCACAATGTTGTGCAATCATCACCTCTATCTAGTTCCAACATATTTTCACCACCCCAAGGAAACCCCAAATCCTAGTCCCCCTTCTGCCCAGCCCCTGGCAGTCACTAATCTGCTTTCTGTCTCTATGTATTTGCCTATTCTGAATATTTCATATAAATGGAATAATACAATATGTGACCTTGTGTGACTGGCCTCTTTCACTTAGCATAATGTTTTCAGGGTTCATCCACATTGTAGTATGTATCAGTATTTCACTCGTATCAGTATTTCATTCTTTTTTTTCTCCATTTTTTTATTGTTGTAAAATATATATAACATCAAATTTACTATTTTAACCATCTTTAAGTGTACAGTTCAGTGGCATGACGTATATTTACACTGTGCAGCCATCACCAACATCCATCTCCAAAACTTTTTTAATTTTGCAAAACTGAAACCATGTACCCACTAAGGAATCTCTTCATTCTCTCTCCCCGCAGCCCCTGGCAACCACCATTCTACTTTCTGTCTCTATGAATTTGACTACTCTAGGTACCTCATATAAGTGGAATCATACAGTATTTGTCTTTTTGTGACTGGCTTATTTCACTTAGCATAACATCAAGGTTCATCCATGTTACAGTATGTGTCAGAATGTCCTTCCTTTTTAAGGCTGAATGATATTCCATTGTATGTATACACCACATTTTGTTGATGCACTCATCTGTTGAAAGACATTGGGTTATTTCTACCGTTTGGCTATTATGAATATAGATACTGTGAACACTAGTGTACAGGTTTTTGTTTGAACACCTGTTTTCAATTTTGGGGGAGTATATGCTGAGGAGTGGAATTGCTGGGTGATATGGTAATCCTGTTTAATTTATTGAGGAACTGCCACAGTGGCTTCACCATTTTACATTCCCACCGGCCATGTACAAGCGTTTCAATTTCTCCAAACGTGTTATTTTCCTTTTTATTATTATGGCCATCCAGTGGATATGAAGTATTATCTCATTGTGGTTTTGTTTTTTTTGTTTTGTTTTGTTTTTTGAGGAAGATTTGCCCTGAGCTAACTACTGCCAGTCCTCCTCTTTTTTGCTGAGGAAGCCTGGCCCTGAGCTAACATCCGTGCCCATCTTCCTTTACTTTATATGTGGGACGCCTACCACTGCATGGCGTGCCAAGTGGTGCCATGTCCTCACCCAGAATCCGAACCGGCGAACCCCGGGCCTCCGAGAAGCAGAACTCGCGAACTTAACCACCGCGCCACTGGTTGGCCCCTCATTGTGGTTTTGATTTGAATTTCCCTAATGACTAATGATGTTGAGCATCTTTTCATGTGCTTATTGGCCATTTTACACCTCCTTTGGAGAAATGTCTATTCAAGTCCTTTGCCCATTTTAAAAATTGGAGATTTGTTGTTGTTGAGTTATGGGAGTTCTTTATATATTCTAGATATTAACCTCTTATCAGATATGCGATTTGCAAATATGTTCTATCCTGTGGGTTTTCTTTTCACTCTCCTGGTAGTGTTCTTTAAGACACAAAAGTTTTTTATTTTGATGAAGTCTAATTCATCTATTTTTACTTTTGTTGCTTGTGCCTCTGGTGTCATATCCAAGAAATCTTTGCCAAATACAGTATCATGAAGATTTACTCCTATGTTTTCTTCCAAGATTTTTAGTTTAGCTCTTTGATCCATTTTGAGTTAATTTTTGTATATAGTGTCCAGCCTTATTCTTTCACATGTGAATATCTAGTTTTCCTCTTGTCATCTGTTTAAAAGACTGTCCTCTCTCCATTGAATGGTCTTGGCTCCCTTGTTGAAAATAAATTGACCATGTGTGTAAGGGTTTATTTCTGGATTTTCTATTCTATTTCATTGGTTTCTCCGTCTATCCTTATGCCAGTATCACACTGTTTTGATTATTGTAGTTTTTGTAGTGTGTTTTGAAACTGAGAAAGTGAATCCTCCAACTTTGTTCTTCTTTTGCAAGATAGTTTTGGCCATTTGGGATCGATTAAGATTCCATATGAATTTTAGGATAGATTTTTTTTTATCTCTTTAAAGAATGCCATTGGGATTTGGTAGGGATTGTGCTGAATCTGGAGATCACTTTGGGTAGTATTGTCATCTTAACAATCTTGCAGTCCATGAACATAGTAAGTTTTTCCATGCATTTTGGTATCCTTTAAGTTTTTAGCAATATTTTGTAATTTTTAGTGTACAAATCTTTGACTTCCTTAGTTAAATTTATTCCTAAGTGTTTTATTCTTTTTGATGTTATTTCAAATGTAATTGTTTTTTAAATTTCCATTTCAGATTGTTTGTTGCAAATGTATAGAAATACAACTGATTTTTGTGTGTTGATTTTATGTCCTGCAACTTTGCTGAACTCATTTATTAGCTCAAAAATTTTATTGTGGATTCCCTAGGGTTTTCTACATATGATCATGTCATCTGTGAAAAGAGATAAGTTTACTTCTTCTTTTCCAGTTTGGAAGTCTTTTTATTTTTCTTTTTACCTAATTGCTCTGGCTCAAACTTGCAGTATACGTCGAATAGAAGTGGCCGAATTAGGCATCCTTGTCTTATTCCTCATGTTAGAGGAAAACTTTCAGTCTCTCACCATTGAGTATAGTGGTAGCTATGGGGTATTCATCTACGGCCTTTATCATTCTGAGGAAGTACCCTTCTATTCTTAGTTAATTGAGAGTTTTGATCATGAAATGGTGTTTATTTTATCAAAGGCCATGTCCACACCCGGGATCTGAACCGGTGAACCCTGGGCCGCTGAAGTGGAATGTGCGAACTTAACTGCTGCACCACCAGGCCAGCCCCACAACATAGTTTTAATTAATACCAAATTAGCTTCAATACTCTACAAAAACCCTGCTCCTATATGGCTCCGTCCCTCCCTCTTTCTATTGTATTGTCATAAATTATATCTTCATACATTGTGTTGATTAACATAGATTTATAATTATCATTTTATACATCTGTCTTTCAAATCATATAGAAAAAAGAGGGGTTACAAAATCAAAACTATAGTAACACTGACTTTTATACTTACTTATGTAGTTACCTCCTCCTTTAGTATTCTTTATTTCTTCTTAGAGCTTCAAATTACTGTTTGGTGTCCTTTCATTTCAGACTGAAGGACTCCCTTTAGCATTTCTTGTAGAGCAAGTCTACCAGTAATAAACTCTCTCAGCTTTCATATGTGTAGGAGTCTTGATTTCTCCTTCATTCTTGAAGGACAGTTTTGTGAGATATAGAATTACCGGTTGACAGTTTTTTTTCTTTCAGCACTAAGAATATTATCCCACTGACTTCCAACCACCATGTTTTCTGATGAGAAATTGGCTGTTAATCTTATTGAAGATCCCTGTACATTACAAGTTGCTATCTTTTGCTGCTTTCAAGATTTTTCTCTTTTAACTTTGGCTTTTGACAGTCTAATTATAATGTGTTAGTGTGGATCTCTTTGATTTATCCTGCTTAGAGTTCATCTTACTTGCAGTTCATTGAGCTTCTTGGATATGTAGATTCATATCTTTTTTAAAAATCAAATTTGGGAAGTTTTCAACAATTATTTCTTTGAATATTCTTTTTGCCCCTTTCTCTCTTTCTAGGACTCCCATTATTTTTATGTTGGTGCAATTGATGGTGTCCCACAAGTTTCTCAGGCTCTGTTTGTTTTCCTTCATTCTTCTTTCTTTCTGGTCCTCAGACTGGATAATTTTATTTGACCTGTCTTCAGGTTCACTGATTCTTTCTTCTATCTGGTCAAATCTGCAGTTGAACCCTTCTGGTAAGTTTTTCATTTTAATTCTATTAATCATTTCTTTAAAGTTTTATGTATTTCCTGATGCTTTGACATTTGAGGCCTTGCTGACCTGGGAAAGACTACTCTTCCAAGGGCTAGCTGATTCCTAGAGATAGTAAAGGATAGTAAAAAATAGTAAAACATATCTGCAAGTGTGCCTTTCATATGCAAACCAACTAATTCAAAACTCATACGCCCAAACACTTTTATCAAGCTCTTACACTCCCGGACACTGTCTGCTTGCCCTAATTGCCCCAGGGCCAGATACCAAACAACTAGGTACAGTTCCAACACCCAAGAGCCCACTGAAATTATTCAAACTAGCCAATCCTAAGCATGCTTACTCTGCCTCATCCATTCCTTCCCATGGAAACCACAATATAGCCTCTTGCCCACATTTTCTTCCAACTTCCTCTGCCTCCTGACTGACCCTGGTGCTTCCTCATGTTGCCCTGTGTTGTGTGCTGTGCCTCCTGCTTCTAAGTATCTCTGAGTATAAAAATTTTTTCCTTCATGACGTTAATTTCCATGTCTGTATGTCTTACCATCCCTGGTTAAAACAAATCCTGTGTACATTTTAAAACATCATTGTACTTTTAAAAACACGATTCAGTTCCAAATTTTCTATTTGGTTCTTTTTTTTATAATTTCTGTCTCTCTATTTGCTGAGACATTGTTCTCCTGGCTTCCTTTAGTTCTTCGTCCATGGTTGTCTTTAGCTTCTAGAGTACATTATAGACAATTGATTTAAAGTCTGTCCAGTAAGTCCAAAGTCTGTGCTTCCTCAGGGATAGTTTCTATTATTGTCTTTTTCCTGTGAATGGGCCATATTTTATTGTTTATTTGCATGCTTTGTAATTTTTTGCTGAAAACTGAACAATTTGAAATTATGATATGGAGAAAGGAGAGAGAGGAGAAGGAAAGGGAGTGGAGAGAAGAGGAGAGGAGATGACAGGAAGGAGAGGAGAGGAGAGGAAAGGAGAAGAAAAAATACTTCCTAGGTCTTCAAAGATTGTCTCTGTGTTTGGGGCACTCCTTCAACACTTAGCCAGGCCATTTATAACTCTGCCTTAGCCTTTACTTCCTGATCATGCTGAACCTAAAGATCAGGCAAAGATGAAAGCTATGGTCTTCTCAGATATTTTCTGAGCATGCATCCTGGCCTGGATGTGGGAGCTTTTCAAAGCCCTATTTTCCAAAAATTCTCATTTCCCACTTTTTTCTCCCTGGTTTTTGGTATGTCTATTGTTTGCCTCACCTATTATCTGTTGCCCCAGGTGGCACTGGCTTGTTCTTTTAGCTTTCAATGTTTTCTAGGAACATCCTTCATGTAGCTGCTTCGCTTCCCTGAGAGTGTTTGGAATTAGGAATAACAAGTGCATCAGTCCTTCAGGGAACCCACAGACAGGTCAAAAGGGACAAATATAATTCCTTGGGAACAAGGTCCACTCTGTTCACTCTGGGACCAGTACTCACACCAGGAACACAGGCTGTTGTCTTCAAGACTGCCACTGTGCCAGGAGGGAGATGGAGCGAGACTAATGTTAAAACACCACAAAGCTCTCCTACTCTGTTTCTGTGAACTTTCTCTTGGTTAATCCATCCCTGGGTTGTTGTAAACCTTTGACTATCTTTCAGAGTTCTGATATATTTATTCTTACAGTTTTTGCCACGTTTTTTGGTAGTTCTGGGAAAGGATGGGCTGCCAGAGGTCTCTACTCTGCCCTTTTTACTGATGTCAGTCCACGAGCTCAGTTTTGAACATACTAAGTGAGGGGCCTGTAGGAAACCAAGTGTAGACAGTTATAAACTCTGAGGCCAGAGATATGTCAGTTATGTTCACCATTGGATCCCCAGCACTTAGAACAGTCCATGGCACACAAGGGGCAGTCAACAAATGCTTATTGAATGAACAGAGCCTTTTAGTAGACATTTGAAAATATAGACCTTAATTTTGACGTCAGTGTATGGCCTAGAGATAAGGATTTTTGAATCATCAATGTATAAATAATAATTGAAGGGGCTAGCCCCGTGGCCAAGTGGTTAAGTTTGCATGCTCCACTGCAGGCGGCCCAGTGTTTCATTGGTTTGAATCCCGGGCGCGGACACGGCACTGCTCACCAAACCACGATAAGGCAGCGTCCCACATGCCACAACTAGAGGGATCCACAATGGAGAATATACAACTATGTACTGGGGGGTTTTGGGGAGAAAAAGGAAAACATAAAATCTTTAAAATAAAATAATTGAAGCCACTGATGAAAAAGAAGTTGTTTTCAAATTACATTAGTAATAAATTAATTCCTTTTTAGGAGAAAGCAAAATTACTACTGCCACCTGCCTCCCTAAAGTTAATGACTGGCCCTGTGTGTCCTTCTAGACCATTTACTATCTATTTTTACTGCATATGTATATAGTAAAAATTATATATTGCAGATAGCTTTTATCTATATTTGTATATGTATCTTGGAGATCTTTCCATATCAGTAAAGATTTATATATAGTCTTTAATATATTCAAGATATTATCCTAGACACAATATACTACAGAAGTTAAAAGCACAGACTCTAGATTTAGACTGTCTTAGTTGAAATACTTGCTCTACCACTTACTATATGTGTAACTTTTGCAAACTACTCTTACTTTCTTTATAAAGTGGAGTGGTGATAATAAATAGTATGTTTCTTGTGGAGTTTTTATTTGAGATTTAAATGAAATAATCCCTGAAAAGCACATAGCACAACGCTTGGTACATGGTAAGCTTTCGTTAAAAGTTCACTACAGGCATACCTCTGAGATATTGCAGGTTTGGTTCCAAACCACTGCAATAATGCAAGTATCAAAATAAAGTGACTCACACAATTTTTTGGGTTTCTCAGTATATAAAAGTTATATTTACACTCTACTGTAGTCTATTAGGTGTGCAATAACATTATGTATTAAAAAAATGTACATACCTTAATTAAAAAATACTTTATTGCTGGAGCCGGCCTGGTGGCGCAGCAGTTAAGTTCGCACGTTCTGCTTCTCGGCAGCCTGGGTTCACTGGTTCGGATCCTGGGTGCAGACATGGCACAGCTTGGCAAAAGCCATGCAGTGGTAGGCGTCCCATATATAAAGTAGAGGAAGATGGGCATGGATGTTAGCTCAGGGCCAGTCTTCCTCAGCAAAAAGAAGAGGATTGGCAGCAGTTATCTCAGGGCTAATCTTCCTCAAAAAAATAAAAATAAATAAAAATACACAACTATGTACTGGGGGCTTTGGGGAGAAAAAGGAAAAATAAAATCTTTTTTTTAAAAAAAGTAATATCTGGGGCTGGCCCCGTGGCCGAGTGGTTAAGTTTGCGCACTCTGCTGCAGACAGCCCAGTGTTTTGTTGGTTCGAATCCTGGGCGCGGACATGGCACTGCTCATCAAGCCACGCTGAGGCAGCGTCCCACATGCCACAACTAGAAGGACCCACAACGAAGAATATACAACTATGTACTGGAGGGCTTTGGGGAGAAAAAGGAAAAAATAAAATCTTTAAAAATAAATAAATTAATTAAAAAAGTAATATCTGCAAAGCACAATAAAATGAAGTTTGTCTGTATTTGGAATGAACAATCTGAAAAGGAAATTAAGAAACAATGACATTTATAATAGCATCAAAAAGAATAAAATACTTAGGAGTAAGTTTAACCAAGGAGGTGCAAGACTTTTACACTGAAAACTGCAAGACATTGGTGAAAGAAATTAAAGAAGACAAATAAATAGAAAGACATCCTGCATTCATGAATTGGAAGACCTAACATTGCTAAGATGACAATACTGATCAGAGATCTCCACATTCAAATTAATCCATCAAATCCAAATGGTGTTTTTTTCAGAAGTGGAAATACCAATCCTCAAAGTCATGTGGAATTGCAAAGAACCCCCTGAAAGCCAAAACAGTCTTGAAAAAGAAAAACAAAGTTGGAAGACTCACACTCCCTGATTTTAAAACTTTCTACAAAACTACAGTAATCAAGATAGGGTGGTACTGGCATAAAGACGGACATAGAGACCAACAGAATAGAACTAAAAGCTCAGAAATAAATGCTCACGTGTATGGTCAATTGATTTTTTCACACTTTTCAATTCGTTTTGCATATTTTATACAATAAATAATGCATTAGTAGAAGAACATTGTAAAAACTTTACAAGTAAGTAAATAAATATATATATCAAATGCATAGGCTCAAAAGTTCTTCTGACAGAAATGCACGATCAAAAAGACTTGGACATTGGCGTTATTGACAAGGTTGTTTTCATCGGAAGAATTCAGGGTTGCTTTGTTTTTACATTGTTAATGAACAGAGATAAATATTTCTATGTAAATTAAATGAAGACAGTAGGAAACAAGATGGATGAAAAAAGACTTTCTTGGAGTAAAAAGACAGTTTGTGAAAAATGATTAGATCTATATTTTTCAAGTTTTGAAACATTGGCCGCTGGCCATGCTTCTGTAGGTCAATTGATTTTTGACAAGGGTGGCAAGACCATTCAATGGGGAAAGAACAGTCTCTTCAAGAAACAGTGCTGGTTGCGGCCGGCCCGGTGGCGCAGCGGTTAAGTTCGTACATTCTGCTTTGGTGGCCTAGGGTTTGCAGGTTCAGATCCCGGGCGCAGACATGGCACTGTTTGGCATGCCATGCTGTGGTAGGTGTCCCACACATAAAGTGGAGGAAGATGGGCACAGATGCTAGCTCAGGGCCAGTCTTCCTCAGCAAAAAGAGGAGGATTGGAAGCAGTTAGCTCAGGGCTAATCTTCCTAAAAAAAAAAAAAAGAAAGAAACAGTGTTGGGAAAACTGGATATTCACATGCAAAAGAATGACGTTGGACACTTACCTTACCATATAAAACAATTAATTGAAAATGGGTAATAGAGCTAAATGCAAAAAATAAAGCTATAAAACTCTTAGAAGAAAACATAGGGACAAGTCTTTATGACCTTGACAACTTCTTAAATATTACACCAAGCACAGGCAACATAAGAAAAAAAAGAAGAATTGGACTTCATCAAAATTAAAAACTTTTGTGTATCAAAGGACACCACCAAGAGAGTGAAAAGACAGGGGCTGGCCCTGTGGCCTAGTGGACAAGTTTGGCATGCTCCACTTCAGTGGCCAAGGTTCAATTCCTGGGCATGGACCTATACCACTTGTCAGTGGCCATGCTGTGGCAGCAACCTGCATACAAAATAGAGGAAGATTGGCAACAGATATTAGCTCAGGGTGAATCTTCCTCAGCAAATAAAAAAAAGAGAGAGAGAAAGAGAGTGAAAAGACAACCCACAGAATGGGAGAAAATATTTGTAAATCACACATCTGATAAGGGATTAATTTCCAGAATATATAAAGAACATCTACAACTCAAACAACAAAACCACAAACACCTAATTCAAAAATGGGGAAAGGACTTGACATTTTTCCAAAGAAGATATACAAATAACAAATAAGCACGTGAAAAATGCACAACACTATTATTCATTAGGGAAATGCAAATAAAAACCATGATGAGATACCACTTACAATGCACCAGCATGGCTATTATCAAAATCATTTTAACAAGTGTTGGTGAGAATGTGAAGAAATTGGAACCCTTATACATTGCTGGTGAGAATATAAAATGGTGCAACCACCATGGAAAACAGTTTGGCAGTTTCTCAGTTAAACATAGGATTACATATGTCTAAGCAATTCCACTCCTAGGCATGTAAAGATTTGAAAATAAGGACTCAAACAGATACTTGTACACCAGCGTTCAGAGCAGAATTATTCACAATAACCAAAATGTGGAAACAATCTAAGTGTCCATGAATAAACAAAATGTGGTGTGTATATACAATGGAATATTATTCAGCCTTAAAAGGGAAAGGAATTCTGACACATGCTACAACATGGATGAACTTTGAAGACATTATGCTAAGTGAAACAAGCCAGACACAAAAGGACAAATATTGTATGATTCTGCTTATATGAAATATCTAGAATGGGCAAATTCATAAAGATAGAAAGTAGATAAGAGTTTACTAGGGTCTGGTCAAGGGGGCATGGGGAGTTATTGCTTAATGGTTACAGAACTTCTGTTTGGGGTGATGAAAGTTTTGGAAATAGTGATCATGGTTGCACGACATTGTGAATGTAACTAATACCACTGAATTGTACACTTCAGAAAGGCAAATTTTATGTTATATATATTTTACCACACTAAAAAAAAACTAAGAAAAAAAAGAATCAGGCAGGTCCTCCTTTAAAGAAACTTACAATCCAGTAAGAGAATTTGGACATTTATAGAAAAAATATTAAGTATTTGGTGATAGAAGCCGAATAATGGTTGCCTTTGGACAGAGGAGGCAGGGAATAACTGGAAAGAAGAATGAGGGAAGTTCCTGGAGTGATGGAAATATTTTATATTTTGACTGGGGTGTTTACATGGGCATTATGTATGTGAGAACTTACGGAATTTTACACTTAAGGTCTGTGCATTTTACTCAATGTAAATTTCACCTTTGGGGAGGAGGGAATATTACTAGCTACTACAAATCCCTTGACTATTAATATATATTGCAGTTATTTTCTCCTACTTCCCACTTGTATGGAGTCTTTTATCATACAGAGGCTTTTAATTTTAAATAGTTAAGTTGATCAATTTTTTTATTTATGGTTTCTGTATTTATGTCTTGCTTTAGAAAGCATCTCATTCCAGATTTATAAACATATTCTACTTTTTCGATATTTTTTATCATGTGTATGAATGTGTGTGCTTGTGTGTATTACATGTAGCTATTGATTAGCTGGAAACCATGGGCAAGTTTCCTAACATTGCTACACCTTGGTTTTCTCATCTGTAAAGTAGGGACAATACCTATTTTGTTTTGTTATTGACATGATTGAAGACATGACAAGATAATATTTAAAGGCCATTAAAAGCTTGACCCATTTGGAAGTTATTCTGGAGAGGGTAGCCATTGTTATTATATATTATATTATTACCTATCTATTATTGTATTTGATATTTTATCCTAACTCTCTGTGTATTTGCCTTTTTCACTAAGGCTTTTCATTGGTAGGAAATGTGGCTTCCCTCATTGCCTAACCAAGTGCCTGGCATTTAGCAAGTGTTCAAATGTTTGCTGAATGAGTAAATCGGTTGATTGAATGGATGAATAGCACATGATAAAACCAAGTAGTAAAGGGAGAAAAAAGGAGTAATTTTATCAAGCAGTTCTGATACGAAACTAAACACAAAACTGAGGTCCAACTTAGGGTAGAAGGAACCTTATTGAATATTTAGGGGCTCTTGTTTAAGGATGGGCTCAGAGTTCTATGGTTCCACTGATTGAAACTGCATAAAAACTTTCAGGTGGGGGCCAGCCCAGTGGCCCAGCAGGTAAGTTCGCTTATTCCGCTTTGGCAGCCTGGGGTTCACCAGTTTGGATCCTGGGTGCAGACATGGCACTGCTTATCAAGCCATGCTGTGGTGGGCATCCCACATATGGAATGGAGGGGGATGGGCACAGACATTAGCTCAGGGCTAATCTTCTAAAAAAAAAAAGAGTTCAGGTGAAAGTGCACTTTTCCAGGTAGAAGGTCCATAGGCAGATTGTAGTTCCAGGAGGCCGGGGATGCTGAATACTTTGTCCACCTTTGTATTCCCATCCTGCAGAATAGAGCCTGGCAGTTCATAGATGTTTATTGAATAATATCTGACTGATTGAATGAAAAATCTTCATCAGATTATCAACAGGGTCTGTAACCCCCCAAAAGTTGTAAGACTCAATAATATAGAATGAAAAAATCCAACAGATCCCTGAGAGAAGCTTTTATCTGGGCCAGAGCTTAGAGAGGAATTTGTCAGACGAATTTAAGAGAGTGATTAAGGAGCCCCTTCCTCAATTCCTTTCAAGGGACTGGGTGACTGCCTTCTCAGTTGGCTTTCTGATTCTCACATGATAAATACAATACAATGATAAGTTGTAGTCAAGCTTGAATCATAAGCCAACTTCTGCCACCTACCATCTGTGTGACCTTGGTTAAGTTATTTAAGCTGTCTAGGACCAGGATTCCACAGTAATTTCCACCTTGAGGGCCTGATGAGTAGATTAAGTTAGGCTGTTGGTAGCATTACAGTGCGCAACTAATTTTGTGTTCTCTCCTGCTCCCCCCGCCAACCACTTTTTTTCTATGTAAGACATTTGTTCACAACCATTTTCCCCTGATTCTCAGGCCTTGAGGCAGTTCCTTGCTCTAATCAGTTTGCCTCTACTGGTCCATGAGAATTGCTTGGTTTGTCTATATAAGTAAATATCAATTATGGTCATTTAAAGGACTGCTGTCCAAATATGCCTAATTACCCTGCGGCACAAGAATAGTGGGGGGAAATTCTCATTTGTTGACTTCCTATTGTGTACCAGCACTATACTGGGAACTTTCATGCCTTATCTTACCCTACAAATTACACTTGTCATTAAGTAGAAGCATTGGCAAAGTTTTTGCTATATCGACATTAATTTAGTACCTGGACCATAGAAAGCACTAAAAAACAATTGTTGACTGAATAAACTTTCTTTTACTTTTGTCCTAAATTTCACAAACATTCAAATACGGGCAGATGTGTTCCCAACCTCAAAATGAGACAAAGCTGTTTTTAATAAATTAATCAACAAATATTTATGGAGTGAATACTACGTGCTCAAATATGAAAAGCCCTGGGGCTTGTGAGAACATACTACTCCTGGAGCTGAGGAGCTGACTGGAGAGACCGGCCCAAGACTAGAGGAAAGTTATCTAGTTGGGCAAGACTGGGGCTGGGTGTGACTGAGCGCGAATAGGCAGAGACCTTTCTGGGTTTTCAGGAGAGAGCTCTTGGCAGGACTGAAGAAGGAAAATTCAGTGGGAAAGGACTGGGTTCGGTGATGGGACACTTGGACTCCAGTTCTGGCTGAGGCTTCACTGATTAGGAGACTTGGGGCAAGTCTCTTAACCTCTCCAGACATCTGTTTAGCAGCTGAGAAATAAAGTGTGGGTGGGTGGGCGGGGGGTGGTACTGTTGAACTTTAGTTTTTAAGTGCCTTCCAATTCTTAGATTCTAAAATTCTCTGTCAGCCACATTTACTTTTCCTTTGAGAAGAAAATTCCTATGCTTGGAATTTCAATTGAGTCAATCAATGGCATTTATCACCCACTATAATTTAGGAGACCGTGCCATAAATTCCCCTCCCTAGGTATTTTTTATTTTATTTTATTTTTTGAGGAAGATTAGCCCTGTGCTAACTACTACCAATCCTCCTCTTTTTGCTGAGGAAGACTGGCCCCGAGCTAACATCTATGCCCATCTTCCTCTATTTTTATACGTGGGATGCCTACCACAGCATGGCTTTTGCCAAGTGGTGCCATGTCCGCACCCAGGATCCGAACCGGCGAACCCCGGGCCGCCAAGAAGCACAACGTGCAAATTTAACTGCTGTACCACTGGGCGGGCCCCTTTAATTATTATTTTTAATTGTGGCAAATACTCATAGCATAAAATTATACCCTCTTAACCATTTTAAGTATACAACTCAATA
Organism: Equus asinus; assembly: GCF_041296235.1. NCBI lineage: Eukaryota > Metazoa > Chordata > Mammalia > Perissodactyla > Equidae > Equus > Equus asinus. The sequence continues at coordinate 25,405,842 of NC_091803.1, forward strand.
GTGTTAAATACATTCATCTTGTGCAGCCATCCATGTCCAGAACTCTTTTCATCTTGCAAAACTGAAACTCCGTGCCCAGTGAACAACTCCCCATTACCCTTTCCCCTGGCCCCTGACAACCACCATTCTACTTTCTGTCTCTATAAATTTGACTACTTTAGGTACCTCATAAAAGCAGAATTATACAGTATTTGTCTTTTGTGACTGGCTGATTTTGCTTAGCGTAATGTCCTCAAGATTCATCCATGTTGTAGCACTATCAGAATTTCTTTCCTTTTAAAGTCTGAATAATATTCCATTGTACATATATATACACCATATTTTGGTTTTTTTATTCATCTGTTGATGGACAGTTGGGTTGCTTCTACCTTTTAGCTCTTGTGAATAATGCTACTATGAACATGGGTATATAAATATCTCTTAGACATCTTGCTTTCAATTCTTTGGGGTATATACACGAAAGTGGAATTGCTGGATAACATGGTAATTCTATTTTTTAATTTTTCAGAGAACCGCATTCTGTTTTCCATAGTGGTTTTACCATTTTACCCTCCCACCCCCAGTGCAAAAAGGTTCCAATTTCTCCATAGCCTTGCTAACGCTCATTATTTTCCTTTTTTCAAATATAGTAGCCATCGTAATAGGCGTGAGGTGATTGTGGTTTTGATTTGCATTTCCCTAATGATTAGTGATATTAAGCATCTTTTCATGTATTGTTGGTCATTTGTGTGTCTTCCTTGGAGAAATTATTCAAGTTCTTTGTTCGTTTTTTAATCAGGCTGATTTTTGTTGCTGTTGAGATCTTTATATATTCTAGATATTGATTCAGCAGATACATGATCTGCAGATATTTCCTCCCATTCCATGAGTTGCCTTTGCACTCTGTTGATGCAAAGAAGTTTTAAATTTTGATGTAGTCAACTTATCTATTTTTTTCTTTTGTTGTCTATGCTTTTGATGTCATATACAAGAAAAAAATTGCCAAATCCAAAGTCAGGAAGCTTTTCCCTCATGTTTTCTTTGAAGTTTTATAGTTTCAGCTCTTAGATTTAGTTCTTCAATGCATTTTGAATTAACTTTTGTATGTGGTATGGTAAAGGTTTAACTTCATTTTTTTGCACGTGGTTATCCAGTTTTCCCAATACCATTTGTTGAAGACTAGCTTCTCCCCTTTGAATGGTCTTGGCACCCTTTTTGAGTATGATTTGACCATATGTGAGAGTTTTGTGCTAAAAATTTTTGGCAGTGGCGGTACAGGAATGACGTAGTTTCCGACTTAAGGAAGCCTCAGTAGAGGCGACTACTCAGATTCAGTTTCAAGCAGCATTTGTTTAGTGCTGATTGTGTGTCCAGTGGGCACTTTGCCTCTTGGGCTTCCCATCCAACCAGTGAGGTAGGTAGGATGATCCCCTTTAACAAACGAGTAAATTCAATCCCTAGAAGAGCACGGTTATGGCTTATGCAGAGGCAGGGACAGAGTTAGGATCTGGAACCAGGGTTCCTAGTTCCACGTGTCCTGCTACTTCAGGTAAGATGGACCTCCGTGTTCTCATCTCTAAAATTTCTCATCTCTAAAATATGGGCAGAAATAAAATGAGATGGTCTCTATTGAGCACCCTTGCAGCCGTAAGATCCTATGCATTAAGGAGTCGCTAAAACCCAGGTGCCAAGGACGAGGTTTAAACCTTAAACATTACCGCTCCGCAGACAACAGGAACCCTAAACACAACAGCCAGCCCTGAAGGCCGAAGTCCGAGGGCTGGAGCCCCGCCCCCCGGGCGGACCCCAAATCCTTACCCGGAACCTGGGCGCGGCTGGGCTGTGCGATTGGCGCGGGTAGGGGACGAGCAACAGAAAAATGCCTGAGACGAGAGTCTCATTGAAATGCCCCCACGGTCTCTCTGGAGGGAGAGTTTACAATTCTAACAACGTCTCTAGAATTAGCTCCCTTGCCTCTCTCCTTTTTACTCTCCTCCCGCGGAGTTATTTCTTCCCCTTGGCCCCTTTATTGGATTTCCTCTTGGTACGCCCCCACCCTGACTTGGAGAGGAAAGACGGCCGCCGCGTGGGCACTGCGCATGCGAATCCCCGCCGCGGGGGTGGGTGTGTCGGGGGGGGGAGCAGGGACCCCGCCCCTTCGCGGCTCCTCGCGTGACGTTGTGGGGGGCGCCGGCCTCCGCCCTGCTCCGAGCGGTGAGAGCGAGCGGCGGGCGGACTCGACGCCCCTAGACCGAGAAGGGATGATGCGGGTGTTGAGTTCCTGGAGGAACTCAGGGGCTTTGCGGGGGAGGGGAGGCCCAGGGGCTACAGCAACTGCTGACCCTCAGGCTCTGCCCTTCTGCTTCTTGCTTTTTTCTCCTTTCCTGATGGGCCGGGACGGGAGGCAGGCCAGAGGCTGAGCATTTGTGACGCCTGCATTTCCCTGGAGCCCTCCTTCTCTCCCCACCCCATGTGTTTATCTCGCCTTCCAGTTCCTTTTTATCAGGCTGTGGCTTCTCGCGAGGGAATGCATTCCACCTGGAAGCAGAAGGCGGGTTTCAGACCTTGGCTGTATCACTTTTCTGTTAAAGTCCCCGAGCCTCAGTTTCCCCCACAGTATTTTTGTCTTGTCTCACCTGGTTTTGAAGATAAGTATGACACAGAAAGATAGAGAAGAAATGAACATTTGTTGAGTTCCTGCAAGGCCGAGTACTATGCAAACTGCTTTATCTGCCACACGTAGTCATTATAACTCCCATTTCACAGATTCTTAAGCTCACAAAGGTTAACTGATTTTTCTCACATAGCCAACGAGTGCCAGAGGAGAATTCAAATTGAGCAGTTCAGGTCCAAAGCAGAGTGCTGTCGGACACTTCCTTTGTCTGGGCTATTGGCTAGAAACCTTTCTCAGCCAAACCCTAACCCCAGAACAGCTGCTTCTTAAATTCCTCACCTTGAGAAGTCTCATTTTTCGGTTCCTTTTGCGAGCGCAGCGTGCTCTGCTTCTGCTTCTACGTTGATTACTTAGAAATGAAATGCAGCAAACATTTATTGAGTAGAGCAGGGAGATGAAAACTTGGAGTCAGGAACCTTGGATTCTTGTCTTGGCTTTGCCACTAACTGGCTGTGTGGCTTTGAGGAAGTCCCTTGTCTTCTTGGTGTTTTAGCCTCCCTTTGAATAAAATGGGTAAGTGGTTTCTTGATGGTAGGCTCTTGTCCAGTTCTTCCTTCCTGTCCTCCAGCAGGCTCTCCGTGGAGGCCCAGACCCCTCTGCTCCCCATGGGCAGCTGCCAGGCAGGACACAACCTGCATCTCTGTCTGGCCCATCACCCACCTCTGGTCTGTGCCACTTTGATCCTGCTGCTGCTTGGCCTTTCTGGCCTGGGCCTTGGTGGCTTCCTCCTCACCCACAGGACTGGCCTGCGTAGCCCTGACATCCCTCAGGTGAGTACCCTCTTCATCCTTCCCACGCAGGCCTGCTTGTGCTACTAACCTCTCACCTTTCTCCCGTCTTCCTTTTGCACACAGGACTGGGTCTCTTTCTTGAGATCTTTTGGCCAGGTGACCCTGTGCCCCGTGAATGAGACAGTCACAGGGAAGTGGCGTGGGTCTCATATCGTGGGCTTGCTGACCACCTTGAACTTCGGAGATGATCCAGACAAGAACAAAACCCAGGCCTTCCAAGCCACGGTCCTTGGTAGTCAGATGGGATTGAAAGGTGAGATCAAGGAGGACCGTGGGTTTGGACATTAGAACACTCAGGGTGGCCCTGCCTCTGACCTCACTAACCTGATGACCTGGGCATATCCTTGGGCCTTGATCACTTCTGCTGTAATAAGGATTAGATACTTACAGTGAACCTGAGGCCCACTGTGTAGGTTCTCTATAAATGTTTTCTCTCTCCCCTTCCAGCTCTGAGGTTCTTTGATTCTCTCCTTGAAGGTGTGATGAAATGGGCTAGATTTGACCTAATTGTCTTTCTCATCCTTCTTTATTTCTACGGCCTTCCCCTCTTAAAGGCACCTTCTTTTTCCTCAAGGATATGAGAGAAGCATGTTCTGTTCAATTAAGCTAGTGTCGTGAGTGCCTGCTGCGTGCTTAGCACAGCTCTATGTGCCATGGAGGGTACAGAAAAAATTAGACATCACCCATTCCCAAAGAGCATGGAATCTTCAGGGAAAATGATAAGTGAAGGAGAGAGAGTCAATGGGTGCCATTAATTCCTGTGTGAGATTTGGCCTCAAGTTCATTGTCTAAAGAATGGGGAGATGAAGAGGGAGAAGAGAAAGGTGGAATTCTCTGACTTCTAAGGTCTTTTCCTACACTATCATTCTAAGATTCTCCTGTGAATTGCACATATGTGTGTGTGTTGAGGGGGAGGTCTCTGTTTGTCCAAGTGTACATGTGTGATCAAAGAATGAGAATAAAGGAATGTGTCTGATATATACAGACTTGGGACAATTTTTCTTGTTCTTTTTCTTTAAAAAGATATGTAAAACCTTTATTGAGATCACATACCATAAAATTCACCCATTTAAAATGTACAGTTAAATGGCTTTTTGTATAGTCACAAAACTGTGCAACCGTCGCCACGATCAATTTTAGAACATTTTCATTACCTCAGAAAGAAATCCTGTAGCCATTAAAAGTCACTTCCTTTTTCCTCCTAACCTCCCAGCCCTAGCCAATCACCAATCTACTATCTTTTTCTGTAGATTTGCCTATTCTGGACATTTCATATAATATGTGGTGTTATGTGACTAGCTTCTTTCAATTAGCATAATGTTTTCAAGGTTCATCCATGTTGTAGCACATATCAGTACTTCATTTCTTTTTTTTTTAATTTATTTATTTTTATTTTTTTCCTTTTTCTCCCCAAAGCCCCCCGGTACATAGTTGTATATTCTTTGTTGTGGGTCCTTCTAGTTGTGGCATGCGGGACGCTGCCTCAGCGTGGTTTGATGAGCAGTGCCATGTCCGCGCCCAGGATTTGAACCAACGAAACACTGGGCCACCTGCTGCGGAGTGTGTGAACTTAACCACTCGGCCAGGGGCCAGCCCCACTTCATTTCTTTTTATTGATACATAGCATTCATTGTATGAATAGTCCACATTTTATTTATCCATTCATCAGTTAATTCACATTTGGATTGTTTCCACTTTTTGGCTATTATGAATGATGCTGCTGTGAACACTTGCGTACAAATTTTTGTGTGATCATATGTTTTCATTTCTCTTGGGTGTATACCTACAAGTGGAGTTGCTGGATCATATTGTAACTCCATGTTCAATCTTTTGAGGAGCTGCCAGATTGTTTTCCAAAGTGGCTGTACCATTTTATGGTCCCACCAGCAGTGTATGAAGGTCCAGTTTCTCCACATCCTCATCAACACTTGTGATTATCTGTTTTTTTATTATGGCTGTCCTAGTCGGGGTGAAGTAGTATCTCACTGTGGTTCTGATTTGCATTTTCCTGATGCCTAATGATATTGAGCATTTTTTTCACATGCTTATTGGCCATTTGTATATCTTCTTTGGAGAAATGTATGTTTAGAGTCTTTGCTTATTTTTAAAATTGGGTAATTTGTCTTTTTTGAGTTGTATGAGTTCTTTATATTTTCTAGATACAAGCCTCTTATCTGATGTATGGTTTTCAAATATTTTTTCCCATTCTCTGGGTAGTCTTTTCACTTTGTTGATGTTATTCTTTGAAGGAAAAAAGTTTTTAATTTTGATGGAGTTCAATTTACGTATTTTTTATTTTGTTTTCTTGTGCTTTTAGTGTCACATCTATGAAGACTTTGCATAACCCAAGGTCACTAAGATTTAATCCTATATTTTCTTCTAAGTATTTTATAGTTTTAGTTCTTACATTTAGGTCTATGATCCATTTTGAGTTAATTTTTGTGTATAGTGTGAGGATGGGGTCCAACTTCATTCTAGCAGGTGGTTAACAAGTTTTGTTGAAGAGACTGTTTTGCTGGTGGCTAGTACATTTTGTTAAAAAGACTATTCTTTCCACATTGAATAATCTTGGCACCCTTATTGAAAATCAATTGACCATGGACATACGAGTTTATTTCTGGACTCTCAGTTGTATTTCATTGATCTGTGTGTCTATCCTTATGTAGTACGACACTGTTTTGATTACTGTAGCTTTGTATTAAGTTTTGAAATCAGAAAATGTGAGTCCTCCAACTTGGTCTTCTTTTTAAGATTGTTTTGGCCATTCTGGACTTCTTGAATTTTCATATGGATTTTAGGATCAGCTTATCAGTTTCTGTTTCTGCAAAGAAGCCCTATTCATTTTATGGTTAGAAACAAAGTAATATCATCAAAGATTATTTTGGACAAAAATAAAAAATAATCACCTATGATTGCATCAGCTAAGCAATAATTATTGAGCACCTACTACGTACCAAGCACGAGGAATGCAGAGATTTGTAAGTCATGGGCCCTCACCTCAAGTTGCTCACAGTCTGGCCAGAATACAGATGTGAACAGAAGTAAATACCTTTCAGTGTGTGAAGTAGAACACAAGGTACACGGGGAGTACTCAGAAGTCTGTTGAGCAGGGATGGTGACGACAGGCTTTTCCAAGGATACAGTGCCTGAGCTGAGGCTTGAGGGAGGTTTAGGAGTGTGCCCTTCCAGCCAGAGAGAAGAGCATATGCAAAGGCATGCAGACGGGGATCATGACGGCATGGTTAGGAGCTTCAAGGAACTCAGTTTGACTGCTGCAGGGGAAGAGTGTTGAATGAGTGGCAGGAGATGGGCCTGAAGAAGCAAGCAGAATCCCAGGGAGGGTGTTGTGTGTCAAGCCAAGGTAGTCGGACTTTATCCAATACATTGAGCAAACTCAAAGATTTTAATCAGGAAAAGAGTAGGATTTTGTTATTGTTGTTGTTCTTTTGAAAAGATCACACTCTGTTGGCTGACTGCCTGGGAGGAATGTGTCCAGATGCAGGAAAACCAGTTAGGAGGTGGTTGCAATAAAAAGATGATGAGAAAAACTGAGCTAAGATAGTGCTGTGAAAGAAGGGGACTAATTTGAGAGAGATGTTAGAAGTGAGGGATTGACAAGACTTGGTGACCGATTTGATCTGGGGAACATAGAAGAAAGGGGAGTTTTCCTACAGAGTTTTGCCTGTACATTTCTCAGCTGTAACTATGATGTATATACTGGTTTGTAGATCTCCTTTTTCACTTATGATATGTGTTTTTTGGTATTACTGCATGATCTGGACGTTATTGTTTTAATGGATGTAAAGTGATCCATTAAGTGGTTAGGCCATCATTTGTTAACATTTTCCCTTTTGTTAAACATCTCTATTGTTTCGTATTTGTTATGAAATTACAGTAAACATCTTGGTATACTTTGCATTTTTCTTTTGAATCCTTTCCTTAGGATTAGTTTCTCCAAGTAGTATTACTGAGTCAAAAGGTATGGCCCTTCCTTTAATAGACAAATTCATTTCGTTGTGGATTCAGATCACACAGAAGTATACAAAGCAAATGTAAAGATCCTTCTTTACCTCCCCTGCAGAATCCAGTTTGGTGGGCATCTTCTCAGTCCCTCTCTGTACCCGTTTAAAATTGTGACAGATACAACCAAATTGTCTTCTGAAAGATATCACCAGTTGACAGTGCCCATTTTCCCACATCTTCAGCAACTCTTATTATTATCAATCTTTTTTATTTTTACCAACTTAATGGGCAAAGGAATACCTGATTGTTTTAATTTACTTTCTCCTGATTGCCTGTGAGGGTGAACATCTTAGAGGGTTTTTGGCCATTTTCATGTCTTCTGTGAATTTCCCGTTCTTATCCTTTGCTTATGTTTCTTTTAAGTTATTTGTCTTTATCTTCTTGATTTTTCAAAGATTCTTATACATTCTGAATTGTAAACCTTTTTGCCAATTGAATATAAGTATTTTCAACCACTCTGTTAACTGTTTTTCTTTTCTTTTTTTTTTTAAAGATTGGCACCCGGGCTAACAACTGTTGCCAATCTTTTTTTTTTTTTCCTGCTTTATCTCCCCAAACCCCCCTGTACACAGTTGTATATCTTAGTTGCAGGTCCTTCTAGTTGTGAGGTGTGGGACACCACCTCAACGTGGCCTGATGAGCGGTGCCATGTCTGCACCCAGGATCCGAACCCTGGGCCGCTGCAGCGGAGGGTGCGAACTTAACCACTCGGCCACGGAGCCAGCCCCTGTTAACTGTTTTTTTAACTTATCTTTCATTGTGTAGAAGCCTTTAATTTTTATGAGGTTTAAGTTTATTGCTCATGTCCTTTTACTTAGGCTTTTAGGTTTTATGTCTTTTTTAGGAAGGCCTTCCCCACTTTAAAATTAGAGAATATTCTTCTGTATTTTCTTTGGTTTTTGTTTTGCTTTATTTGGTTTATTTGTATAGGTCTTTAATACACCTGGACTTTATTTTATAGTGTGAGATACATCTAACTTCTTTTTTTTCCAAATGGAAGTTGTCCCGAGGCCATTGACTGAATAGGCCATCCTTTCCTCACTAATTTGAAAGGAGGTGTGAACCTTTTAATGGATTTTGGTACCTAGTGGGAAACTGCTCTTAAAAAGGGTGAACCAGTTTATACGAACTGATATCAGCAGTGTGTATCTGCCCCAGTTTCACTGCAACTTTGCAAGTATTGGTATGCTTGTTTTATTGATTGTAAGCTAACTTAAATTAATTTTTGTTTATATTGGTACACAGTTATTTTCATTTCTCAATGATGTAAATAATGGTATATAGAGTACTTTATTGAATAGAGTACTGGTACCTGGTACTTTAGGAAGCCTTAGAAATGAATAGAAGTCTGAAGATGGGTCGCTCCCATCCCACCCTTCATTTTCTTCCATCTCCTCTCCTGTGCTTCTCATAGGGTCTTCTGCAGGAGAGCTAGTCCTCATTACAGCCAGGGTGACCACAGAAAGGACACCAGGAACCTGCCTGTATTTTAGTGCTGCTCCAGGAATCCTGCCTTCCAGCCAGCCACCCATATCCTGCTTGGAGGAGGGAGCAGGAAATGCCACCCTGAGCCCTAGGATGGCTGAAGAGTGTGTCAGGGTCTGGAGCCACGAAGGCCTTGTACTCACCAAGCTGCTCACCTCGGTGAGAGTCTCAGGTTGTTGGGGTTTCATGGGCTGCCAAGCCAAATGTTGTATCTTGAAAGCTTCTGGAGGCAGTTTTACCTACTAGATAAAGCACAGGCTTTATAATCCTGCCTCCGAGGCCGTGTGACCTTGAACAAGTATCTGAGCCTCTCTGAGCCTCAGTTTCCTCATCTGTAACACAGTACTCTCTCCTAATTCCAACAATTAAGGGTAAATGAGAACGTAAAGTGCCCAGTACATTGCCTGTACATAATAGAGATTTGATAAATGACAGCTATTACTATTAACTATTGTCTTTAAATACAATAAAATTTGATCTCCACTTCAAAGGCATTCAGATTCTGTAATAGGAGGCAGAATGGGCTAATTGCTGTCATAGAGATGTGAGCAAAGTGTTATTCAAACACAGAGTAAGGAGCAATTAACCCTAGCCAATATTTATGGAAAGTGCTTCACAGAGAAGGTGGCATTTAAGAAAGGGAATTGTATACAGTAGTTTATAATGTACAGAGTACTTTCAGGTTCATTATCTCATTTGATCTTACAATACTCTTTTGAGGTGACCACTATTATCCCATTTTACAGATGAGGAAACAGACTTAGATGGGGAGGGTGGGTGGGAGTGATGGCCCAAGGTCACACAACTGATTAAGTGGCAGTTTCAGGATAGCAGCCTATGCCTTCTGACTCCCAAGTCCCAGCCTTGTTCTGCCCTGTCATCCTTGGAAAATGAGGAAGATTTGGGCAGAGAATGCAGTAGAGGAGGTTCAGGAGAGGAGAAATACAGTCCAGGAAAAGGGACCAGCATAAGGACAGGCCTAGAGATTGAAAAGTATTCAGCCTTTGGGAACACTCCATGATGAGGGGCTTAGGAATTACTTAGAGGAAGAGTGAAGATTGATGCAAGGGCACCGTGGTGCCAGGCTAAGATGCTACAACTCGACACTCAGGCCATGGGGGTCACTGGTGCAGAGTGCAAGAGAATGGCTGAGTGGAGGAGACCAGTTAGGAGGCTGCTGCGTGCTCTTCCCTCACATTTGCAAAGACCCTGGTGAAGAGCATCACCTGGGAGCTTGGAAGCAGAGATGATCCGGGTTTCCAGAACTGCTCCTGCTTGCACATCTTTAAAATGTGGGTAATAGTGAATTGTCCTAGCTCATGGCGTCATCATGGGGGTTCAGTTCAATGGTTGGGCAAGAAAGCAGTTTGTAGACCATCAAGACAATTAGCTTGTATAGAAATAACATTTTCCCTTTAGTTGCCTCCTGGATATGGACAGCATTCTCCCCCATGGAGGCTTCTCTCTATAGTCCTTGGGAGTAAGATGTCTTCCCAAGGGAAAATTCTCCACTCTCTTTTTCTCTCATTCATTCCTCCTTCCCTCCCTATGTCCACCCCTAGGAGGAGCTGGCTCTGTGTGGCTCCAGGCTGCTGGTTTTGGGCTCATTCCTGCTTCTCTTCTGTGGCCTTCTCTGCTGTCTCACTGCTATGTGCTTCCATCCCCGCCGGGAGTCCCACTGGTCTAGAACCCGGCTCTGAGGGCACTGGCATAGTTCCTGTCTTGTTCTCAGGTAAGGTTCTTTGCCCTAGTCCTATGGGAGTAGGTGTTGGAGTGGGGATGGCAATTGTAACTGAGATAGTCATTCCTAAATAATATGGTTTGGTTTTACTTATTTTTGAACTTTATATAGATGGAATCATACATATTCTTTTATGACTGACTTCTTTTGGCAAACATTCTGATTTTAAGATTCATCCATAGCTGTAGTTCACATTCAGGCTTTTTGGCAACAATGGTGAGTTGTTCAAATTTGATGATGCATCCTGGATGTGAATCATGTTTGTCTTGCTTTTTTCCTGAAATTCTGATACTGAGAATTACAAAATTCTGATTTTGTAAAATTCATCTTGAACAGCTCAAAAGAATTGATTGATGATGCCCATTTACTAGGCATATGCTGTGTGTCCAACACTTTACATGCACCTTCTCTTTTCCGTTAGCCATTGTTGCATTTAGAAAAAGTTGATTCTGCTAACAGGATCTTTGGAGAGACACAGCCTACAAAGGTAGCAGTGGGTGGGGGACATATTGGCTAACAATTTCGTGTGTCAACTCATTGAGGAAAAAAAATATCTCTAAAAAATTCTCACCCTGTCAGGTAGGTCTCATATAATTTGAGAGTCATATATTGTGCACCCTGCTCTTAAGGTGTTCTTAGCTTCAGCTGGCTGCTGTGCCCTAGGAACTAACTGTGAGAGAAGTGGAAACAGCCCAGGCCCAGGGAAGGGCCTCTGGCCGGAGGAACTAGACGCTCAAGATCAACTTTGCTTATTTTGCTTAGGGCTAGACATGACTGCTCCAACCACTTACTTGGGACAGGAAACGGTGGAAACTGCTCAGCCTTGCTCAGATCTGAGCAGACTGGGAAAGGAGTGCCTTCTGGCCCCAGCAGATCCTGGGGTCCTGAATCGTGATAAGTGCCTGTGCCTGTGTCTAGTTGTAACTTCCTCTGCTCCTTCCTCAGTTTCTGCAGCCATCCCAGAGCTTCCCCTAAGGGCCCTCTGACCTGCCCTCTTTTTTAATTTTCTTTTTCTCCAGGTGTGAATCAACTTCTTGGGCCTTGGTCCTGAGTTGGAAGAGATGTTACAAAAAGTGGAAAGCTGGAATGTGGTGGAAAATAAAAGGCTTTTTTGCCCAACGTTGCCCAGGGTGTTTACTGGGGATTGGATTGAGGGAGAAATTTTAGGGTAGACCAGCTCAGGAGGATTGGGGGACTTTTCCTTGTTGACTCTTTAGTTTGAGATACAAGTTAGCATAGTGCTTGGGTTACTGCAGCTCTTCCCACGGTTGTGACTTGGCTTTGGAAAAATCCTGGTTTTGATCCTAGCTCCGCCACTTTATGTCTTATTTTCTTCTATGAAATAAAATAGATAATTCCAGCTAGCTGGGAGAGTCAGGTGGATACGGTCATGGGAATGCTGTGACATAAATGCAGTGTCATGCAAGTGCGAATGGCCTCAGTTTCCTGAAGGGATTTGACAGACTGAGTTTTCCCAGCAAAGATTCCTCGAACTTGAGAGCCCACATCCCGGTTGGCCGGTCACTAACCAAAGCAGTCCATTTTCCCGCCTTTTCTGCGCCCAGCAGCAGCCTTCCCTTACCCCTCCCAACCTCTACACTGCACGCAGGCGCAGATCACGGCTTCTTTTTTCCTTCCCCGGCGCCCCCTCAAAGCTTCCCTTAGCAACAAGCTCGGGCTTAGCCCTTAAGGCGGGGCGAGCGCATGCGCCGCGGCCCTCGCCACCGCCAGTTGGACAGCGCGCTGGGCTCCTCCCTCCAGCTGAGCCTTTCTCCCCTCCTCCTCCCACCCAGGGTCCGCGTGGCGGGGCGCGCGCGCACTCTGGCTCGTTGGCTGCCCGTCTCCCATGCCGCAGCAGTAAGGAGGGAGGGGCGGGGCTGTTTCCTTTGGGGCCCCGCCCCCTCTGCCCGGGCGTACCTACCGCGCCTGCGCCCTCCCGCCCGGTCTCCATCTTGGAATTGGGAGGAAGAGGGAGAGGGAGACTGGGACGAGACCGGGCTGTGGTGCGGAGAGAGGCTGAGGCTGAAGAGAGGGAGAGAGGGCGCGGGGACCGCCCATAGCCATAATCTTTCTGCTACCCTCAGGAGAGAAAAGGGGAAAGGGAGGAGGCCTGCGCGGGAGTGGGGGCTGTCACCGTCGGACCCTGGCGTGAGAGGGGCCGTGCGGCCGAACGTCCCCGGGGTGGGCCCCCTGTCGGTGGCCGAAGACCTGGGTCTCAGGCCCTTCCGTCCCGAATTTCCGGGCTTGACCTCTCGCTTCTCAAATATCCGGGTATCAACCCCTCAGATTCCAGATATCCCGGACTTGGGTCCCAACCTCTCTAAACCTGGGGCTCTGTTTCATAGGATCTCGAATACCTGGGGTTCAGGCCCCTGCGTGCACCGGTATCCGGGGTTCATTCCCCACGCGTTCAAATACCAGATTCTGCCTCCCTCCGTTCAAATATCTGGGGTTCAGACCCCACAATCAGAAATCCGGGATTCAGCAACTATCGCCCTCGAGGAGGAGGAGGACTGGACCGCGAGGTCAGATCAGGTTGTCACCCCCTCCCCTCCAGGGGAGGCTTCCCGGGCCCGCCCCTCAGGAGGGGCGAAAGCCGAGGAAGAGGTGGCAAGGGGAAAGGTCTCCTTGCCCCTCTCCCTGCTTGGCAGAGCCGCTGGAGGACCCCAGGAGGAGGCGGAGGCGCTGGGGCATCATAGTGACCCCTACCAGGTGAGACACGGGGTACAGGGGCGCGGTTCCCTGTGTCTAGCGTTGAGAAGAAAGGGTACCCCTTTCTGAGAAGCTGGGCCTGGGTGGGCCCTCTCCTCAGGACGGGGGAGCCCAGCTGGACCAGTGGTCAGCCTCTGGCTAGCCTTGCCTTCTGGGGCCACCCTGTTCCCCTTCCTCTTCCCTTCATTATGTCTGGTTGATGGGGGACCTCAGGTGACAGGGTCTCTTATGTCACCGAGGGTCACGCCCTAGGGTGCTTGAGCTAATCAGATGGGTTTGCACCCTTCTGGTCTTCTCCGTGTTCACTTTGTCCCTCACAGCTACCTCTTCTCCAGGCTTATACCCCTTTTTCCTTATTGCTCTGGGTGTTGATTCCCATGCTTCTGATCCCCATGGTGCGTCTGCTTGCTTATCTGTTTTTTAGGCATGGTCTGTTGGGTTTCTTGTCCATGCTAGCAAGTGTGTGTGTGCGTTTGTATTTAGGGGTGCCTGGCAATATTTTCCCCCAGCTATAGTTGCCTTCCAACCTCTTGCTGTGATGGTATAAATAATCTTCTCTATTTGTCAAGCAATCTATCATTTACAAAGTGCTTTACATCCATTCTTTCATGTGACCTCCCATTCCTCTTGTTGGGGGCTCTTTTATTTCCATCTTTCCATTTTACAGTTGAGGATATTGAGGCCCAGAGAGGCTGCCCGAGGTCACACAGTGGCAGAATCAGGATTTGAACCCAGGTCCTCAATCAAGTCTTGCCCCTACTCCAGACCTGTCTCTTGCCATCTGTTTTCTTCTGTGCCTGGGCTTGGCCAGGGGTCCAGAGGAGAGTGAGTTGGGGTGAGATTTAAGAATGACAGGGACAAGAGCTTCCTTTTTAGGAGGGCTGTGCTCAGAAGCTTTTCCTGATGGGAGGCTCTGGCTCCTGCCTTCTGCCTCATGGATTTTGCTTTCTGCTGTGGCCTTCATCTTTACCCTTATCCCAATCTTTGACCTGGGTTCCAAGAGAGCTATCTCTCCTCAAAAATGATAGCCATAGTAGTGTCTCTTAACTGTTAAAGCCCAGCTGCTGAGAGGTAGGACGATCCCCAAAGTATTAAAGCCTTGTTGTGGTGACCCTGGAGGCAGGGAAGGAAAAATCCACATGCTGAGTGTCTGCATAGTGTTCTAAGTATGCGATGTCATTAAAAATCTCAACAGCCACATGCTGTAATCCATTTTACCAAAGAGAACACCAAGTATAGGGAACTTAGTCAAAGCCCTGTTGCCGTACATTACAGATGAAATGTACTGGTAGTGTAGCTTAGGGACAGACTTGGGTTTCCTCATCTGCAGAATGGAGATAACACTGTCTGTTTTAGAAGGTGGTTGTGATTTAGCACAGACATTGGTAGTCGGTCAAATGTTCGTTGATATTTGAGGAAGAGGCCCCATGTGATGTTTTGCTGGCGTCCCTTACATGTGACCTGGGGTCCTGTGCTGGCGTTCTTGGCTGGGTGGTGGTAAAGAGGTCAGGAAAATTCCTTTGGCAAGTTGTGAGTACCTGCCTTTGTGTGTGGGTGTGTGGTGAGGGTGAGGAGTGCTTGGCAGGGTTGCTGGCGGGAGAGGAGAAAGGGGCCTGCTTTGAGTAGCCTGGGAGCTGCTGAGGACTGGGCTGAGGGCAATCAATCAATCTCCCAGGCTATTCTGAGCCCTCTGCACCCTGGGGGCCCACTGGAGAGGAGGGCTTGCTCCTTGCCCTCCAGCTTCCAGTTGGGCTGAGGAGACAAAATTAACAACACAACAGGAAACAAGGCACGACAGAATATAATTACATGCTAAATTGTTAGGTGCTTTTAAGGAACTAGAACTCTGCCCTGGGAGTCCAGCTCTGCTGAAGCTCCCTTTGTGCCTAAGTTTCAGCAAGTGCTTAGCCAGGAGCCTGGCTTGGGATCCTCTTGGGGGTCTTGGCTCTGATGTCCTGCAGGAGCTTTCTCTGGGTGTTTGGCTGAGTGCTCCTAGGAGCTCTCTCCAAGGGCTGGAGTGATCAGGAGAGGCTTACTGCAGGAAGGGGCTGAACTTGGGGTGAGTTGCTGAGAGAGTTATGAGAAAGTCCTGTTCTCTGACTGGAGAAGTTCTTCCTTTCTATGCCTCAGTGACCTCATCTGTGAAGTGATGATCATGACCCTGCCCTGCTTGTTTCATACTCTGTTCTGAAAACACAGTGGTGGAGGACCAGCTATGAGCAAGTCACTTAACCTTTCTGAGCCTGTTTCCTCATTTGCAAAGTGGGGGTAATAGTAATACCTCATAAGGTTGTGATGAGGATTGAATGAGATAATACCTGTAAGGTGCTCACTATACATGCTCAATAAATGCTATTTGTACGCTGCAAATGTCTTGTACCTGTATATGATGTGTATGTGATTGGATTGGACAAGGCAGCCCAGATCACAGAGATGCCCCCAAAGCCAGGTGCCATTTCTATCCTTGTCCTTCCCATTCTAGATCTCCTCCCTGCCACAGTGTCCCTAATCCTTTTTCAGAGTGAGTCTTCTGGCCCCTCTGGACCAGTACCCGCTTCTAACAATGGCCGGATTTCCACTGCCTCCGGCCTGACCGTTTCCTGCTTTCTTTCAGGGTGTGAGAGTTGGGGGGGGGGGGGGACCTTCGTGCCAAGGGGAGCAGGAAGGTGCCTGGAAATGTTTGGGGTATGGGACTTGTGGGACAGGACGCTTGGGGATCTGGGGTTCTGGCTGGGAGGCAAAATCTTTTGAGGGGAGAAGTAGTGGTTGTTAGGAAATGGAACTTGTTGAGGGCTGAGGAAGGTGGTGAAGATGCTTAGCTCTCAGTCTTCCTAGCAGTTTTAGGGACTCAAGGGACCCGGCTCCTGTGCTCTGGTTGCCAGGGCAACTTTATTTTTTTGGAGCTTTGTAGTGGTTCCTAATTTCCCCCTGCCCTTCCTCAGCAGTGCTTCCCTCTCGTTGGGAAACTAGAGAAGAAGGCAGAAACTTGAGGGGCCCGTTTCTCTCTCTGAAGGCCCCATCCTTGCTCTCAGGGTCCCATTTCTGTTCTCTAGGTCAGGCCCCACTCTCAGGGCCCCCAGGGGCCACCATGCCAGCTGGGGGCCGGGCCGGGAGCCTGAAGGACCCTGATGTGGCTGAGCTCTTCTTCAAGGATGACCCCGAAAAGCTCTTCTCTGACCTCCGTGAAATTGGCCATGGCAGCTTTGGAGCCGTGTACTTTGTGAGTTGGGGCTTGGGAGAGTAGGGTAGGGCTGGTGATTATATTCTTCCCCATGTGGACTTCCAAAAAGCCCTCTACACTACTCCACCACTAAAGTCTTTCCTGCCTTGTCCTACTGGGCCAGCAAGTCTCACTGCTGCCCAATTCTCGCTGGAGACCTTCACCATCTTCTGGTCTGGTTCTCTAGGCTCGAGATGTCCGGAATAGTGAGGTGGTGGCCATCAAGAAGATGTCCTACAGTGGGAAGCAGTCAAATGAGGTAGGTCAGGCTTGACAAGACTGGGTTAGGGGCAGGGGACCCCAATCTCAAGATGCTGGCTGAGTAAGCCTCTCCCCTGCCTGACCTCCTCCCAGAAATGGCAGGACATCATCAAGGAGGTGCGGTTCCTACAGAAGCTCCGGCATCCCAATACCATTCAGTACCGGGGCTGTTACCTGAGGGAGCACACGGCTTGGGTGAGCTGGCCCTTTGCCTCTGGCTTAATCTTTGTCCCTACTCAGGCCCATCCTTATCCTGGTCCAGTCTCTTAGGCGGGCTTTGATCAGGGTGCCATTGTAGGGATCTTGGGAAGGAGAAAGTCTCATCCAACTTCTTTAGTGCTCAGACAAACCCATGAGCATCAGTGTCCGTCCAGAAGGAGAGGCTGATTTGAAGAGTGAGATAGACTGTTAGCGGTTGGAAAGGGGCACATGGGCTGGAGGAGATGGAGATTGAATGGGGCTTTGAAAGGATTCAGATGAGAGTGGTGGTATCTAGCGGTCTTTCTAGGGGAGGCCCTGACTCTAGGGACTCTCCCAGCACCCCCTTGTTTTCTCAATTGTCCTTCCTCCCTGTCATTACCCCGGGGGCATTGCCTGAGTGGAGGATAGGCAAGGACACTCTCTGTTTTGGATTTCTGCCCAAGGGAGATGGGCCAGGGGTGGCCAGATCTGCTGATCTCTGACCCTTGACTCTTCCTTAGCTGGTGATGGAGTATTGCCTGGGCTCAGCTTCTGACCTTCTAGAAGGTAAGTGACACTTTGGCCAACAAGTGGGAGACGAGAAAAGAGCAGAGAAGCTGTAAGGGAATGGTTAAGGGGAGCGTGCTCCAGTCCATCCTTGAGCTTCCCCAGTTTGATGTTTTACCCTCACTCCCCAGTGCACAAGAAGCCCCTTCAGGAGGTGGAGATTGCAGCTGTGACCCACGGCGCCCTTCAGGGCCTGGCTTATCTGCACTCCCACAACATGATCCATAGGTATAAGCAGCACTGACAATGGCTGGGAGGGGGTGCTCACTACACTACTCCTCATTCAGCTGGGCTACACCCTTTTTGGAAACTGAGGCTAAAGCCCCTGCCCAGCCTTCCTGAGACACATGTCTTATCCTTGTGCTTTGCTTCTGGCAGGGATGTGAAAGCTGGAAACATCCTGCTATCAGAGCCAGGCTTGGTGAAGCTAGGGGACTTTGGCTCTGCTTCCATCATGGCACCTGCCAACTCCTTTGTGGGCACCCCATACTGGTGAGTGGGAGTGATGGTGAGGGGGAGAGCTCCCTGGATATTGGGAGCAGGAGTTGGCATGGTCTGCGCAGGTGATTAGCCTCTTTCTCCTGACTATTCTCCCAGGATGGCTCCAGAGGTGATCCTGGCAATGGATGAGGGGCAGTACGATGGCAAGGTGGATGTCTGGTCCTTGGGGATAACCTGCATCGAGCTGGGTAAGGGCATCCTCCTCTCTTCTCCCTCCTCCTCTTTTCTCTCTGCTCCTTTCTGTCTCTTACTGTCTCCTGCCCAACCTCTGAGGCCTCTAAGGTCCTGTCCATTTTGACTCTACCCTTGATCCCCAGTACAGGCAGCTGTCAAATCCCGCCAATTCTTAGACCTGAAGATTTCGTAGCATTCATCTCTTCCTGTCCACCACTCTAGTTCTGACTCTTTTTTGTGTGCCATGTACTGTGCTAGTAGATTCTGGAGCTATGGCAGTAAATGAAGTTCCTGTCCTCATGGAATTTACATTCAAGTTAGGGAAATAGGCATATTTTCTCTCAATGTGAGAAAAGCTAAATGGAGAAGTTATGGGAGCAGTACAGTCATAAAACAAGGGACTTGACCTAGTTCAGGGCCTAAGGAAATTCTCTTTGTAGCGGAGATATCTACAGTCAAATGCTCTACCCCTGAGCTATACCCCCTACTTGTCAGGGGTTGTAGCGGAGATATCTAAACTAGAACCACATAAGTAATAGTTAGCTGTTGAAGACTGTAGGGAAGAACATTCCAGACAGGTAAGAGCAGGCATGGGGAGCTGAGACTAGCTTCAGTTGTTTGAAATATTACATGTAATGCAAAGAGCAGTGAGTGATGAGGCCAGAGAATTTGGCTCAAATGAGTTCATGAGGCTTTGAGGTCATGTCAAGGTTCTCATCTCTGCCAGCCTACACTATTAAAATACCAATTTAGCGAGATAATGTTTGTAAGGCCTCCCATGCGATGCGAGGCACAGACAGAATAGTTGCCCAAGAAAGAGGTGCCGGTAGTTACTCTTACAGCAACTTCCTGCAGTGATCTTTCCTACCGCAGTCTCTTCTTTGCAGTCTTTCTTATGTCGGAGAGATCTGCCCAAGCTTGGTGCTGTTGTTTCACTCTCCTTCTCAGAGCCATCAGAGGCTCCCCATTGCTTTCAAGACTGAAGCCGTCCCCATCCTTCCTTATACCAAGTTAAAGGCTCTGCTTCCTAAAGGCTGACTCTCCCCTTCATGAGCCCCACCCACTTTAGTGTGCCATGAACTTTTCCACTTTCTTGCCTTGGTTTGTATTGTGTCCCCTGCCCAAGGTCAGAGATTTGGACAAGATCTTTCTGTCCATCTTCCCATGTCTACATTTACCATTTGAGGCACAGCCAAACAGGTAATGCAAATATGTGAAGGAAGGCAGGTATAGGAAAAGTCTAGAGCTGTCCATTTTATTCCTAGGTTTTGGTAGAGACACGGATACAGAGAAATATTTCTCTATTAAAAAACCCATCAATACTGATTGTAAATGGCAACTGATACTCCATATCAGAGAACCAATATGGAGAGGATTGGCAAACTGGAGATTGCTATTGCTTAGCTCCAGCCCGTTGTTAACGCAGGAATCCAGGCTCTGGTTCACCAGTCTGATTTTTTAAGAGAAATTGGAAATTTAGATGATGATTATTTGTTATGTTGGAATTTAATTTAAAAATCACTGTTTAGGCCAAAAACGTAAACACAAAACATTTCGGCCACAAGAGGCTTTCAACTTCAAATCTAAGGCCAAGCTCCAATATCCCTTTTTCCAGGAGACCTTCCCTGAATCCCCTGCAAACATACCATCCTAAGGGCCCACCAGACACCCAGCTTCACAGCCATTTGCCTGTCTTCCTCTCATCAAACTAATTAATAGTTTGAACTTGATATTACTTGTTCAGTCCTATTTCATCCTCCCTGTTAGACTGGAAGTTCCTTGAGGACAGGGCCTGTCTCTTGTTTTTCTTTATCTTCCCCATAATGCTTAGCAAGTTTTTTGCTCTCATTTGGTATCTAATACATATTAGTTGGGCCGTTAACTGAATACTTCTTTTTGCCTTCTTTGGTACTCTCGCATACGTTATTTTCTTTGATGCCTATTCCACCGTGTGCAAGGGAGAGCATGGGTGTTGCATTTTACAGAAGGAATTAATTGAGATTCTGGGAATTGCTCAGGGTCACACAGTGAGGAAGTCAGGGAGCTGGGTCGTGAACCCAAGTCTTCTGATTTCCATTCCAGTCTCCTCTGCCCACCTGCCACCTCTCACCTTCTTCCCCTTGACCTTTCTCTGTAGCGGAACGGAAACCACCGCTGTTTAATATGAATGCGATGAGTGCCTTATACCACATTGCACAGAATGAGTCCCCCGTGCTCCAGTCAGGACACTGGTGAGGACTGGGATTCCTGGGCTTAGGGGTTAGGCTATAGGGTAAGGCTGCCTGGCTCATGCCCTTGCCACCCCTCCCTCTCCCTCCTGTGACTTCTAGGTCTGAGTACTTCCGGAATTTTGTCGACTCCTGTCTTCAGAAAATTCCTCAGGACAGACCAACCTCAGAGGTTCTTCTGAAGGTGAGAGCTCACTGGTCTAGCATTCTTTCAGAACTGTAGCTTGTTAAGAGTCACAGAAACCCCTCAATGAAATTAGTGATTCCCACTTTTTCCTCCACCAAGAACTTCGTTTGTGAATTCCCACCCCTATCCCCAGTGGACACTATGTTTTGCAAGCTTTTGTCTACCATGCTGCCTTTATTTATTAAGTAATTATTTGTTTTCCCATCTTTTATTAACCAAAGATGTATATAAGCCAGAGCTTCTGGTCATTGTGCGATAACCAGGGTTACCACACTGATCTAATGTAATTGAAGCCAAAAGCCTGTATAGCCTTGTCATGGGTAAATGTATGATTTCCCTTAGGGTTTTTTGAGTTATCAAAAGTAGAGAGGCCCCCATTCCCGTCACAGATACATGGGGGCCTAAGGAGCCCTAGTTGGAAACTGATGTAGGTTGTCTAATTTGACCTACTTGTTTTGTAATTGTGGGATACCTTTTGAGGCCCAGAGAGGCCACATGAGATGTGGGGCATGCAGCACTTTGATAGAGGGCCTGGACTAGAATCTACATCTCCCGACTGTTCTCGCCTGTCAGCCATGCCTAGAAGGATAAGAGACTGTCTGGGAAGTAGAGATTGGGTGGGGAAGATTAATGTGGGAGGAGGGATTTGGACAAGGCCAGCATCCATCCCTGGTGAGCATGAGCCCCAGGGGAGTGCCTCAGGCCAGAGGGAATGCTAAGACCCATGGGATACTCGGGGGTGGGGAGTGCTTGGCAGCAGGCCTCAGTGTTCTCTTCCCCCAGCACCGCTTTGTGCTCCGGGAGCGGCCACCCACAGTCATCATGGACCTAATCCAGAGGACTAAGGATGCTGTGCGGGAGCTGGACAACCTACAGTACCGTAAGATGAAGAAGATACTATTCCAAGAAGCACCCAATGGCCCTGGCACCGAGGCCCCAGAGGAGGAGGAGGTGACCCAGCTAGCCCTGCCACCCTTCTTTACCATCATGTTGTGCTTGCGTCCTAGCAGCTGCTTGGCTTCCCTTCCCCAACCCTCCCCATGCCCTCTGTCTCCTTATACTACCTCATGTACATACCCCTTGTCCTTCCCCTTCCCTGCCCAATAGCCTACACCCTATCCACAGGAGACAGAGCCCTACATGCACCGGGCCGGGACACTGACCAGTCTAGAGAGTAGCCACTCAGTGCCCAGCATGTCCATCAGCGCCTCCAGCCAGAGCAGCTCAGTCAATAGCCTAGCAGATGCCTCGGACAATGAGGAGGAGGAGGAGGAAGAAGAGGAGGAGGAGGAGGAGGAGGAGGAAGGCCCTGAAGCTCGGGAGATGGCCATGATGCAGGAGGGGGAGCACACAGTCACCTCCCATAGCTCCATCATCCACCGTCTGCCGGTATGCAGCTCACCCTGAATAGTAGTCCTGACAGTGGCAAAGCCGAGCCCCAGCTCATACTCAGGAATCACCTGGGTTCCCTGTTGTCCCTCCCAAACATGACTGGTCTTCCTCTAAATCTGACTGGGTCCCCAGGGAACTCCATTTCTGCCCAGTGCCCTCTGAACCTTGGGCATCTCTTCCACCTTCCCTTCCTTTAGGGCTCTGACAACCTGTATGATGACCCCTACCAGCCAGAGGTGACCCCAAGCCCTCTCCAGCCACCTGCAGCCCCAGCTCCCACCTCTACCACCTCTTCTGCCCGCCGCCGGGCCTACTGCCGCAACCGGGACCACTTTGCCACCATTCGTACTGCCTCCCTGGTAAGTGCAGCCATCCTCCCTCAGCCTGTATACCCCAAACTCTTTTTCTAAGTCCAGAAATTATTTTCTTTCTGTGGCACATGATTAAGTCCAGTTTCCACCCTCACTTTCTGTTGCTGTCTGTCTCCTTCTCCTCACCTTGACCCTCCCCCATCGCTTCTCCTCCCAACAGACTGTTTTGGTTATGTTGCCCAATGTGGGTGTTCCTAGCTTGGCAAATTCTTACCTAATTTTTGTGACTGGGCTTAAATATTGTCTTCTGGGGTGCCTTTCCAGGCTCCTGGTCAGCCAGGTGCTTCACATCCCTGTGCTGTGGTGTACCTTGAATGGCATTATGACAGGTTTGCTTGATTCTGTGCCCCTGGAGGGCAAGGATTGTGTTCAGGTGTCTGCCTCATGCCAGTGATTGGCTTTCAGGCCCACACACTTGCCTGTATTTAATCCTTACAGCTCCTTTGGGAGGGAGAGAGTATGATCCCATTTGAGAAATGAGGAAGCTGTGACTCAGAGGGGCTGCTTGCCCAAGGCACTTGTTCAGGCACCTTTGGTGGTTCTCAAATTCTGTAAGCAGGACCTTGGTCCTCTCCTAAAATCAAATCATGGCAGTATTTTTCTCAGTTCACAGGAAAAAGTGGGTAGACTTGTTATAAAACATAGTTTTTCATCCATACTTTTAATAAACCTTTAGATTATGTTCCTGCTTGGCTGCAAGCACCAACAATCCCCTTAGAGGCCACTGGTTGGTCTAGTATGTTCTTATGGCTTCTGCTTATGGCTGGTTGTTCTGCTAGGAAAACTCTTCAGATCCTCTGATGCTTGGTGCTTTGTGCTACTATGCAGAGAGGTGTGTTTCTTCCAGGGGCTTGGCCACCTAGACTAGTTTGGGGTCCACTCACATAGCCCCTTGACAATGAGACCTGAGCTCAAACCTTAAATGAAGACATCCAAGCCCAGTGTTCTTGTTATTCCAACATCTGGTGGCTCAGATCTGGCTCTGTACCTGGGCTGTAATGGGTCCTCAGTATTTCCTGAAGGTGGAGAAAGCCAACACTTATTGGTAGGGTGTTCTAGACACTGTTACGTATGTATCAGACTTAATCTCCACAGCCCCCAAGAGGAAGTAGTATTGCCCCATTTAACAGATGAGGGAACTGAGGCTTAGCGACAAGGTCACATAGTAAGTGATAGAGCTAGGATTTGGGCCCAGGTCTGTGTGATGCCTCTACTCTTTTGAATTAATCTGAATTGTTCCTGCTTTTATGCCAGGCCCTGTGCTGGACAGCTTTCATCTCATTCAGTCACACCAACTATGAAGTAGACTGTATCTCTATTATCCAGTTGAGGTTGCAGGCTCAGAGAGGTTAAGTGTGAGGAAGGTACCAAATGAGAATTAAACCCATGAATAAAACCCATGTTCTTCACCCATACAGCACAAAGACTGTGTATATTAATAAAATGGGGTCAGGGCTAAGCCCCGCTTCTCATTCTCTCTTGCATCCCAGGTCAGCCGTCAGATCCAGGAGCATGAGCAGGACTCAGCCCTGCGGGAGCAGCTGAGTGGCTATAAGCGGATGCGACGACAGCACCAGAAACAGCTGCTGGCCTTGGAGTCGAGGCTGAGGGGTGAACGTGAGGAACATAGTGCACGGTTGCAGCGGGAGCTTGAGGCACAGCGGGCTGGCTTTGGGGCTGAGGCAGAAAAGCTGTCACGAAGGCACCAGGCCATTGGTGAGAAGGAGGCGCGAGCTGCCCAGGCCGAGGAGCGTAAGTTCCAGCAGCACATCCTGGGACAGCAGAAGAAGGAGCTCGCTGCCCTTCTGGAGGCACAGAAACGAACCTACAAACTTCGGAAGGAGCAGCTAAAGGAGGTGGGATAGGCCTGCAGCAGTAGGTGGGGCCAATGCTGGGTGAGGCAGGTCCTGAGCTCCCTGTTCTCCCTACTGCCCTTGCCCAGGAGCTCCAGGAGAACCCCAGCACGCCCAAGCGGGAGAAGGCCGAGTGGCTTTTGCGGCAGAAGGAACAGCTACAGCAGTGCCAGGCAGAGGAGGAGGCGGGGCTGCTGCGGCGGCAGCGCCAATACTTTGAGCTACAGTGTCGCCAGTACAAGCGCAAGATGCTGCTGGCTCGTCACAGCCTGGACCAGGACCTTCTGCGAGAGGTAGGCCACCCCATCCGCTGTTCCTCTCCCGAATCCCAGGCACCGACCCTTTTCTATTTACCTCACTTGTAGTTATCTTTCCCCTCTGTCCCCGTTTGTGTTATGCCTGGGCTTCTCCTCAACATCCCTCTTGCTTTCCATGCCTATCAGACTCTGCTAGAGTTCTCTTAGGCTTCTGTTCCCAGGCCAGCCAGGAGCTTGGCTCCCTTATACCCCTCATCTACACCCCTCATCTTTCCACCCTGTGCTCCCTCTACCATGAGGTCCTAGGGCTCTCACTTCCCTGATGCCAATAAGGCTTCCTGACTGGGCTCTGGGCCCTGCCTCTCTTCTGCCTCAGGACTTGAACAAGAAACAGACACAGAAGGACTTGGAGTGTGCATTGCTGCTGCGGCAGCATGAGGCCACACGGGAGCTGGAGCTACGGCAGCTCCAGGCTGTACAGCGCACACGGGCTGAGCTCACCCGCCTGCAGCACCAGACGGAGCTGGGCAACCAGCTGGAGTACAACAAGCGGCGTGAACAAGAGTTGCGGCAGAAGCACGCAGCCCAGGTTCGCCAGCAGCCCAAGAGCCTCAAAGTACGTGCAGGCCAGCGCCCCCCGGGCCTCCCGCTCCCCATTCCTGGGGCTCTGGGACCACCCAGCACAGGCATCCCTAGAGAAGAGCAGCCCTGCTCATCTGGCCAGGAGGCAGTCCTGGACCAAAGAATTCTGGGAGAGGAGGAGGAAGCAGTTCCTGAGAGAAGGATTCTGGGAAAGGAAGGGGCCACCCTGGTGCCAGAGGAGCAGAGGATATTGGGGGAAGAATCAGGAACCCCTATTCCTAGTCCACAACATCATATGAGTTTGGTTGATGAGGAAGTTTGGGTTCTGCCTGAGGAGGAGTTAGAGGAGCTTAGAGTCCCATCCCTGGCACCCCAGGAGAGGAGCATTGTGGGCCAAGAGGTGGCCGAGGCATGGAGCTTGTGGGGGAAGGAGGATGGGAGCCTCCTGGATGAGGAATTTGAGCTTGGCTGGGTCCAGGGCCCGGCACTGACCCCAGTCCCGGAGGAGGAGGAGGAAGAGGAGGAGGGAGCTCTAATTAGGACCCCAAGGGATCCTGGAGATGGCTGTCCCTCACCAGACATACCCCCTGAACCTCCCCCAACACATCTGAGGCCTGGCCCTGCTAGCCAGCTCCCTGGACTCCTGTCCCATGGCCTCCTGGCTGGCCTCTCCTTTGCAGTGGGATCCTCCTCTGGCCTCCTACCCCTACTACTTCTGCTGCTGCTCCCACTGCTGGCAGCCCAGGGTGGGGGTGGCCTGCAGGCAGCGCTGCTGGCCCTTGAGGTGGGGCTGGTGGGCCTGGGAGCCTCCTATCTACTTCTTTGTACAGCCCTGCACCTGCCCCCCAGTCTGTTCCTACTCCTGGCCCAGGGCACTGCACTGGGGGCTGTCCTGGGTCTGAGCTGGCGCCGAGGCCTTATGGGCGTCCCTCTGGGCCTTGGGGCTGCCTGGCTCCTAGCCTGGCCAGGCTTGGCTCTACCTCTAGCAGCTATGGCAGCTGGGGGCAAATGGGTACAGCAGCAGGGCCCCCGGATGCGCCGGGGCATCTCTCGACTCTGGTTGCGGGCTCTGCTGCGCCTGTCACCTATGGCCTTCCGAGCCCTACAGGGCTGTGGAGCTGTGGGAGACCGGGGCCTGTTTGCACTCTACCCCAAGACCAACAAGAATGGCTTCCGCAGCCGTCTGCCTGTTCCTGGGCCCCGGCGGAGTAATCCCCGCACTGCTCGACACCCACTAGCCCTGTTGGCAAGGTTTTGGGCCCTGTGCAAGGGCTGGAACTGGCGCCTGGCACGGGCCAGCCAGGGTTTAGCCTCCTGCTTGCCCCCCTCAGCCATCCACGCATTGGCCAGCTGGGGCCTGCTTCGGGGTGAACGACCCAGCCGTATCCCCCGGCTGCTACCACGCAGGCAGCGCCGGCTAGGGCCCCCTGCCTCCCGCCAACCACCACCAGGGATTCTAGCTGGGCGGAGAGCCCAAACCCGCCAGTCCCGGGCCCTGCCCCCCTGGAGGTGACCAACTCTAGCTCTTCCCCAGCCCAAATCTAGAGCATTGAGCACTTTATCTCCCACTACTCAGTGAAGTTTCTCCAGTCCCAGTCCTCTCCTCCCTTTTACCCCTCCTTCCTCAGTATGCTTCCCCACCTTACCTCGAGCCCTTTGGACCTCTAGACAGGCAGCCTCCTCCACCGTGGAGTCCGGAAGTTACACTTTATGTCCTGACACTCCTCCCCCACCCTAAGTTATTGCTGTTCTCCCTGTGTGTGTGCTCATCCTCACCCTCATCGACTCAGGCCTGGGGCCAGGGGTGGCAGTGGGTGGGAAGAGTCATGGTTTTTTTCTCTCTTTGATTTTGTTTTTCTGTCTCCCTTCCAACCTGTCCCCTTTCCCCAACCAAAAAAAGAAAAAGACAAACACAAATAAAATATCTGAGCGGAACTGTACTTTTGGCCCAGGCTGCCTCTGTCTGCTTTGTCCTGCCGCCTAGCCTCCCCCGTATGCCCCCAATCTGGACCCTTGGCTCCCAGTTCCATGAACTCTTCACCCCCATCTACGTTATCTCAACCCCTTTCACTCCTCAGCCTCATCCTCTCTGCCTCCATAGCTTCGTTGCACCATGACCACCACCAGCTCAGGGTTCTGGGCCCCTGTTGAGCTTCCACAGAACTTCTTGGTCCTGCAGTTCTCGTTTGTGGATTCCTTCCAGAGAGTGCTTAGGTTCTGGGTTCTTTTGTTCTCATCCCCTGCCTTTTATCCCAACCCAATCCCTATGTGGTTCCCTTCTGTCTGGGAACTGAGGTTCTCTCCTGGCATTAGGTGTTACCCTAGAGGGCTGGGGGATGGGACTGTAAACCCTCCACAGTAGTGGGTGGTGAGTTTGAGGGGCCAGGCAGAGAGAATGGGGGCTGTGGAAATGGGATTGGTGGTGGGCTTGGAGTGGGAGCTGAGTGCGTGAGGAGTCAGGCTGGAATGTGGAGATCTGGTCCGGGTGGCACCTGCTGGCCCCTTGAACTTGTCAGGCCCTTTCTGGCCACCTCCTTTGCCCCTTTCCCTTATGTGGCCCCACATGGAGCCACCCCTTCTTATCCATTTCTCAGCTCAGTGCTTATCCTCCTTTCCTCCCTCCCACCCTGAGGTGCTGAACCTAAGACTTCCTCTGTCTTTTCCTTAGCTCTCTTCTCTTCCATGGGTGTGTTGTAACTTGGTTTTCTTACTCACTCTTGTGCATATTCTGTATCTGCTCACATGCTTCTTTCTCTAGGTCATATGTTATCCCTCTTTGCATGGTCAAAACTTCTTATGTGCACTCACTACTCTTTAAAAGATTCTCACTTCCCTGTCCATGAACTCTCCTGCTGTTTCTTGTGAGTTTCCCACCCGACTCTGTGAACATGCTCTTGGAACCTGTCTTGTTTTCTTTGCATCTCTTGCCTATTGAGAATCTTCCTGATCTTGTTCAACACAATCCCATCTCTCCATGTCTGTCTGTATACAGCTCCCCCCGCCCCCTCTGTCTAACATGTTTTCTGTTTCTCTCCCTCTCCCTGTCTCTGCTTCTGTCTCCTCTCCTCCTCTCTCTCATCTCCCCTTCTCCCCTGGTTGTTCCTCCTCTTCCTCCTCCTCCTCCTCCTCCTTCTCCTCTCCTCCCCTGCCCCCACCTCCCCTCGGTCCGTCCACTGCATAGTCTAAGGAGCTGCAGATAAAGAAGCAGTTCCAGGAGACGTGTAAGATCCAGACTCGGCAGTACAAGGCTCTACGGGCACACTTGCTGGAGACGACGCCCAAAGCTCAGCACAAGAGCCTCCTCAAGCGGCTCAAGGAAGAACAGACCCGCAAGCTGGCAATCCTAGCCGAGCAATATGACCAGTCCATCTCGGAGATGCTCAGCTCACAGGCGGTGAGGCCTGGGGTCCAGGGAGGGAGCATGGTGGAGGTTGCCTCTGTATTTCCAGCTTAGTTATGGGCAGTGGGAGTCAGGGGGTGTGGACAGAGATGGGATTTTTTGTTCTTGGGAAACTCAGATACTCTCTTAGTATTCTCTGCAATGGTTTTATTATCTCTCTGAAGTATTTTCTTAAGGTCTTGACAAAGCCTGCCTGCCTACTCTACCAAGAACGACCAAGGAAAGAGTGGCTATAATTTTTTCCTGGGCCTGAGTTAGTTTAATGTGTGAACAGGGAGCAAATCAAAATGATTGTGGCCCTCAGGCCGATTTACTCAGACTTCTGGAGGATTTTAAAGGTTGCTGTTCTAAAAATAATCACACGTAACACTTGGAATGGGCCACTTAAAATTTACACTTAGTGTAAAAAGTAAAAGTGCCCCTGTTCATTGCCATTCCCTCACCCAATCCCACCTCTCAGATGTAACTGTTAATAAATTGCATTTTAGATTTTTTTCCTCACTTATTTGGAAAATTATATAAAAATTTTAAACAAAAATGGAATCATACATTACATACTGTTCTCTAACTTCTATTCCCACCTAATATTTCTTGGACATCTTTCCATATCGTGCACTTACCTCATTTTTTTTAACAGCGTAGACTTGCCCACGGTATGAACATACCGTAATTTATTTAACCCATCCCTTATTGGTGGACATTTAGGTTGTTTCCAGTATTTTGCTATTACAACGCTTCAGTGAACACCTTCAAGCACATGTGCAAGTATACCTGGGGGATAAATTCCTGGAAGTGTAATTGCTGTGTCACAGGGTATGACGACCTTTCATTTTGATAGATGTTGAGGCTGGCTGCTTCTTGAAACCTTAGGGTCCAGGCCTACCTGGGGCAGGGGAGGATGTGGGGGTGAAGGAGGAGGCCCCTAAAACTAGTTCCTCCTATTCTCCAGCTGCGGCTTGATGAGACCCAGGAGGCAGAGTTCCAGGCCCTTCGTCAGCAGCTTCAACAGGAACTGGAGCTGCTCAATGCTTACCAGAGCAAGATCAAGATCCGCACAGAGAGTCAACACGAGAGGGAGCTACGGGAGCTGGAGCAGAGAGTAGCTCTGAGGCGGGCACTGCTGGAGCAGCGGGTGAGAAGGCTCAGCCTCTAGCACAGGGTGGGGAGGGGAGCCCCCGCTGCCCCGGACTCTCTAACTTCTGTTCTGGGTGCCCCAGGTGGAGGAGGAGCTGCTGGCCCTGCAGACAGGGCGCTCCGAGCGAATCCGGAGTTTGCTCGAGCGGCAGGCCCGTGAGATCGAGGCTTTCGATGCTGAGAGCATGAGGCTTGGCTTCTCCAGTATGGCTCTGGGGGGCATCCCAGCTGAGGCTGCTGCCCAGGGCTATCCCACTCCACCCCCTGCCCCTGCCTGGCCCTCCCGTCCTGTTCCTCGTTCAGGGGCACACTGGAGCCATGGTCCTCCTCCACCAGGCATGCCACCCCCAGCCTGGCGTCAGCCCTCTCTGTTGGCTCCCCCAGGTCCCCCAAACTGGCTGGGGCCCCCAGCACAGAGTGGGACACCCCGTGGTGGAGCCCTGCTGCTGCTAAGAAACAGCCCCCAGCCCTTGCGGCGGGCAGCCTCAGGGGGCAGTGGCAGTGACAATGTGGGCCCACCTGCTGCCGCAGTGCCTGGGCCTCTGAGCCGCAGCACCAGTGTTGCTTCCCACATCCTCAATGGTTCCTCCCACTTCTATTCTTGAAGTGCAAGGGTGGATGGGAAGATGAATGGGGCAGGGGCAGGGGCAGGGGTGGGTGGAGCCTGATCCTGGAGGGCTGTAAGCTCCAGGCCCACCCAAAGGTAGGGGATAGGATGTTGGCTCCAGCTCCCCTCAAACCTCATCTCATGAGCTTCTTGGGCTGGCCAATGGCCCAGGGCCAGCTTGGGCATAGGTGCCTCAAGGCTGACCAGGAGCCCCTGCCTCCCCACCATGGTGCCAGGGTCTCTCTCCATCACAACTTCAGGAAAGGAGAGAGATGTGCGTGTCAAATATTCATCTAGTCCCCTTGGGGAGGGGAAGGGTGGGTCTAGATCTATTATATTCAAAGAAGTATACTACCCCCTGCAATGGGGCCATCGACTGGGGTCGCCAGGCCCCCCAGACCTGGGATGTGGCAGAGCAGGTCTGGGGCCTGGGGTGGGGAGAATGGGAGATAAAGGCCTTCCTAGGAAAGAAGGATCAGGATGGGGTCTGGGATCAGGATGCCTGGGTCTCTCCATTCCCCTGTTGCTGTATGACGTCCTGTGCCGTCTTGTCCTTTATCTTTTTTTTTTAATTGAGATCAGAGCTGGGGCAGGGGACCAAGGGAAGGACCAGGGAAGGGGCTGCTCCCGGGCCTGGGGGCAGTCATGGGAGCCCCTCCCAAGCTACGGGGCTGGCACAGAGCCCCACAGCAAGCTTTTAATAAACTGTTGGTTATTCTAACAGATCCCAGGACTCACCCTTTCTGTCTTAAGGTGTGTATTAAGGACTGTTGGATGGCAGGTGATAGTGTTACTTTTATGTATGTATTTGTTTATTTTAAAGAAGTATTTAAGTATCTTGTTATTGTATAGTTTGTAATTTTTTTTTTGAGGAAGATTGGCCCTGAGCTAACATCTGTGCCCATCTTCCTCTAATTTAATATGTGGGACACCTGCCACAGCATAGCTTGAGAAGCGACGCACACGTCCGCACCCAGGATCCAAACCGATGAACCCCGGGCCGCCGAAGCAGAGCGTGCAAACTTAACTCCTGCATCACCGGGCTGGCCCTAGTGTTAGTTGTATTTAAAGAGAGAATTTATTGGGCCGTGTAACTAAAAATTTCAGTGATTTTAATGCCTCTCAGGCATGACTGAATCCAGAGCCTCAAAGGAGGTCATCAGTGTCTTGACCTCTTCTCCCCTTTGCTTTGGCTTCAGAGATTTTCAGAAGGTTCACTTCACACACAGGTCACACACGGGCCCCTGGCAGCTCCAAGCTTACATCTCAACAGCAAGAATTCCAGCAAAGTCCTGAAGTGCCTTCATTGGCTCAGTCTGTAGCCAGAGGCCTGGGGTGCTCTGATTGATCAGATTAGGTCCCAAACACACCCCCTTTAAGGCTGAAAGAGTGGGCCGATGGACTAAGTGGCTATTTCCAGAAGAGGTAAGGAAGACACCAGCTGTCCGCAAGTCATTTTGTTTTGTGCTTCATATTCTTAAGGCCAGTTATTTGGATCCTTCTCCCAACTAGGCATTAGGTTATCAAACACAGTGAAAAGCAGGGTGATCAGAGGGGCCCGCTGGTCAGGCTGAAGGAAGGAGGATAGGAGCCTGGTGGTAGACTGAATGGCAGGGTCTGAAGGCTGGAACTTTGGAGAACTTTGGGAAAATGAAAGGATATCAGACCGCAGGGGACAGTGGCTACTTCTCGGCTTCCTGGCCCAAAGTACAGAGAGTGAGAATGCCAGGCAGTTTTGATGAGGTGATTCAAACACTCCTTTATTGAGTCTTAAAAAACAAACACCTTAAACACGAGGTTGAGAAGTAGGATCCCAACAACTTATGTCCTTAGGGGCTGCAAGTCTTCTCTGAAGAAAGCTGCTTCTGCTCTGTGCAGGCACAGAGTTGGGGGTGGGGGTGTTTTATATGTTGGCTACAAGAGGGAAGTCCCTCCTGGAGGAGGGAGGGAGCTCAGTTACTCTCACCATCACTGCTGATGATGCCCCGCAAATGTGACCAGTCTGGGGGTGGGAGATGGGGCTGCTCTTCCTCTGAGTCCAGGGTCCGGCAGTACAGCTCCCCTGGGGGTGCTGCTTCTCCTGAAGGGTTCCAGGCTGTGCGTCTGCGTGGCCGGCCTACGGGGAAGGAGAGGTGGGAGATTAGTTGCCTAAGAGTTCAAGCCACATCTGCTCCTGGGGAGTGGGAGGAAGCCCCTCACCTGAACTGCTGATGATGTTGGTAATATCCAAGGAGGCCACCTCGGCTGCCTCCTCCCGCTGCTCCTTCAGGGCTCGACACTTCTCTAAGGAGGGGTTACCTGGGGCAGAAAAGGTTCGTGATCTTCTCCTCCCCAGCAGCCAAGGCCCTCTCCTGAAGCCCCCAGGGCACATCCAGCCTCACCCTTCATGCCCAGGGCTTCCAGCTCTGCCCGGAGGACACTCAGGCACTCCTTGTATGAGCGGCAGGAGCCCAGCAGCTTCTTGTAGTTGCGATGGGCACCACAGGCCCGAATGTAGCGCTTTAGCTTCCTCACAGCTGGGTGGTCCTCACCGCGACAACCAGAGCCAGCCTGGCAAGGAAAGACAGCAGCTGAAAGCCAAGTCTTCTGAACTTGAGCTAGGGTCTCCCTCTTCCAGAGTGGTGGCCTCCCATTCCATCTTCACCCTTACCTTCCTGCCTTTGGGTTCTGGACTGCCATCTGCTGAGGAGGAGCTTTGTGTCCTGTCTTTCTTGGAGCTCTTCTTGGAAGAACGGTTCTTTCTCTCCCCCTTAGGGCTACCCCCTGCCTCACTGTCAGTTACCTCCCTCTCCGAGTCACTTGCCTCACCATTGATACCGCCCATGTTGGCTGTCTTCCCAGTGCCTTTAGCAGTTGGTTTCATCTTCCTCCCGCTGTCTTCCCCATCCTCACTGCTTCCACTCTGCCTTTTGCCACCTTTCCACTGGCTCTTGTCTTTGCTCTTCCTCTGCACTGGGGGCTCGTCATCTCCCCTGCTCTTATTCCCACTGCCTGCTGCTGCTTTTTCCTTCTCTTCCTCTTGGTCCCCCAAGTCTCCCAGCAGTCTCGCTGCCCTGCTTTTCTGCTTATACCTCCTCTCCTCCCAAGCTGACCTTTTCCCTCCATTATCCCAGGCTCTGGGTTTCCAATCTTCCTCCTCTTCCTCTCTGTTCTCTTTCTTCTTGGCAAGGGTCTCCTCCTCCTCACTCTCCTTTTCACTTTCCTTTTCACTTTTAGCGCCTTTCTCTCCCTCAGCCTTCTTTCTCATCCTCTGGGCAGGTTCCTCCTCACTGTCCTCACTCTCCTCCCTGGCCTGCTTCCTACTGGCCGAGGCCTTGCTTGGTGCCTGCTTGTTCTTTGTCACAAGTTTCTTCCTAGTCCTGCCTTTGGCCTCCTTTTCCTCCTCCTCCTCTTCCTCTTCCTCACTGCTCTCTTCCTTCCAGACCTTACTTGTTCTGGCAGAGCCCTCTTCCTCCTCCTCCTCACTTGTCTCCTTCACCTCCTCCCTCTCTAATCCAACCTTTGCAGTCGGGTCCCTCTGCTGTTCTTCCTCATCGCTGCTCTCAACTGCTTTCTTTGAGGCTTGCTTTGGACTCTCCTCCTTGGCTGAACTGATTGCTGCTGCCATCCCATTCTTTGCTGGGGAGCCAAAGCAGTCTGGACTGGAGGCTGCAGAGCTGGGCTCTGGAATGTAGAGAGAAGACAAGGTTGGGACAGGTTCCTCCTGTCCCTTCCCCCTCCACTTGGGATAGGTTGCCTCAAACCCTGCTCTGACAGCTGGAGGGAAGGGGAGCAGGAAACACAGCCATGGGCCCACCCTGTTCCTGGTATCTGACTCACTGGCCTTGCGCCCTCACGTAATGCCTTGGGACGTAAAACATGCACAATAAATACTTTTTGAATGAGCCAACTATATAGAAGGCACTAACCTGACTCCGAATCGAAACGGAACCTTTTTCGCTCTGAGTCACTGCAGGGGATGGGAGGCCTCTTCACCTTCTTGGCAAGGCCTAGCCTCTCTTCTCTGGCACCGGTTTGATCAACCTGTGTGTGCATCAAGAGAGCAAAACGTGTACCAAGGTTGTGTTCCGTCCCACCCTCCCTGAGGCCCCTCCTCCTCGGCAACAAACCCCACCTCCCGTGGCCCAGGCTCGCACCCACACCTGCATCTTCAGCAGCTCCTCCTCCACTAGCCGCTTCAGCGCCTGCTTCTCCTCGGGTTCCAGGTGGTCGCGGCCCGTGTGAGCCAAAAACCTCCGCCGCACGATGGAGTGCGTGAGCGTGCTGCGGAGACATGTGTCAAGACGGAGTCCCCGTCCCGCCCCTGCCCTTTCCAACCCCAACTTGAACCTCCAGTGCACCTGAGGTCCGGCCGGCCTCGGAAGAAGCTACGGGCGAACTCTTGCATCTCGTTCTCCCGCGCCATTTTGCTCCACCTGGGATTGGTGGCTCCCGCCTTTTTTTCTTCTCGGCTTCCGTCAGCGCGGTTGACAGAAGTTTGCGCACGCGCAGTGTCGTGGCGCCGTGAGGCAAGGGACCGTTGGGAGTTGGTCGCGGGTCACTTGGACGGAGAACTGTAGAAACTTGCTTTCTCCGGGCAGTTGGAGGGTCTCGTGGCTCTTTCCTTTCGTTAGAACGAATCGTTTTTAAAGTTCTCATTAGAAACCAGTTCGGCGCCGGCAACCTTTGGGTGTAACGTAATCAACCCGCGACGCTGCCTCCGTCCGTG
Source organism: Equus asinus (assembly GCF_041296235.1). NCBI lineage: Eukaryota > Metazoa > Chordata > Mammalia > Perissodactyla > Equidae > Equus > Equus asinus. The sequence goes on from NC_091803.1 coordinate 25,440,869, forward strand.
GTCACGGGCACCATCTAGGCCGCTGTGGTTTCTAAAGACAGAAAAAAAAGGGCATCCTCCCGTGGAGCCTGGGGAACCCTGGGGGAAAGTCTTCTGGTTTCCAACCGCTAAGCACTGTTAGTGAGGGCGCCCACCAGCATCCGCCATCTTTGTGACGTTATCGCGTCGCTGCGACGCCATCTTCAGCGTAGCCCCTCGAAGCAAGATTCCTTTCCCAGTGTTCCCTAAGAGGGCAATCCGTGTGGGTACGATCGGTGGGTGCGGGGTACGCCGGGAGTTGTAGTCCCAGCGGACGCTTCCTTGCATAGTCTCCGGAAGTGAAGGCGTGAGAGGCTGGGCTGAACCGGCTCGGGGTAGCGGGACTGCAGGCTAGCAGTGGGACACTGCTCCTGAGGCCGGTCATGAATGGGCCGGCGGACGGCGAAGTGGACTACAAGAAGAAATACCGGAACCTGAAGCGGAAGCTCAAGTTCCTCATCTACGTGAGTGCTGGGGCGGGGGAGGTGGTAGAAGGTGAGGTCTGGCGCTGGCAGGATTATCAGTTTACCCACGTGTGAAGAGAGTCGGGTGAGCTGTCGCCGGGTTCTGGGCCCCTTTACAGATGGCCCTTGGCTCAGCGCCGACCTTGCCTATGATACAGGAACACGAGTGCTTCCAGGAGGAACTGAGGAAGGCGCAGAGGAAATTGCTGAAGGTGTCCCGGGACAAGAGGTGAGACACATTGTCGGGGAGAGGGGAGCCGGCGGGTGATATGGGTCTACATTCGGACTCTATCCTGGAACCACAAATGCCTGGTGCCTGCCTTGGGGCTGTTGCGAGGATCCAGTGGGCAACTAGAAGGGACGAGGGCCCAGGAGAACATTGCCGAGACGGGAATAAACACTTTTCCTCCCCGCCCCTTCAGTTTTCTCCTAGACCGACTTCTGCAGTACGAGAACGTGGATGAAGACTCTTCTGGTGAGCAAGATCATGAAAAATTGGTGGAGGACTTGGCTCCTGGCGCTTCAGCAAGCTTCCTGGGCCCCTCCTTTTAGGCTGTGGAGGCTAATGCAGCCTCCAGTGGTTCTTAAACCTAGTCGCGTGGCCTCCATCTCTGCCATTCTTTCACTCAAGTATTTATTGAGCATCTACTGTGTTTCAGGCACTGTGCTTTGTACAGGGAATACAGTGGTAACCAAGATGGACAACGTCTCTTGGAATTTGTATTCTAGTTGAAAGTAATAAGTAAGGAAAGAAACTAGAATTTTAGATTTGAAAGGAATAACATCAGGGTTATATGGTAGTGATCAGAGTAGAGCAGGGGTTGATAAGCTTTTTCTGTAAAGGGCCAGGTAATAAATATTTTAGACTTTGCAGAACATACAATCTTTGTCACACCTACTCAGCTCTGCTGTTGTAGTGCAAAAGCAGCCATAGTGATATGTAAATAAATGAGCGTGGCTGTGTTTCAATAAAACTTTATTTACGGACACTGACATTTGAATTTACATATAATTTTCATATCATGAAATATTTTTCTTTTGATTTTTTTTCCGAATCATTTAAAAATCTAAAAGACATTCTTAGTTTGCATGACTCTACAAAAGCAGATAACCGGGGCTGGCCCAGTGGTGCAGCAGTTAAGTTCACACGTTCCGCTTCGGTGGTTCCGGGTTCGCCAGTTCGGATCCTTGGCAAGCCATGCTGTGGCAGGAGTCCCACATATAAAGAAGAAGATGGGCACTGTGTTAGCTCAGGGCCAGTCTTTCTCAGCAAAAAGAGGAGGATTGGCAGCAGATGCTAGCTCAGGGCTAATCTTGCTCAAAAAAAAAAAAAGCAGATGGCAGGCAACATCTCAACAGAGTGCTCAAGAAAGGCCTTTTTCAGGAAGTAATATTAAGCTGGGACCTACATGAGAAGAAACCAATCTGGTGAAGATATGAGTGAGGGATCTCCAGGCAGAGAGAATAACAAATGCAGATGCCCTGAGGAAAGAATAGACCAGCTTGTCTGAAGAGTACAAAAGCTCAAGCATATAGTGTTTTCCAACTTTTTTGAGCATTAGGTACAATCAATAATATCTTTTACACCATGACCAAGCCCCCGCATACATACTTAGTTACAAAACAACATTTAATGAAACAACATTAAGATCACTATATCATCAATTTGTTCTGGTACTTTTTAGACTTTTTTTTCCCGTTTAATACTGATTGCAAACCAATAAATTGACTTCATGACCCACTAATGTGTTGAAACCCACAGTTTGAAAAAGCCGTAAGGTGGGCATTTGTGGCCCTGTTCTAGGGTGAAGCTCTTATAAGCCATGCCACATGTCACATACAATTGCCTTTCTTCCTGGTGCCTTTAAACATTTGTCTAGAGCAGGGGTCAACAAATAACAGCCAGCCAGGCTGCCTGTTTTTGTAAATAATGTTTTATTGGAACATACAACACCCATTCATTTGCATATTATAGGAGGGTAGTAGGCAATAGGTAAGGTCAAAGAAGTACGTAGGAGCCAGCTTCTGTAGGTCATGGCAAAACGTTTGGCTTTTATCCTGGCTTTTCATTGCCTGCCTATTCCTTCCCTGAGGTCTTCCAATTAACTTCCTGTGCAAGAGGGACTTCAGGATAGGAGGCATGAGAAAACCAGCATGTTCATGGTCAGAGCAAGGTAAATCTGAGGAGCAAGAGCCAGACATGCAAACTACCAGTCATCCTGGAGAAGCCCATAGTCTGGTCAGGGAGATCCACACGTGACATGTCTTGGCATAGTGTGAGGAGAGCCGTGACAAGTAAGAGTAGAGAGTTCGATGATAGCCAGCAATTAATTGGGCCTCAGGGATTCTGGAAGACTTCTCAGAGAGGTGGCATTTAATCTGCTTAAAGGATCTGTCTGAACAGAGAAATTGGGAACAGCATATATCATGTGTTTTGGTTATTTGTCAATGAATGATGGGCCTTCTAGGTAGAAGCGCAGAACTGGGAAATAAAGTTTCTTTTTTGAGGAAATAGATTGGTGTGATGTAAAGAGTACAGTTTGGGAAAGGTAGGTTGAGGCCAGATTAAGAAGCACTTTGAATGCTTGCAGGCACTGAGGGACATCATCAGGAACGATGTGATCAGGTTTACGTCATTCTGGAGTTGGAGTGTACAGTGAGTGGCAGGAGAGGTGAGACTGCTTAGCAGGTGATTTTGACATGATGGTGGCCTGACCTGTTGGCAGTGGAATGGGTAAAGGTAGGAGAGATTTGAGGGGTAGATTAACAGGACCCTGAATATGGGGAGCAGAGGCAGGAGCTGAAGGTAGCCTAGAGGCGAATAAGGAGAGAGTGGCGTAAAATGGTAAAGGAGTCAGAGACCTAGGTTCAAGTCCCAGCCCCACACCTTGCTTTCTGAGCCCCCGTGACCTCATCTGGCAAGTGTAGGTGATACCCTCACTTTCTTCCTTGGTTAGGTATGAAGACAAGGAGAGGCAGTGAATGTAAAGTGCCCGTTTAGAGCCTGGCACATAGTAAGTGCTCGACAAACATGTTTTCAGCGAGGAGCCCAGGCAGGAAGTAGGTTTTAAAAAACATTTTGAGAAGTTGAGGAAGCTGTAGGCCTCCCAGAATAGCATGGGTGCATCAAGTGGGGAGTCATATTCCCTGGAGCCCTTCCATAGAGTCAAGATTACACCCCTCACAGGTAGACAAGGACCCTCCCACACACACTGACCAGCCCTCCCCTCTCACAGACTCAGATGCCACTGCATCTTCAGATAACAGCGAGACAGAGGGGACACCCAAGTTGTCGGACACGTCAGCCCCCAAGAGGTGAGAAGAAGAAGCCATCATTCTTCTCTGGGGGTGGGGGTTGGGGGGTACCTGGGCCTCCTAGCTGCCTCTGACTCCCTCCACTGTCCTTTCTGCAGGAAGAGAAGCCCTCCGCTGGGGGGCGCCCCCTCCCCCTCCAGCCTCTCCCTGCCTCCTTCAACAGGGTTTCCCCTTCAGGCCTCTGGGGCCCCCTCCCCATACCTGAGCTCGGTGAGTTGGGGTCAAGTGTGGGAAATGGTAACTAAGATGCCTGGGAATAAGGTGGGCGTTGTTTGGGCAGAGGGGCCAGGCCTTGGCAGGGGAAGCCAGCCCACCTCTGAGGACGTCTGCTGGGTGTGGCCAGCAAGCATCCCTTGGTGGGGTGTGAGTCGGGGCTGCCCACCTCTCTCTGGTGTAGATGGGGGACAGACATGACTGAGGAGAGCAGACCCCAGGACAAAGTCCTGCTGCTGTCCCCTCCCCTTCTGTTCTCAGGAGCCACACTCATTACCATCTCTTGTTTTTCATTCTTCCTGTTTGCATTTCTTCCCTTCACTCCCCATCCCATCTATTCCATTTCCTGTCTCCATCCCCCGACTCCCACCTGCAGCTGGCTTCCCCTCCTTACCCCCCATTCCCTTCTGATTACCTGGCCCTGCAGCTGCCCGAGCCCAGCCCCCTGAGGCCCAAGCGGGAGAAACGGCCCCGCCTGCCCCGGAAACTCAAGGTACCCTGATTTGGGGACGTTAGGGAGGGGCCAGAACAGCAGGAGGACAGCCAGCTGAGGGAGGTCAAGATGGGCTGGGGGCCTGTCCAAGAACTTTGAAGGATTGATTTGGGCTGCTGGGGGCCCAGCCCAGGCCTAGGCACTGAGGAGTGGGTCAGAGACGTCCTGGCTCACAGGCTCGAAGTGGAGACAAATCAGGGGCAGAACCAGCCTTGGGGGACTCGGAGTGAAGATGCCTGGGGTCCTGCCCTTACACTGCTACAGTGTGGCTGGGGACCAGGCTCGTTTTCAAAGGCGTTCTGTCATGCCCGGCAGCTCCAGAGAGGGGTGGAGTTGTGGGATCTAAAATCAAGTCAAGGCTGCACCAGTTAAAAACCATGTACACTTGAGTAGATCTCTTTGACCCTCTATGTTTCAGATTCTGCACTGGTAAAAGTGAGTGTGATCAAACTACGTGTAATTGACAAGTGTTTACGGAGCATCTACTGTGTACCAGGCAGTGTTCTAGATGCTGCAGATGCAATAGTGAACAAAACACAAAAGTTCCTGCCTTTGTGGAGTGCACGTGCTAGCAAGATAGGCAGAGAATAGACAAGATAGATAGATAACAATGCAGAAAAATGGAGTCAGGTAAAGAGGATGGGAAGCCCCAGAGTAGATGGGGGCTGATGTTTATGGTTGGGTGATCTGGGATGTTATTTGGTCAGAGACTTAAAGGAAATGAGAACAAGCCTTGTGGCTCTCTGCGAAAGTGTTTTGGTGAGGGAGAACAATGAGTGCAGAGGCCCTGAAGAGGGTGTGTGTTTGGCTTGTTCAAGGACCAGGAAGGAGGCCAGTGTGGTTGGAGGAAAGTGAAAGGGGGAGAATGATCAGAGAGCAGGTCAGAGAAGTAACTGAGGGGCAGGGTTGTGGAGGGCCTTATAGGTGTTGTAAAGACTTTGGCTTGTACTATGAATGAAATGGAGAGCCACTGAAGAAGGTTGGGCAGAGGGGGAATCTGATCTGATTTACATGTTAACAAAATTGCTGACACTGCTGTGTGGAGGATAGACTAGGGGGAATGTCGGGATGGGAGTTGGGAGACCAATGAGAAGACTACCGTGGTAAACCAGGTAGCGAGGGCAAAAAGTAGGTCACGGGTCCATTTCAAAGAATGAGCCTCAGGAAGACCAGTGGTGTGGGCTGTGAGAAAGAGAGGAGTCAAAGGAAGCTCCAGGGTTTTTGGCTTGAGTAACTAAAGAAGTGGAGTAGCCCTTTTCTGAGATGAGGAGGACTGGAGAAGCAGGTTTGGGAGGGAAGATGAGGAGTTTGGTTTTGGACATGTCGAGAGGCTGTCTGGAAATGCCAGTGAAACAGCTGGATACTGTGAGCCTGGGGCTCCTGGGGTGCATATTTGGAATTCATCAGCATGGAGATGGATGCGATCATCAGGTGACAGTGTGGATGGAGAGAAGAGGCCTGAGCACTGAGCCCCAGGAGAGATGAGGACACAGAGAAGGCATAATGCTCTTCCAGCTCTGAATCAGAGTGGAATAGGGACCAGTCTGGACCCAGCTTTCAAGTTGGGTGGACCATACACTCAAGGCTCTGGAGCCAGAAGCAAAATGGGAGGCCATGTTTGTGGTGGCTAGGAGTATGGGTTCTGGAGTATGAATTCCAGCTCTGCCACTTACTCCCTGTGACCTTGGCCCTTGATCCTGAAAAATGGGGGTGATAATACTGGCCCTTTGCTCTACTTAGCAGGGTTTTTGCTTTGGCCTGTAGGGCAGGACAGTGGAGAAGGCAAGGGTCTGTGAGGCCTGGAGCAGATGCGTAGAGGAGTGGTGTGGCATGGGCATGGCAGTTTGAGGTTTTCTGAGGTGCTGGGTCCTGAAGGAGAGGAAAGTCGGGAGGCTAAGTTCTGGACGTATAAGAGAGAAAATGTTGGTTGAGAGAGGGGCCCAAATAATTGCTGTGCGTGGAAGAGGCCTCAAAGAAGAGGAAACATTTGAGCCTAGAGTAACTGAGATTTGGATGTTCCAGGTTGAGGCAATGGTGGAAGGAAGACAGGGACACAGTGCAAGTGTTGTTTGGGCTGAAGCAGCAGTGAGAAGAGAGAACAACACTGGAAAGAAAGATTGGGTGGGTGGAGTTATTGAAGGTCCGGACACCCAGAGTCAGGATGTTCTGTAAGGAACTGGGAATCCCTGAAGTTTCCAGGTGACTTGGTGTGAGCAGACGGCAGGTAGCAAGTCTGAGCAGAGGAGGGAAAGCTGTGACGACTGAAGCAGGTCAGTTAAGAGCCTGGGCCTCAGTCACACTTAGCTGGGTTTCAATCTCAGCTCCTCCACGTACTCACTGTACTCACTGTGTGACCCTGGGTGTGTCATTTAACTCTCTGAGCCTCAGCCTTCGTCTCTGTTCAGTGGGGTCACTATGAGGATAAAATGAGTATAGGATAGAAAACATTTAGCTCAGTGCCTGGTCCGTAGTAGGTCAGAGATAAACATTAGCTGCCTTCAGGCACACTGAGGAAGCCACTGAGTATGTCCAGGCAGGGGTGGAACGTGGGGACTAGGGTGGGGATCGAGAGGTGGTAGCCAGAGGAGGGGGACAGTCCTCATGCAGCTGTCCTTTTCAGTCATGCATGTGTGTGTGCTCCCATGTGTACACATGGGTGCCTGGTACTGAGTGTCAGGGTGCTATTCAGAGCTGGGCCTCCTGTGTGTCATCACTCCTGGTAGACTCCTGTACCCTGAGGTACTGACTCTGAGGTAAAAACCCACTCTGGCCGCTCATGCTACCCCAGGAACAGCAGTAGGGGAGTGAGGGGAGCGCTCCTTGAGAAGCAAAGAGTAGGCCATGAGGGCTGAATGTGTTAAAGCACTCAGAAGGGTCACTGTGAAGACCATGTACCCCCTGTCACCCCCACACCCAGGGGCAGATTGGACACTGCCTCATGGGGACCTGTCAGGCCTGTTCCTTAAAATCTCCATTTCCAAGTCTCAGCTTCCTCCTCTGGCCCATGACCTCTCCTCCCTCCCAGGGTGATCTGAGTGGTCAGAAATCCTTAACAGCAATCACCTGGCACTTAGTAAGTGCTCAGTTTGTGCCCACGGCAAAGCACAAGGCCCACAGAGCTCTCTATGGGGAGGATTCATAAGGGCCTGGCAGGGATGGGGCTAGAGGGTTGGGCAGGACAGAGGCCACTTCTCAGCCTCAGAGGACAAAGCAGGACTTTTGACAGATAGAAAAGGACACTCCAGGTGGAGAGACCAGCCTGTTCTCAGGTACACTGCACTGCCTGCCCCGAGGGCAGCAAGGAGCCTGAGGCCCTTAAGTGGAGGAATGACACGCTCAGGTTTGTGTTTTAGAGAGCTCATTCTGGCTGCAGTGTGGAGGAGGAGCTGGATCTGGGAGAGGCTGAAGGCAGGGAGTCCAGTTAGGAGGCTGGTTCATGGCCCAGGTGAGCTGAGAGGAGGGCCTTGCCTGGGCCAGTGGCTGTGGGGATCCCAAGGAGGGACTCGTCCAAGGTGTAAGAGGTAGAAGCTTCACCCGGTGGGGGGTGAAGGCCTGTGACACCCTTCACTGAACCAGTGAGTCCTGCAGGAGGAGGCGGCCAGTGGTGGCAAGAGGTATCTGAGGTGCCCAGAGGCAGGCAGGCAGGCAGGCAGGCACTCCAGGCTGACTGACTGGCTGTAACTGCTATCACAGAGCAGCCAAGGTGCCTCTCTGGTGAGGACAGGGTCCAGCCTTTCCCTCCTGGTTTCCTGTAAGATACCCCACCACCACCACCCTCATCAACGCCTCCATCACCACCCCTCACCCCCAGGCACTTGGTGGTTTGAGACTCTGAAGAAGCTGAGGTGGGGTAGGCCCCCTGATTCCAGCATTCGCTGGCCCGGCTGTGTCCACTATACCTTGAATGAGCCTTTGCCCCTTTCCCCGTCCCCCAGAACTGCCTTAAGGGGCAATGCCAGCCTCCTAGAGGTCCCAGTACCTCCCTGACAAGCCCTCCCTATGTTTCTTCCCCCCTGCTGCAGATGGCGGTGGGACCCCCCGACTGCCCTGTGGGAGGGCCGCTGACCTTCCCTGGCCGAGGTTCTGGGGCTGGGGTGGGGGCAGCCCTAGCCCCACTGCCCCCCCCTAAGATGCCCCCTCCCACGATCCTGAGCGCCGTCCCTCGGCAGATGTTCAGCGATGCGGGCAGCGGGGATGATGCCCTGGACGGGGATGATGACCTGGTGATTGATATCCCGGAGTGACACCCTCCTGCCCCCCCGCCCCCCCACCTAAGCCCCTGCCCAGCGCCCTCTGTGCTAGCACACACGAGCCCCTAGCTTCCACAGAGACATTTATTGACGCCCAGTTGCCATGCTGCGGCCACTGACACAATCAGAAAAGGCGTAAACATGCACGAATGTCCCCCAGAAGGTGGGCCCCTCACCAGGGAGGCAGGGGCCCTGCCTTCACATCGTGGCCCCATCCAGGAGACAGTTATTTAAATGAATGGCCAGGAGCATCTGCCACCTCTCAGAGAGGCAGAGACCCTGCCGTGGTCCCCTGTTTAAAAGGGCAGCTGTACAGGGCTAGGTTCTTTTTTTTTTTTTTAACGAAGATTCTGTATTAAAGGAGTGGCTCTTTTTTGGTTCTTTGTCCTTTTCTTTTTTGGGAACATTCTCTTCCTCCGAACCCCCCCTAATCCGACCTCCTCCCTGTGCGGGGAGGGGAACGGGCAGCCTGGAGAGGCAGGAGAGAGGAGCAGCAGCTGGGGCCTTAGGGCAGGGGGCACTGACAGGACTCCCCCTGCAGGATGGGTGGTTTGCATATTTGCGTGTTGTAGCGTGTCAGGCAGGAGGAAGTTTGCATATGTGAATATAGATCTCCACAGTCCCTCACAAGACAGACTGACCCATGGTCACGGAGATTCTCACGAAATAAGACAGGTAGTGCGGGGTGGGGCATCCACCCCGTGTAAACGTGCAACACACCCGTGCGAAGGTTGGGTACTGGACCCAGCCCTGAGGGGCCTGTGCTGGGCAGCTACTGTCTCACACAGGCTGAAGGCAGAGCCCCGGCCGCTGCGGGCAGCTCACTGGTTAAGGTGTGCCAGCGCTCCAGGGCTGTATCCGGCTGCTGCAGACATTCGCTCCAGTGCTTCTGGGCCTCTCCCCGGGTGCCTGGCCCCAGGGACACGCCACCTGGGGAGTAGGTAGGGGCAGGCAAAGTCAGAGCCCATCTCACTGCCAGTCTGCCCTCCATCAGCCCCACCCAACTGGGCTCCTCCCTCACCAATGAAGTCGTTGGATTTGCCAATGTCATAGTCCCAGACTGTGACTTCCAGAGTCTTGGTAGCCAGAGCGGAGAGCTCCATCTCGTAGAAAAACTCCTGAGACAGGACAAGTCACACCTTACATGAGGCGCTGCCCCCACCCCCACGCCCAGGCCCCTCAATTTCTGGTCCCTGCCCTGTTTACCTCATTAAATTCCGGATTTAGAGTCTTCTTCTTCACACATGTTTTGTGCTTGGATTTCTTATCCACATCTGGTCTCAGGTACCTGCCAAGGAGGGTGGGCAGGGGTGGGGGTGTGGGGCAGTCAGGGATAGGCCAGGTCCCAGAGGAGGATGGGGCAGGGGTCAGGTTCCCTGGGGAGGGAAGGGTGGGCCTCAGGGCAGGGCAAGGGCTCACGTCTTGACATAGGGGTCCGAGTAGCCATTGACATCCATGGCAGCCAGGTGGGCACAGCGCACAATGCCTACCAGCAACCCCTGGCGCTGAGAGCTATAGCTGAGGCTCAGCAGGATGCGCCCGCGCTCTTCCAGTAGCCCCGGCCCCTGCTCTGCCTGCTCCAGCTGCGGGGCAGACACGCATCAGCCTGCATCCTCACCACCTTCCACCCACACATGGTCCCTGTGAGGTGCCTCACCTCCCTCAGGTAACAGGAGATCCCCCTCAGCGCTGCCGACATGGAAGAGGGTGAAGCCAGCTGAAGGAGCAAAGAGAAGGTTCTGGAAATCTGGCCTCCCCAGGGCCCCCTCCCCTGGTGCCCTGCAGCCCTGCACTGACCGGGACCTGGCGCTCAAGGCAGATGTTAAAATGCTTCTTCTGTGAAGGCTTGAGGCGGCGGAGGGGTACACGGATCTCCCCGATGAACTCATTGTGACTCAGCTTGTCTTCATCACAGACAGAGATCCTGGTGGGGAACTGCAGGGTCAGGACCCCTTGGGGTACCTGAGGCCCACTTCAGTGTGGGAGAAAGGGCCTCTGACCAAACTCTGAGCACCAGAGGCTGGTCCCAGCTTTTCCTTAAATACTCTATACCCCAGCTGTAAAATGGGCCATCTCACAGGCTTTGTGGTGAGCACCAGGCCTAGACCTTGAGAAAGACGCTTTGATTTGCCCTGTTCCTCTGCCCCTCCCTTTCCAGCTGCCCAGGCTGTCCCTGGTGCATCAGGACCTGCCACTCTACTTCAGGAAGCCCTCATAAATCTTGAGTACCTCCCCCCGAACTGCCTCCATTCAGGGCCTGGGGACAGGATCCAACTGAATGTGCACAGGGCGTGCAGTGGTGGATGTGGGTCATGGATTCAGGATATAAGAGCTAGAAGGGCCTTGAGGAGTCTTGGGCAGTTGGATGAGGAGCTCGCCCCTCCTCTGGAGCTCCTGTCCTTTACTGCGTGGAGCAGGGAGCTAGCTTAGGAGAGACTCCTGAGCCCAGCAATTAAGAAACGATTGCTTTTACTTACATCTGCCCCTTTCTGCAGCCCCCTGCACTTCCTTCTGCTGTGACACTCTTGAGCAGCTGTAGGGAGGGGTTCAGTTCCCAGCTCTGCCACTTACTAGCAACTCTGTGACCTTGGGCAAGTCACTCAATTCCCATCTATAAAATGGAGATAATGAATACCCACCTCCTAAAGCTATTAGGAGGATCAAGTGAAATAAATGTAAATGTGCGAAGACTAGGGCTGGGCATGGGTAAGCACTCAGTAAGTAATTCAGGCCTCATTCTCTCACATCTGAAATATGGGGCCAGCCTTTCTGGTTTCTGCCCCTGTTCTGCCCTCCAGTCTACCCTATACCCAACACCAAGGTGATCCCTCTGAAAGCTCTGACCATGCCCCTGCCCTGATGCAAACCCTTCCATGGCTCCCTGTTGCCCAAGAACAAAGGAAAAGTTCTCTCAAGCCTGGGTTTTTCTGCCCTTCACTCCACACCAGGGACTACTCTCCCCACAGCTCGACCTCCCTCCTGGAATGATGGAGCAAGTTTCCTGTCCCTGAAGGCTTTATGCCTTAGAGATGTTAGGGAGACATAGGCAACAGAATGGGCAGCCCTCTGCTGCATAGGTCTGACTTAAGTCAGGGCCTCTGAGAAGGGGTCTCTTTGACCAGGGAAAGCTTTCAGAAGGAGGCAGAGCCCCAAATGATGAGTGGGATTTAGGCTGGCAGAGAGAGGAAGCAGGGAACCCTTTCCAGGTGGAAGAGACACAACAGGCAAAAATCAGGAGTAATGAACCCGAGCAGTTAGGATATGGCAGTTCTCTACTGGAGGAGCAGTAGATTATTTGCGGGATGGGAATGCCAGCGAAATATTTTGACCTGCTGCCAAAGGGAATGGGGAGCCACTGATTGTTCTTGAGCATCTGAGAGGGGCTTAATGGGAGGTAGATCAACCAACCAAAGTTCCAGTGACAGCTGTGCAGATGAGGTGCTGAGCGCTGGAATTCTTGGTAATGGGGAGGACGGAGCCCTCACCTGAGCACCTTGTGAGTGATGTCATCATCTGTGATTCCACTGTACGTCAGGTCCTCGTTCCACACAGGATTCAGCGTGTTCCTCTGAGTCTTAGTTTTTAGCTTATTGGCCTGAGGTGTGGGGATGAAGAGTTCTCAGTACATGTCGCCCAGAGCCACAGAGGCTCAAGGCAGGGGAAGGTTGGGGACAGACCCACAAGCTGGGTCAGGCTGCTGTAGAGGAAAGGCCATTACCTTGCAGGCTCCAGGCAGCAGATGCAGCTTGACATAGGGGTCGGCCAGGCCATTGAAATCCATGGGCTTAAGACCCTGGAGAGAAGGGTAAGGAAGAAGGCTATGAGCTCCCAGCCCTCCCTCCCTCTCTCTGCAGAGTGGATCCTTGGGATGGGGAGAACCAAGAAGAAAGGTACTGGAGGGTGTAGGGGTGGGGGAAGCAGGGGTCTGGCCTGGGGAAGGGAGGGGAGGATGGAAACTCACCCCTCCCAGGGGAGGAGGCAAACAGGGACCGGGCTTGGGAGGCAGGGAGTGCCTACCTTGGCCCTGAGGATACTACAGTGCAGAGTGCAGGAGGCCTGGTCGTAGAGAAGGTCAAACTCCAGCGTGCCCAGGGCGGCTGGAGAAGAGGGAAGATGGAGCCTAAGTCAGCGTGTAAACTGACAGGTGTGTGTGAGAGACCGGTGGGCAGGCTGGCTGAATGGTGTGTGTGTGTGTGTGTGTGTGTGTGTCTGTCAGCCTGCTGAATGGTGTGTGTGTGTGTGTGTGTGTGTGTGTGTGTGTGTGTGTCTGTCAGCCTGCGAGTATGTGTGCGTCTGGGTCCCTGGCTGGGCTGCAGTTGAGGCTATGTGGGTGGTTGAGTGTCTCAGCAGAAATAATGAATATTGAGCTGTGCTGAAGCTGTAATCTCCACCCTGACTGCAGCTGTGGCGGCAGTTCCCGCCGCCTCCCCCCAACAAGGCCCCATCCCCTTCCCACAAGCCTGGAGGCCCCCCGTTAGCACCCTGAGCCCTTCAAGCCCTCAGACTCACTGGTATCATCCGAGTCATAGCTGTCCACCTCAGCACCATCCTCGGGCGTGGTGGCCCCAAGGAGGGCTGCAGGGGGGGCCAGGGCCAGGGGGGCCAGGTGAGCAGGGGCCTCCCCGGAGCCCCTGCCACCCCCTTCGGGTCCTGGTCCCCGGCGGGGGAAGTAGTCAGAGATCTGGCGGATGGGCCGGATGGGCCCAGGGCACACGTTGATGGCCATGTGCTCTTGGATGTTGATGGTCATACGGTCGCCCCTGCGGCCCCTCATGCAGCACCCCTGGCTGGGGGAGGGAGTTTCAAGAGAGTGTGAGCCGGGGGCTGACTCCTCATACCTACCATCTGCTGGCTGAGGGCCAGGTGGCAACCTCCCAGGTCTGTGGGGCCCTCACTGGCCTCCCTTCCTAGGTGTGGAGGGAGAGGGCAGCCTGTGCTAGCTGATGGGCAAGCAGGAGGCCTGGGCCCTCCAAATCTCAAGCCTTGCTCCACAGGGGCTGCGCTGCCAGCCCACTGCCCCCAGATAGGTCCTGGCTCCAATTCAGCCTTGCCCAATTACCTCTAGATTGTCCCTTTGTCATCTTCCCAGCTCCTGCCCCTCATTCTGGGCTTGCTTCTGCCCCTGGGCCCCACCTACCCCCAAAGAGGCCCCAAGGCCTCCTCCTCTGTCTCTCTGAGGTCTGTCTCCCTGAGGCTCTGTCCATCTTGCACAGGGCACTTGTCTGGTCCAGGTGTCACCCACCCTTCTAGGCTTTCGTTTCCCACTGACCCTTCATTCAGCCCCAGGATCTGCCTGCCTGCCTGCCTGGTCCCTCCACCCCTGCAGCCCAGGATGGGGACCCCTGCCTTAGATGCCTCCTCCTGAGATTAGCTCTCCAGAGGGACCAGAAATTGCAGCCGTCAGAGAGCTAAACACCCCTGTAGGCACACACAGGCTAACACACACAAACCCTCACCCTCACGCCCCCAGCAGCCCAGCCCCCTGCACCTGCCTCTGTGCCTCCAACAGGTGCCCAAGTACTGGGGGGACGGGGGGTGCAGCCTGGGTGGCGGCGGCCGGCGATTCCGAGGGCGGCCAGCGAGAAGAGCGCGGAGTCCTGTTGTGTGAGCCGAGAAGGAGGCAGAGCCGGAGAAAGTGCGGGGAGGGGGAGGTGAGCGAGGTGGAGGCGAGGATGCAGCCGGCGCAGGCGGCGGGGGGCGGGGAGGGGCGGCCGGAGGCTGGGGAGGGGGCGGGACTCTCCCGCCGGCGCCCGCCCGGGCACACTTAGGGGCGCACACGAGTGCACACACACGGGCACGCAGGCTGGCACACGCACCTTGCACGGGCACTCGCGCTCACACGCCTGTGCCCACGTGCGCACGCTCACACATATGCACAAACCCTGACACGCGCTGACACTCTCACCCCGGAGAACCTCGCATACATACACTCGCAAACACACGGGCTCCCTGCGCCACCGGGAACCAACAGTGAGAATTGCCCGGTGTTCCCCAACTCCTCCCTGGAGACCCAGGCCCCCGCGCAGGGCCCACAGTGCCTCCCTCTCTCGCTTTCTCCTTCCTTCCCTCCAGGGCGGACCACCGGCCTAGTTGCCAGGGCGACGCCGGCTCATCCTTCCCCGCCCCCTGCGCTTCCTCACGCCCCTCCCCCGCAGAGAACGAGCGGAGGAGGGAGGGCGTCCGGCCCTTCCCTCCCCTTACCCGTAGGGGCGAGGCCTGCGGGGCGGGGCTTAGAGATCCGCAGCCGCCCAGAGGCGGGCGGGAAAGGGGGTCTGATCCGCGTGCGATCTCTGGCCTGGGATCTCCGGGTCCCGGCGGCCGGCTGGGAAATCTCACGGTCTGAGGTCCCAGGCTGTGGCTTCCCCCACGCCTCCGCCCTTTGGCTGTTCAGGCGTCTCGCCTTGTAACCCAAGCCAGCCCCCAAGGACCACTGTCCCCTTCCCAGGGAAGGCATCTCCTTTGGCAATCCACCCTCACACCACCCCCTACCATCTTCTGTTCCGTCCCTCAGATGCGGAGGGGCTTCGTTCTGAATGTTTCACAGTCATTCCTCATCAGTCTGCCATTTCTTACCTGAACCCTGCCACTTGCCTGTGAGTTTAATTCCAACCTTTGATCTTTGCCCTCCTTTGCCCCAAACTTGCCGTTCTCCAAAGACAAAGTCCTAACAGTGGCCTTCAAGGCCCTTCAGTCAAAGACCATGACTTCTCTGATCTCGTCACCCCCACTCCTCACGCTGGCTCTCAGGAACGTTTCTTGCTGTTCCTAGAAAACACCTGAATCTCTCAGGCCTCTGGACTTTTGCTCACACAAGTTCCTCTGCCTGGAAGACCTTCCCTTCCTTCAGGGGTCATCCTGGGTCACCTCTTCCATGGAACCTTCCTGGAGCATCTCGCCCAACTCCCCAGCTTCCAGTGCTATCTCAGACCCAGCTCTGGTAACGCTGGTCTTGCCTGTTTACATTACTGTCTCCCCACCACCAGGGAGCAGTCTGCCCCAAGCTGGACCTGGCACTAAGCTGGCAAGACTAAATATTGTGATTTAAAAGAGAGAAATGCAGTTGCACAACAATGTGAATATACTTAACACTACTGAACTCTATTTGAAAATGGCTAGGATATAAATATTGATATGTGGATTTTACCATGATTTTTTTAAAAAGAGAAATGCAAAGTCAAATTACACTGAGATACCACTTGTCACCTATCAAATGGTAAAATTCAAAGCATCTGTTAACACAATATTGGCAAGGCTGTGGGTAAGTGGGCATCACTTCTGTGGAAGCCACTTTGATGGTGGATACCAAGATGACAAATACATAGACTTTTTGACCCAGAAATTCCACTTCTAGGATTTTATTCTATAGATATGCTGGCCCATGAGTGAAATAATAGAAGTTCAAGGTTATTAACTGCAGCATGTTTACAATAGCAAAAGATTGGAAACAACCTTAATGTCCAAGAGTAGGGGACCAGTCCAATCAGTTATGACACAATTTCATCCAATGAAATAGTATGCAGCCATGACAAAGAAAAAGGCTTTTTATGGACTTACACAGAATCATCTTCACAACCTCGTGTTAACTCAAAAAAGGTACAGAGCGGCATGTATGGAATGCTTCCATTTGAGTGGAAAAAAAGAGCTTATATATGTTTGTTTATTTGTGCATAAATTATTTCTGGAAGACTGCACAAGAAAGGGGTAACTATGGTGACCTCTGAAGGGGTTGCTGTGAGGCAGAGGAGGGCAGGAATAGGAAAGACTTATTTCTCAACATTCATCCTTCTGTGCGTTTTGAATTTTGTACCATGTGCATATGTTACCTACTCAAAAGAATATATTAAAATATCTTTTTTTTTTTAAAGATTTTATTATTTCCTTTTTCTCCCCAAAGCCCCCCGGTACGTAGTTGTATATTCTTCGTTGTGGGTTCTTCTAGTTGTGGCATGTGGGACGCTGCCTCAGCGTGGTCTGATGAGCAGTGCCATGTCCGCGCCCAGGATTCGAACCAACGAAACACTGGGCCGCCTGCAGCGGAGCGCGCGAACTTAACCACTCGGCCACGGGGCCAGCCCCTAAAATAATATCTTTTTTAAGTAAAGGCAACCATTAGGTTTCCTTCAGTGCTCTCCAGAAGAAGAAAGGAGGCAGGACTAAGGGGGATGCCATCCAGGACCAGAGCTGGTGTGTTTGGCGAGAGGCAGACCTGGGTCTACAGTGAGGGGAATGGGGCGGGCTAGGCAAAGAGCCACAGAGTCTTGCTTCCTCCACTGCTGTCTTCTCATGGGGCTTAGCTCAGACCCAGCAGTATGCCGCCAGAAAGCCTTGCTGGAAGGTGAGGGTGAGTCTGGAACCTGAGCCAACTGCAGGGGAAAATGCAGACAGTGATGAGGCCTGGTGTGTCCAGAGGTGGAAAGGCCATTCATTAAATCAATAAATATTTATTGAACCTCTACTATATACCGTGGTGATACAACTATGACTAAGATCAACGATCTCTGGCTTCACAGCCTTGTAGGGGAGACAGACAAATACACGGACCAGTGCAGTGAGATTGGTGCCGTGACAGGGGATGGTCAGAAGGTTGTGAGAGCTCAGGTTCATGTCCCAGGGGAAGTGTGGTCTCCACTAAGACCTGGAAGATGGGAAGGAGTTAGGCAGGTCAGTTGTGGGGACAAGAGTGGCCTAGACAGAGGTGTGTGCAAAGGCTGGAGTGTGCTGAAGAAGGGAGAGTGTGGGAAGAACCAAGGTGGGTAGGTGAACAGGGCTGGGCAAAAGCCTTGCAGATCAGGGTGAGTTCAGAATTCACACAGGAGCCCCAGGAAGCCATTGGAGGGTTTTAAGTAGTGGATCCGCGTGTTCTGGTTTGTTCTTGCTGAAGGAAGAGTGAATAGAGAGAGATCAACCAGTCCACAGGGTGTTGCAATAAACCAGGCGAGACATGGGGTTGGCTTGAACGAAGGGGCAGCACCAGAGGGGGAGGGAAATGGATGGAGCTGAGATTTACGTGGAAATTGAGCCAACAGGCCTTGATTATGAGTTTGTCAGGAGAGAGATAGGGAGGGGTCTAGAGAGGATTCCTAGGTTTTTGTGTTGAGCAGAGCATCTGGAGGATCAGTGAGACCACTTACTGTGTGAGCAGAGCATCTGGAGGCTCTGTGAGACCACTTACTGTGACAGAAAGGAGGAGCAGGTTCGGTGTAGGAGAATTGAGAGCTTCATTTGGGATCCATTGAGTTTAAGATGTTTTTGGAGATACGGAGACATGAAGCAGGAAGTTGGGTAGAGGAGTCTGGAGCTCAGAGGGGAGGGCTGGACTGGAAATATACATTTGTGAGTCATCAGCATATAGATGGTATTTAAAGCCATGAGACTGGATGAGATCACCTCAGGAAACAGTATAGACAGAAAAGAGAAAGTCCAAGGCTGAGCTGGTTAGAGAAGGAGGAGTCCCAAAAATTGGTGAGCATGGCTCCCATGGCTGGAGCCAGGGAGGTGTGCCCTCTGCTGAGAGACAGACAGAATGAACAGAGAAGTAACCACTATATTTGGCAAGTTAAGAGGTCACTGGTGGACTTGGCAAAAGTGGCTTCAGTGGAGCGGTGGGGAGTGGAGACAGCAAGTATAGACAGCCCCTTAGGGGTTGTATATCTATACTCCAATGCTATGCATCCATGAGTTCTCTCCCCTGTGATCAGGCCCTGGTGACTTCTAGCTAAGCCATAAATGGAGCCCAGAACATAGCAGGAGTTCAATACATTTATTTAATGGTTGGATGAATAAATGAATGGACAATTCACTGCTTGTGTCAAAAGGGCTTTGTCTGGTAGAGAGCTTAGCTGTATTCTTTTGAAGCAGTTGAGGAGACTGTAACATCTACTCCAAAGGCCAAGGGCTCTGGCCGGTTTTTCCCAGCCAAACTGAGGAGCAGCTGCATACATGCTGAGGGGGAGCCCTGGCCCAGAGCCAGAACCAGGTGGAGTCCCTGCTGCCTCGAACATGCCTGTGACTTTGCTTAAGTCTCTTCTTCTTTCTTAGAAAGGATCAGTGGGGCCAACCTCGGTGGCTTAGTGGTTAAGTTCAGTATGTTCCACTTCAGTGACCTGGGTTCGGCTCCCGGGTGTGGACCTACACCACTCTGTTAGCAGCCATGCTGTGCTGGTGGCCCACATACTGAAAAACAGAGGAAGATTGGCATGGATGTTAGCTCAGGGTGAATCCTCCTCAGCAAAAAAAAAGAAGGGATCAGTGTAGGGGAAACAGGCCCACATGAGCCAGCCCCACGAGGCCCCATAGATGTTACTTTGCCTCCTCTTTCCCCTCTTTTTTCCTCTTTGGGCTTTTTTCTTATTTAGGGTTTAAAAGCTGACAGTGACAGGTGTCTCCCAGGGTTGCTGTGAGAATGGGTGGGCTGTCTCTGAGGGCAGGAAAGATGAAGCGTGGGGATCCAGTGGCAGAGGGAGCCTTCAGCAATAGGGCAGAGGTCCTCATACATGTCACATTCACATGCCTGGCGTGGGGGATGTCATAGAACTGGGTGTGTCAGAGGCTGTTGAACAGGCATCTGTGTAGTAAAACAGGAGACCCTGAAGCGTCCTTGGTCTTGAAGTAGGGTGGGACACATCTGTGACAGACAGGCCTACCTGCCAATCAGAGGGGAGCTAACTCTAAGAAGCTGAGAGGGGGCGGCAGGAGTGAAAGTGGCTGTTGAGAAGTGACAAATAAGAGAAAATCGGGGACTAGAAAGAAGTGGGATGGCCCTTGAGGGAGCCCATCCAGAGAGGGGAGCCTGCTAAGCCTTTGTGCATGACCCAGAGACCTGCCTTGGGACTTCCTCTGCCATTCCCCCAGCAATACTCCAGGCCTGCAGCACCTGATGCAACCTGTGGGAAGAGGCCGAAAGAGGGCCTGGAGTATGGGAGCCGTGCCTTCCTGGGGTGGAAAGAGGGAAACAGGCAGGCAGGCAGGCATGGACACTGCTGCCATCTAGTGGGAAAAGCCTGTTATTTCTCTTGGTTCCCAGCTCCAGGGTAGTCCTCAGCTGAGCACTAAGCGATGGGGTTGAGGGAATGGGGTAGACCTCTGTGCCTCTGAATTTGGGGACACAAGGCCAGGGCGAGCCTCATGGAGGAAAATACACTCCCCTTGGAAGTATGCATTGCTCACATTACGTTGTTTCTCTGTGCCTTGGTTCTCTCTTCTGTATAATGAGGGCAGTACCTACCTAAGGGTTGTGATGATTAGGTGAGTCAATCCATGCAAAGTACTTGGCCTAGTAACATGCTCAGTAAATGCTACCTGTGGTCGATCTTGGGGTTAACCGGAGGTGTTTTGCCTGCCCAACCCCAAACTGCCTGCTATACAAATGCAGCTTTCCTTAGTCAGGCTTTCAGCAAAATTGTCCTACCAAGTCCCTTCCTATTTCTAAGTTCTGGGGCTGCCACTGTTACTGTTTTATCCTCAGCATCATCCCAAAGGATGAAGGCTCTGCGGGTCCCAATCTCTCCTCTTCCCCGAGTCGGGGGCTTAGGGGAAGGCTCCCAGCTCCTAGCTCTCTCTCCCCTCACCCCAGAGCTCATGATCAGAACGGCTCCAGGCTGTGACATCATAGAGCCTCCACCCCTGCCACAGGAGTGGAGGGGTCATGAGGCTGTGGCAGTGGGTGTGGGGGTGGGTGTGGCTGGTTGGGCTAGGAGCCACAGAAACAGGTGGGAAGCTGTCCTGGGAGCAGTGGGAAGGAGGAAGGCTTGGGAGGAAAGGGTCAAGCCCCCTGAGGGGCAGGGGGTGCCAAGCCTGGGCTTTTCTCTTTGTGTTCCATGCTTCTCTCCCATCCTCCCCATCCAACGTGGGCCTTCCCATGGAGAACTGAGCTGATCCTCGAGAAGTTCTTGGAACAAAATCAATCCCCTCCATAGCCATGCGAAGGCTGCGTGGGTCTGCCTCAGTCTCTTAGGGTGGGAGACAGGGGTCTGCTCAGCTTTTGCCATAGACTTTGCTCTGGGCCCTCAGCACCCAGCCCGGAGAGTGCCAAGATCTTGGCCCCAGAAGCAGAGCCTCCGCTCTTCATAGACAGAACTGACTTCTTTGATTACCCAGACTTGGACAAAGCCAGGCTCCTGGCACTGGCCCAGTTTATTGGAGAGAGACCTGTCATCTTTGATAACTCAGGTATGAACCAGCTTGAGAAGGGGCCTTCCTCCTTGCCAGGGCCTGGAGGAAAGCTGCCCTTGACCCTTCTGTTGGCGATGAGGCCAGAGTCCCCGTCTTCCCCTCCTTGTCTAGCAGATTCCAAGTCTGAGTTCTTCCATCACATCCTGGTGGGTGCTCTGGTACTGGCCTTCTTCTTCCTCCTTTTCCAGTTCTGCACACACATGTAAGGACTTCCCCCCTGCTCCTGGCCCCACCCACCTCAGCCTTCCTTGAAAAAGGCTGAAGGACCCAAAAGCCTAGGGAGGCAGTGTGTGACCTCCCACCTCTGATCTCCATACCCCATAGGAGCTGCCAGAAAGGGGCCTAAAGAGCTGGACAAGGGCCCTGCACTCTGCCGAGTGCCCAAAACTGCCCTCGTCTCCAGGTGATGAATAAACATCCTTGCTTTTTTCTTCCCTGACTGCTCAGTGATCAGCCAGGGGGTCTTGCCCCATCCTATGGTCATCAGTGCTTTCTATTCCCAGTCCCCTCCCTGCCCCCGCTGCTCCCTTCCCAGCCCCAAAGAACTGGGTGAAGAGGGCCTTGGTGGCGGTCACGCAGATCATCTTTATTAGCAGTCTGTAAAGCACCTCCCAGGGTCCCCCTGACCCCAGACTGGAGGAAGCCTTGAGAGATGTGTAGCACCAGGGACATGCCAGGGCCCGAGAGCAAGATGTGCAGCCTGACGGGGAAGGGCTCAGCGCCCCTCACCTGCCCCCGGGGTTACTCAGTGCTGGGAAGGCTGAGGGGGGAGAAGCCACCTCCCTCCCCCCACCCCAACAAACTAGTTTGAATTTGGGTGAATAAATAAATAAGACTCCTCAGGCTGGCCTCCCTTGGAGAGGAGCTGTGGGGGCAACAACCCCCACGCGAGGCCCATGGGATTCGTTGGGGTCCCCTCCCTCCAAGATGACAGGGACCTGAGAGAGTTTGCAGCAGGGGTGCTGGGATGGCCTTGGTATCAGGGCCTCCCCCATGTTCTTTGACTCCTGGTCCCCTTGGGTCCCCATCGGTCTCCTCACAGCCCTCAAGCCCTCAGCGGATGGGAAGTGGTGCCCCTTCCTCTGTCCTTCCCTTCTCCAGGGCCCCAGGGTTGGTATAGAAGAAGCGGGTATGCAGGAAGGGGTTCGCTACCCTCAGCTCAGGCACAGTGGGGAGAAGAGGTCCTTTCTCCCTGCCTTCCATTTCACTCAGGCCCTGAGGGGAGATGTCCCCACCCCTTTGGAGTCCATCTGTCACTCCTGGGGCTGTCAGAGCAAGAGGCCCCTGGTTCCCCCCACCCACCCAGCAGCCCAGGGCCTTGTCCCCACAGGGGGAGGGGAGTGGGGAGAGTCCCCTGGCTCCACCCTCAGTCCTTGGTCTGGCAAGGAGAGGGCGGCGGGGTGCCCCGGGGCCGGAAGAGGCGGCAGGCCCCGCGGCAGATGAGGAAGAACCAGTAGAGCTGAGGGGCGAGCAGCAGCGCGGCGCCCAGGTTGACGTGGGCCGGGATGGCGAGAGGCACTGCGAACAGGGGCAGGCCGGCGTGCCGCCCATAGGCCCAGTACAGATAGGGGAAGAGCAGCACCCGGCAGCAGAGGAAGCTGAGCAGCATCAGGGCGCCGTTCACCTTGTGCAGCAGCGTGTGCTGCTGCTTGTACTGCGGGAGGGGGCGGGGCAGAGAGCAGGGGGCGGGGTCAGGGTGCAGGGGCGTGCCCCCGGCTCAGCCCCCCGGGCCCCGCCTCCCCGCCCCGCCCACCTCCCTGCCTTTCCCCGTCGCGACAGGAGCCAGTTTAAAGGCCCAAGAAGCTGCCTCCCCGCATTCTGCCGCCTCTGTTCTACCCCGCCCAAAGCCCCTCCCAGACCTGACAGTTTGCTTGTCCTTTAAAGAATCCCTGAAAGTCCCTAAAAGTGCCTGCCCTACCCGTGTCCTTCTGTCAGGCTCATATAGCCTCAGGTACCCTCTCACCTGGATGAGGATTTTGCCAAGGCAGACAAAGGGGGTGCTGACCTCTGCCATCAGCAAGCAGCCGAGAAAGAAATCTCCCTTGCCCTGACGCCACACCTGAGAAGAGAGAAAGGAAACAGCCTGGCCTCACCCTGGATTCCTGGGTAGTGCCTGCCCTCCCTCTCTCCTCTCTGTCACTTTCGGAGATGCTTAACTCTGAAAGTCTGAACAGTGTGCGGTAACAAAGCCAGGAGCCTTACCTCACTGTGTCCCTCCCACAACCCTACAGGTAAGACTCTATACCTTATATTATAAATGAGGAAACTGAGCCTCAGAGACATACGACAGCAGCCCCAAAGCACCACAGCTGGGTATGGTCCAGCAGGCCAGGCTGACCGCAGACCCTCTTGCTGTCGGGCTGGTCTGGTGCTCAGTAAATCCTCGATGGACCCTGCATTCTGGGCCCACCCGGCTGCTGCAAACTGGACTCAGGGCTTCAGCGTCTTCTGCGGTGCTGGCAGGAGCAGAACATGGGGGCCCTGGCTCTCAGCATCCCCAACTCACCACCGACAGCGGAAAGCACACGAGCACCATGACGGCATGGTGGAGCACCATGAGGAACTCCTTGTGCAGGTAGCCGCGTGCCACAGCCCAGGTGCTGCCCGGGGCTTTGGCCCCTGCTTCATCTCCGTGCCCCTTGACCTGGTGCTTGTGCCAGTGACAGAGGAACATGGCGTAGATGTCATAGATGAAGTAGGGCACTGCAAACTGCGTGTAAGCAGAGGAAAGCCAGTGTCTGTTGGGCAGAGAAAAAGAGAAAGAGAGGGATCAAGGAGGACGGGAGATGGACAGAGCAGCTCCAGGTGCTGGGGTCAGTGTAGATGCATCACATGAGTCAGATCTCAAGTGATAGTCACAACAACCAGAGATGGAAGTGGACTCCCAAGTTACATGACGGAACCCACAGGTCAAGGGCGAGAAATTTGCCCAAGGTCACATGGTCACACAGCTGGTAAGCAGTAGTGCTGGGATTCACACCCAGCCTGTCTAACCTCAGAACCACCCATTTTTCCTATTCACGCATTCGTATTCTCTCTCTGCCTGCAAGTTGGTGGGAGAAAAAAGCAGACAGACCAAAGACAGCCACAGACCCAAGGGCAGAGGTGGAGTGAGAAAACAAGCTCAGGTGAGATATGAGAGACAGCCGAGGTCAGGATAAATAGCAGAAGAGGTGAGAGATGGAGAGAGATCATATTTGCTAACATTAAGTGACTGCTTATTGCATCCAGGCACTATTCTAATATTCTAAATCTTTTTTTTTTGCATAAACTTATTTACGCCCCACAAAAGCCCTATAAAAAGTAGGTATGGTTGTCATCCCCATTTTACAGATAAGGAAACCAAGAGGCTAGGTAACCTGACCAAGGAATAAACATGAGAAGTCTGGCCCCATAGCTCTTGCTCTCAGCCCTGCTGTCCCCTAGAAGATTCAAGACAGGTGTCACAGACAGGCCCCGTTGGGCGAGTTGGTGGTGCTGTCAGTGGTGCTTGTTCTGCCTGAATGTGGCCCAATCTCTTGTTTTTTCAGGCCCAGCCAAGCATTAGGGAGAAAATGCTGAGCGAAAGGAGCCAAGAGCAGATAAAGTTCTATGTACTTTGAGAGTAAACAAAAATGAAAAGTGCATGAATATGCAACATTGCATTTTTCTTCTTGAGTCAGCACATTGAGCACCTTCTCTTAAATCCTGTAGTCCGGTGACAGGTCTGAGATGGGGGTGGAAGGTCAAAGAGGCAGGCCCAGGGGAACTCACCCAGGTAGGTGGAGGGACAAAAGCAAAGTCATCCAGAAGTGACACACAAAAAGAAGTGAGACCAAATATGATGAGCTGCTGAAGGGAGAAGCGGAGTGAGCCCTGGCGGGAGGCCAGCTAAGGCCTGGGGGTGAGATGGAAGCAGAATGTGAGCCTGGGGGTGGCTGGCCTGGAAGAAAGCAGGCAGCCCACTCTAACAGGCATGATTTCAGGAAAAGAGAAGCTGAGACCCATGCTGGAGTGTGTGACCAGGAGTGAGAGAGAGAGGGAAGGGAGGTGCAGCCCAGGTAGAGGGCAGGAAAATGGAAAGGGGTCCAACTGGCCTGAGAGAAGTTAGAGCAGGGAGAGGCCCAGAGAGAGCTGGCTGCAGCAGACACACTGGGACCACTGGCTGTGAGGGGACCAGGACCACCAGGCCCTGGGCTGCAGTGTGAAAGGCTAACCCCCTTCTCAGCAATGAGGTGCTCAGAAGGAGGAACAGCTGTTGCCCCTGGATTAACCCTGATCCTTCCCACCCACCTGAGGATTAAAGGGAGGAGGGACAAAAACAGACTTGGGGGGAAAGAAATGTAAGAGCCGGAAGGTGACCTCGGTAAGAAGGCAAGAGGAGGAAGTGTGCAGGGATCCAGGCTCATCTTGGACCCAAGGGTGGGAAGTGGGGAGAGGGCAGGAAGAAGCCAAGTCATCAGGAAGGGTCTGAAGAAAGAGTTAAGTATCCACTGTGTATGAGCCAGAACTGCCCTGGGCATTTGACACACACAACTCAATTCCTCCTCACAGCAGCTATTCCAGGCAGGGATGGACCTCACTCCACAGATGAGGGAACTCATCTGCAGGGGAAGAGGGGGCGCCTCCAGGTAAGGGTCATCCAGACAGTGTCCCTGGGGCTCAGTGGCTGCCAGAGAAGGGAGCAGGGCCAGAAGTTAAGCATGGGATGTCGTCAGCACCCTCACAGGCAACACTGCAGCAGCCCATGGGTCACCTAGAGCTGGCCCGTCAGCACCACGGACAGGGCCCCTCTCCTTCCTCCTCCTACCCCACCACTGAGGCCTGGGCTTTCCCGGCAAGCACCAGGCATTGCAGCAGCTGCCAGTGCCAAATTTTGGTCTCTTCACACACACACACCCCACTGCCTAACCATTAGTGGCCTTGTTTGTCATTTTCATCTCTCTCCTCTCATCTCCCTCTTCTGCACAGAGCTGGGGCTGGACACCTGGATTCTGGGAGGAGGTGAGGGGTGAGCCCGTCCTGAGGAGGGAGGCACCTCAGTTGCATGCTGGTTGGAAACAAGCCCGAGGGGTGTAAAGATGGGAAAAGGTAAGGGAGAAGACAACGTTCAGAACCTACTATGATACAAGAGGCCAGGAAGTCTAGGAGCTGCTTTGAGAATCCTTTTTGACCCCCATTCCTCCTTCTGGTTCTGACCTTTAAGGACAGGATGAGGATAAATTTATCCCCAGGTGTTGAATTGCAGCTATTGCAGTTAACTTGCTCAGGCCCAAGTGACCACTGAAGGAGTCCCCTGGAAGGCCTGGGATACTCAGGGTCACACACACACACACACACACAGAGGTGCTGGAACGTGGACAGATGTGGTCTCACAGCACTTACTGGTCATCAATGATGTGCTTACAGGAGGTGGAGACGATGTAGCCAGCTGTGGAGGCCATGACGGCTTGGACAGAGGACACTAGCCTAGGGAGGAAGAAAGAGCAGTGGTAGAGGAGGAGATACGCCCTTGGTGTCTCCTCTTTACTTTCCAGTTCCTGTGCTTCAGACTCAGTCACTTCTCAGGCTGGTCCCTACCCATCTTTCCCTGAGGCTGCCTTGCCCAGGGCTCACCCTGCTCTTCAGGCCCCTGGGCTTGCCTAGCTGCTGTACTCAGTTCACCCTGTTCCCCACTGCCATCTCCCTTCCCTCAGTTGTGGACACTGAGTCACCTTCCTCTCAGGAGGACACCAGGGAGGTCATCTTGAGGTGAGACAGTGCTGAGAATGTGTGGCTGATAACAAGGCCCCTTCCTGGGCAGGGACAGGGGGACAACACAGGATGGCAAGGGGAAGCCCTGAGCCTGTTCTCGCACCACTCAGCCACCCAGTCATCATGCTGGCCACCAACCAGCCCCTCAGTGACCCCACATTACCCCTGACCACTTTCCCCGCTCTCCCCTTGACTGCTGCCATGCTCCCCTCCCCAACTCTGGCCCTTATTCCAGCGTTGTACAGAATTCTGTCATTCACTCCTCTGTCCCTTGTCCCCCTAAACACATGCCCTGAACAATACATGGCTCTCTGCTCCATGGCTGGTTCCCTAATATCTTATAGGAATGTTTTAGTCACATGCGGGCCCTGTTTTGGAGGGTGGGAGGGTGAATGAGGAAAGGAAAGAAAAGCAGCCTGAATACTAGCAGACCATATGGCAGGGTTTGGATGAGGTCTCCTGGGATGGCAAGTAAGGCAGTGAGGAGAGAAGGAAGCTTGGAGGTAAAGCCCACTGGCCACTCCAGGAGCCCTCAGTCCCCACTGGGCCAAGGGTCCAGAGAAGGGCTGAGGTCCCTTCCATCCTCATAAAGCCTGGGAAGGGGACAGGGGCAGAGGGGGAGGGATGCAGTTTACCTGGCTGAGACAATGACCGCGTCGGCCTCCTCCCAGCGCAGCTGGGGCAGCCGCTGGAGTGTGTTCTTGGAGAGGAGGAAGAGTCCGGGGAACACCACCCCCCCAGCCACCATTGGGGCCAGCATGGTGGCTCAGGCCTTGGGCAGGGAGATGAGCAGCCGTGGAGGGACAGGGAGGCCAAGCTGAAGGGACTAGAGGTAGAGAAGGGACGCCAAGCCAGAGAAGGAGAGAGAAAAAGAGAAAGGGGCACAAAGGGGACAGGGCAGATGGAGGGTGGGGGCTAGGGGAGTCAGACCGGAGGAAGGGAGAAAGGGAGTTAGATGAGACTGGGGAAAGGGGCAGACGAGGGAAAGGGAGGATCCAAGAAAGGGAGCAGGAGAACAGTGAGCCAGAGGGATGGAAAGAGGAGAGGAGGGAGGACTTGGTGAGAGGACAGAGAGGGAGAGGGTACCGGAGGAGGAGGATGTGGATGGGGGAGGGGAGGGAGAGCTGGAGCAGGTGGGGAGGGGGGGCTTACGTGGAGAGACTGGGAGGGCCTGAGAAGGCGAGAAGGCGGAGTGGGGGGTGGGACTGTGGTGCCAGCCCTTGAAAGGGAGGGAGAGAGGGAGGGAGGGAAGGGAGACAGAGGAGTGGCCCGGCAAGTGGTCAGTGGTCAGCACTGCTCTCCCGCCTCTCGAGGCCGCCACAGTCCCTGCTGCCCAGTGCGGAAGCTGCACAGGGCATTATAGAGAGTTCATGCCCAGCCCCCTGCCCCCTCGGTGGGGAGGAGGAGGGGGAGGGGAAGGCACCAGCTTGGGGAGGGCGAGGGACGGGTGGGGAAGTGATGGCACTGACCAGACACCAAGAAACCGGACCTGCAGCAGCATCTCCCCATGCAGCTCTGAGCCACAGCAGCGGCTGCGACAGAGATGGGGGGAGCAGAGAAAGAGGGAGGGGGAGGCCCTTAAAGAGACAGCAGCCGCAGCACAGGGGGCTGCTGGGGACAAGGACCAGGGGAGGGTTGGCTCTCCTCTTGGGGAGGGAGGTGGCCCAGGGTTCCCTGGCCAGCTGGGAGGGGGCTGTGAGCCCCCAGATGGACCTGACCCTGTTCGCCACCAGCACTTTGCAAATGCCTGCCATTTCCTCCTCTGCCAACCCTCCCAACGTGTTCCTCAGTGGCCTGCTGGGGTCCCAGCTTAGGGGTGCCCACTCCAGCAGAGAGAGAGGGGATCGGAATAGGAGGGAGCAGAAGAAAGTGGTGCATCTTGCTGCCTCCAAAGGATGAGTTTAAGGAATGGATGAGAATAAAAACACCTCAAAACCTATCTTCAGACTCAGAGACCCCCCCCCCCCACCAGGTCCTTCACAGCAATGGGAGGAAGGGAAGCTCTAGGTATACATGAGGTGTCTCTAGATCCTGACTCCTGAAAGACCGTCCCATGATTCTGGCTAACTGTGGTACCAGCACTGAGGTAACAGTTCTTGTCCTCTTTTTACATGTCAAGAAATGGTCCTGAGGCCTTCAGTGACCCTCCCCAAGGTCACATAGTTAAGAAGAGGCAGAAACCGTCTCATAGTAGGTGTCATAGTGGCTGCAGGATTTGAAGAGGATAGGGAAACTGCCTCTCTGCAAACCCACCTTGAGCCCAAGGATGCCCCTGCCACTGCCTTCAGGCTGCCTGGCCTCTCCTGGCCTTCCCTAAGCACCGGTCACTGTGTTTTTCTCCAGGTTTATTATGCTCCTGACTCCCCTTTCTACTCGACTTCACAGAACAGTTGTTTGGAGTGGGAAAGGACCCCATGGATTGGCTGGCTCAAGCCCCTCACTCAACTGCAAGGAAACCAGGCCCAGTGTTTGGCCAGGGTCACGCTGTAGGTCAAAGGCCCAGCCAGAACCAGACCAGCCTCCAAGCTGCTCCTAACCCTTTCAAGTTGCCTCCCTGAAATTAGGCCTTCCCATCCCTGTCCTGTGGACTTCTGAATGATGTGGGGCCTGCTATCCAAACCATACTTTGGTCTTCATGCCTGCCCTAAGACACGCCTCAATTAGCAACCCTATAATTTGCCTCTGCAAGCCCATTCCACTTCCCCAAGCTAGTCAAAGGGCTGGGATTTGCAATTTTGTGCTGCCCTCTAGTGGCAGGCATCAGAAACAGAGCCTGAGATGTCTCTGGCCTTAGGCAGAAGGAATTAGGGGTGATTTTAGAGACAATAGTGGACCTAGCTTCCTGACCTCAGGGCTGCACTTAGGGGTAAAGAGGACCCAACTTCCTGAGTGTTTACTTTGTGCTGGGCCCAGGACAGTTTATGTTCATTCTTACTTGATCTTCCCAGGTGGTAGTATCTTTGTTTTATGGACGAGAAAATGAGTCTTAGAGATTTAAAAAAACAAAAGACAAAAAAATTGTCCAAGATAAGACTGCTTTATGGGAATTGGCAAAGCTGGATTTCAAACCCGTGTTTGCATGTCTCCAAAGCCAAAGATGAACAAAGCTACAGGAAGATGCTGAGTTGGGGGCAGGATGGTTGATGGTAGGCCGCCATGACTGCTCATCGGAGGACCACAAACCTGACTTCACTTTGGATGATGTGGATTTAAGCAGGCAGAGGTAGCTTTTCATCTTTCAGGAACTCACCTAGACACCCAAGTAAATTCTGCCTTCTGCTCGCTCCCTCTCCTACCTAAGGTTTGATGATAGCTCACAGGTATATTACATTTTGTCAAATAAGTCACAAATTGGCAGCACAGGGACCCAATCCAGCCCACAAACATGTTTTGTTTGGCCAGTATGGTGTTGCCAGTATAGTATTTTCTTAAATTCTAAGTTATTTGTCAGTTTGAAAATTAGGAGATTTCACATAAAAGCTCAACATTTTGAAGGAAAGAATTAGAAGATCAGACAACGTTGGGCCCACATTCAAATTCCATACTGTTTGGCGAGAGCTGAGCCGCTGCTCCCTGCCTCCAGTGTGATGTTCCGACATGAGTCCCACACTTCATGCAGTCCCCACAGAGCCTACGTCTCTTAGGTTACTTGCAGGAGTTTGCAACCCCTACTTTATAGACATCATACAATATCTCCATGAAGAATGGAAAGTGGACGTTCTCATTAAACCCATTTACAAATGAGGGCTCTGAAGTTCCGAGAGGTTAAATGACATGCAAAAGATCCCATAGCCAGGGTCTTTTGACTCCTAATCCCCCCCCCCCCCACCCCACGCCACCCCACACACACATACACTCTGCTTCTGCTCTCCCCACTAACTCTTCCTGAAAGTAGATCAGCTTCACCAGCCCCAGCCCCAGGAAGGGGCCCCTCTCTCTGTTTTCTTACTTGGATGCCACCAAAACAGCCTCGGGTCTCTGCATCCGCAGGGTGGAGTGGTTCTGCAGGCCCCAGCAGAGAACAGTGAAGCTCAGCGGGAAGAAGACGCAGCCCAGTACGAAGAGCAGGGTCATGCCTCTCTGGGGTAGAGAAGGTGAGAAGAGATGGCCATGTGAACACCTCCGCACAGCGTCCCTCACACTCAAGAGACCCCCTTCACTCCAATAACTCAATGTCCCATGGGATCCATCCATCTGTAAACATCAAAAGCCACCAGGCGCAGCTCCTCCCTAATCTCTTTGGGATCCTTATTGCACTTTAAATATCCCTCATCCGAGGCAATTGGACAACCTAATGCCAACCATTTCATTCCTTTTCCCTGTAATCCCTGAAGCTGTTCTATACCTCCCAGTCCATCTCACGTCTTAAAATTCCTTCTCCTTCTCTTTCAAACCTAATGATGAGCCTGCTCTTTCTTTTACTTTTTTTTTTTTGAGGAAGATTAGCCCTGAGCTAACTACTGCCAGTCCTCCCCTTTTTGCTGAGGAAGCCTGGCCCTGACCTAACATGGTACTCATCTTCGTCTACTTTATATGTGGGACGCCTACCACAGTGTGGCTTGCCAAGCGGTGCCATGGCCGCACCCGGGATCCGAGAAGTGGAACGTGCGAACTTAACCACTGCGCCACCAGGCCACCCCGAGCCTGCTCTTTCTTAACTCCACTCCATTCTACCCTAAGCTCTTTGTGTCACCTCTGCTTTCTCCTAGATCCTCACCTCTGAGGGGCAAGGTGGAGGCTAGAGAGGAAGGCTGGTGATTCTCATCAGCACCCAGAACTTGGAAAAAGGAAGAGGAGAGTTCAAATTGTAAAGATATTGAAATTTAAAAATAATATTTCTTTAAAAAGAAAAACCAAAGTATTAGCCATTAAAAAAGAAGAAAAGAAACAGTAGGAGAACCCCTGAAAACATATATATTTACATATGTTATTTTTGTCTGGAAAAGCCTCCCCTCCCGTCCACTCCAGAGAGGGGAGGGGTGGGGAAGGCCTAGGAGGAATGTAAGGAGTCAGGGCCTGCCATCCTGCACCCCTTAAGCGGCTTTGAGGGCACCTTCTCAGGATATAAGCAAGGTGTCAAACTGCAAGGTCACGAGGCCGAGGCAGCTCGCTGAGGCAGTTGGAGAGGGCAGAACATCACCCTCCCATTGGCGGTCTGGTGGAGGGTTTGGAATATGCCATCCTCCCATTGGCCCACCTCTTGACACATGTGCCCTATCACGTGCTTCCTAGCGGAGAAGCCTATTCTGTTGCGGGGGCGGGGGGGGGGGGGGGGGGGGTGGTGGGGGGGTGGGGGGGGTGTAAAGCCTTCTAATGTAGAACTGACCAATTAGAATTCGTTGATGGCTTGATGGACAGGTGTGTTTCAGGGGCGGAGCTGAGAGAGGGGAAAGGAAGAGGAGGGAGGGGGGGAAATAAGAACAGCCTAAGTAGTTGTTGCTTTAAAAGGCAGTATAGGATAATAGTTAAGACGGCAGTGTCTACAGTGGGACCATCTGGGCGTCAAATTCAGACTCCACGGATAATA
Source organism: Equus asinus (assembly GCF_041296235.1). Taxonomy (NCBI): domain Eukaryota; kingdom Metazoa; phylum Chordata; class Mammalia; order Perissodactyla; family Equidae; genus Equus; species Equus asinus. Next base: position 25,473,053 of record NC_091803.1, read on the forward strand.
AAAGAAACATACTGTATGGCTCCGTTTGGATGAAGTTCAAAACATGCAAAATATCTTTGGTGAAAAATCAGAACAGCGTTTGACTTTGTGGGGAGGGATTGGCAGAGAGGAGACTCAGGGAGTCTTCTGAGGTGTTGGGAACGCCCTTATATTGATCATGGGTGTAAATGTATGTGAACTTTCTAAGGCAGACTCTTAAAATTTGTGGACTTTATTGAAATTAAGCTGGAATTTTAAAACTGCCACACGAATGTGGGCTTTGCCATTCCCTGAACGATGGTGGGCCAATCTCTGTGGGCCTCAATTCTTCATCCGTGAAGTTAGGATAATAGTAATGCCAACTCATTAAATGATACTTATGTAGCATTTACTGTGGACCAGACACTGATCTAAATGCTTAAAAATATAAAATCAGGGGCTGGCCCACTGGCGCAGTGGTTAAGTGCGCACACTCTGCTTCAGTGGCCCGGGGTTCACCGGTTCAGATCCCAGGTGCGGACATGGCACCACTTGGCAAGCCATGCTGTGGCAGGCGTCCCACATATAAAGTAGAGGAAGATGGGCACGGATGTTAGCTCAGGGCCATCCTGAAAGAGGAGGATTGGTAGCAGTTAGCTGAGAGCTAATCTTCCCCAAAAAACAGAAAAGCAAACAAACAAAAATAAAATAATTTCCTCAAAACTTTGTGGGTAGGGATTATTATTGTACCCATTTGACAGATGAAAAAACAGAGGCACAGAGAGGTTTGGTACCTTGCCCAAGGTTATACAGTCAGAAAGTAAATGAGGTAGGATTTTTTTTCAATCATATTTTCTGAATATATTGGTCTCTATAACGTTAAGAAGATGTAGAAAACTCATAAACTCATTTCCCTAAAGGAACTTGAAAGTTTAAAAATAAAAAAAGAAACAAAACATCATTGAGTACAATTTAGACATCTCAGTCACATTTTCAGAGCTTATCTGTGTTAATATTTCTTGCTTCTGTAGTTGCTCCATTTTTTCCCTTCTGGATAGGCCTCTGAAAATTAAAGGTTAAACCAAGAGCGAGATAAGATAGTTGAAGATGAGGCTGTAGTTGCCTAATCAGGATCCATTCTCACTATTTTTCTTATTTTGTTGGGGACTGAAATGTGTCTATTTAAAAAACTTTATTGCCGGGGGCCGGCCCTGTGGCCAAGTGGTTAAGTTTGCTCACTCTGCTTCGGTGGCTCAGGGTTTCGCCAGTTTGAATCCTGGGCGTGGACATGGCACCGCTCATCAAGCCACGCTCAGGCGGCGTCCCACATGCCACAACTGGAAGGACCCACAACTAAAATATACAACTATGTACTGGGGGATTTGGTGAGAAAAAAGAAAAAAATAAAATCTTTAAAAAAACCCTCTATTTCCCAGTCTTCGTTGCAGTTAGAGGTCTGGCCAATATGATGTAAGCAGAAGTCATTATGTGGGGTTATGGGGGAAGCTCCTTTTTAAAAGGGAGACAGTGCAGTCACAAAGAAAGAAATAGAGATGGCCCTCAAGCGTACAGAAAAATACTGAACTGTTTGAAACCAGGCAGCCTGCCTGGAGTCTGCCCTGTTACCTTCCCAGCTCTTGTGTAAGCTCATTTTGAGGATCAAATAGAGATAATGCATATAAACTACTTAGCACGGGGTCCAGGGCTTGTTAGCTACTATTATTATGAGCATCCGTGGTATATAAGGCACTAAAATACTAATATGCTTTCTATACATTCTCTCATTTAAGCATGACTACAATCTTATGAACGATCTCCCATTTTATAGCTGAGAAAACTGAGGCTCTGAGAAGCGAAATGACCTGGCCCAGGGTTGCATAGTGCGTGGTAGAGCTGGGACTGAGACTCAGGTCAACCGAACTGCTGCCTTCCAAGCTGGGAGGAGCGGGAGGAGGCCAGGGAGAGGCAGAGAAGGAGATGAGAAGAGGCAGCACAGCGGGAGGCGTCCTCGCCTCCGTGCTGAGGGAAGGCCCTCCTCCTTCGTGCCTGTGGCTCACCCTGGAATACAGCCTGAAGAGGGGAAGGATCCTGGGCCATGAGCTGATCGTCAGGCCCCAGTTTCATTGGAATCCGGACTCTTGCGCATTTCTTCGTTATCAATTTCTTCCCGTTTAAAGCAAGAGTCCAAGGCCGCACAGGCTTGTCTGAGAAATAAAGGATGAGGGGAGAAAAAGCAAAATAGTTGTTTGGAGCAGTGGCTTTCGACTTTTTACAGTGACTCATAGGAGATACCTTTTATTTCACAACTCAGCACACGAACATACACACTGAACTGAACCCAAACTCCCTCACGATGCTGATGATCCTTATTATGGGCAGTGCACTGTGGCATTTTCTACGTCATTGTTTTCTCCCAAAATGCTGATCATGACCCATTAAGCAGATTCCACAATACGCTTGTGGGAAACAACCCAAGTTGGAAAAACCTTGGTTTAAAGCAGTGTTTCTCAACTTTTTTTCATTATTGCTCCCCTGAGGAGGCTTTTTTAGACCTTTTGTTTCCTAATTGTCACTCCTCCTGACATTTTGATAACAGATATAGTGTATATCTGTGCTTTATATATTAAAAAGAGTAGGAGCAGGCCCTGTGGCTGAGTGGTTAAGTTCGCACGCTCCGCTGCAGGCAGCCCAGTGTTTCATTGGTTCGAATCCTGGGCGTGGACATGGCACTGCTCATCAAACCACGCTGAGGCAGCGTCCCACATGCCACAACCAGAAGGACCCACAACTAAAATATATAACTGTGTACTGGGGGGCTTTGGGGAGAAAAAGGAAAAAAATAAAATCTTAAAAAAAAAAGAGTAAGTTTTTTTGCCTTCCAAGAACCAATTTCTGCCCCTTGGGGGCAATATTACCCCTGTTGAGAATGTATTGGAGCCGTCATACTCATTTTCTGAGCCGCCTTTACGCACACTGTTCCCTCATCCAATGAAATAGTATTAGTCCCATTCTGCAGATGAATAAGCCAAGGCTGAGAGGTTACTTTAATTTTTGAAGATTGAAGTGGCTGGTAAATGGATGGGGAATCCAGAGACCTACTGAGATCCTAGCTCAGCTTCTTAATGATCTTCTCCAAAGCTTTGTTTCCTCACATGGAAACTGGTGGGATTGGTCCAAAGAAGGGCTCGCTAACCCGCAGGGGTTTTGTTTCTTTGTTTGTCCCATTTGACCTCATAATAACAAACTTTGATACAGCATATGCGAGACGTCAGGCTTCAATCTATGCCCTTTACATATATTAACTAATAGAATCCTCCTCACAATAACCTAAGAAGGAGATGCCATTATTACTTTCTCTCTACAGATGAAGGAATTGAGGCACAGAGAGATGGGGTGACTTGCCCAAGGTCACACAGGTAGTAAGTGGCACAGCTAGGATTTGAACTTAGGAGTCTGATTGCCAGAGTATCTGCTTTTAACCATGTACTTTAAAAGAAAACTTTTTATCTCCACCAAAAGTAGAAAATCAGTATCACCAGTAAACAGAAGGAAACAAAAAAATAAAGTGAAAAAACTTGTTCTAACATTCTAGCTAGATACTATCACCTGCTCCCAATTCTGAGCTGGAGGCCTGCTCTCTCTTTGTTAAAGAAAAGACAAGACAAGATAAGCAGAGATAGAGAGGTGTTAAAGGGCTTCTGGCAGCAAAATGAGACTTTCTCCTGGAATAGTCAGAAGTGTTGAGAGGGAATTGAAAAGAGAATAGCTTTCATGTGGGCACCCGCGCTTTCCCGCTAATCAGTATACCGTCTAAAATAAACCAAGATGGGATGGTCCCTTGTCTGGGCGTTGTAGGAGTGCCTGAACATGCCAGCCGAGGAAGGGAGACAACGCCAGCCAATTCCAGCGTGGAGGTGCGGCCCCGGGCCACCCACGCCTCTGGAAGGCAGCCGGCAGCATCCGCGCGGAGAGGGGCAGCCAGGGGTGGCGCCACGCGAGGGCCCGTCCCAGGCGCGAGCGACTTCGGCCGCCGCTTTCCCGCCCCGGCCTGGCTCTCCAGGTGACTGTCTTACGCCCATGCGGTCCTCACAGACCTGTCACAGTTCACCCTGCGCCTGGAGTTTACCGTTTCCTCCTACTTCAGGCTCCTCTGTCCAAATGCTGCCTTGGGCATCCTCTTCGCCTGGGGGCAGCGCCGCCTCGGCCCTGCGGAGGTGTGCAGGCGTGATATCGTGGAAGGCTGTGAATAAGTAAACAATAAGCAGCCAGAAGTGGCCTGTTTCCCACACGATACCCGGGGAAGGGTCCGATTCCCCCTACCCGTGCTCTGGGGAGAGTCCTGGCCAGGGTGCCAGAGCATTTATTATTTAGTGCTTTTATTGTACCTGTCCCAGGTTAGGTACTGTTCCAAGCAAGTCCAGTCCCACCCTTTATCTGTACAATAGCAAAAGCTGAGGGGCACAACAGATGAGTCGAAGTGAGAAAATTAAAGGTGCAGGCCCTTTTTTTCTCCCATAGCTTGGCTATGTGACCTTGGCCAAGCATCAGAACCTCTCAGAGCCTCTGGGCTCGAATCCTGGTTCTGTTGCTCCCTAGCCAGTAGAACGTATACAAGTGATCTAACTTCTCTGGGCCTTGAGCTTCTTATCTATGAAATGGAGACAAGAGCAGAACCTCTGCATGTGGCTGCTGGGATGATGAGTGACATATGTGTAAAGCACAGTTCCTGTGTGACCCAGTGTGGATCTCCGCTGTGATATTCTTTAATGGTGGTGGTGATCTTTTTTAACGAGCCCCTGTTCTATGCCAGGGACTCCACGTACATTTTCTCTAATCATCACGTCTCTGATGTAATCCCTACTTTCCTCAGTAGGAAGACTGAGGCTCAGTGAGGTCTACTGACATCCCCAAGGTCAGAGACACACATCATGGCAGAACTAGAATTCAAACCTAAATCTTGCCCAGTTCTAAAATTCTTTTTAAATTGGGTCATAATTTTCTTTCCAGCTATAAAATGGAAATAATAATTTCTGCCGCTTAGGTCTACTGTTAGGATTAAATAAGATCAAGTTTGTGAAGAGGCCTCTAGTGATGCTTGCTCTAGCTCAGCTCAACTTAGCTTCTCATTCCCCAGGGTAATTACTTAAGCATAGGCCTTTCATTTTCATAGTAAGGAGGCTGTGGACCTCCTCTTAGTCTCTGGGAGGCAGTATTATCTGATGGCCATGGGAGGGGCTGAAAGTATTAGATCAAAATCAGAACTGCCAGGGTTCCTTCCCACGCCCCAGCCCTGACCTGCTGAGGCTGCTTTCATCTTCTGGGTTTTCTGGGCCTCTCAGGTGTCCCACCCACCCCACGATGATTGGGAGCACATAACCCTTTTCTCCCTTTCCCAGGGTCAGTGCAAAACTGCATTTGATAACATCTGACATCTCCAGCTTTGAACTTGAGGTGGAGGGAGACCTCATGGTTATTCAGTTGTTGTGAAGTTTGTTTCCCCCTGCCTCCAACAAATGATGTCCTGTGGTAGAAGTGGGGCCCTGGCAAAGAGGGTGCATACATCACCTCTCCTAATGGCTTGCCTTGCAGTGAGCAGGCCTGGTGCAGTCCGCCCTCCTGCATAATGTATGAGCCCATGGTAGGAACAGAACACCAGCAGCAGTGAGAGTGACCACTGCAGGTCACAGACGTGGCCAGAGGCCTTGCCAAGGCTGACGTCTCTCTGTTGGCAGGAGCTGAGGAGAGGGAGGGAGTATGTGTCACCTGAGGCCTTTCCTGGTGCTGAGGCGGGAACTGGCCTCATCTTTGCCCTCAGGATTCAGCAGGGAAGCTAGGGATAGATAAGAAGACACCCCCCAAGAAGACAGTCTGACCCTGCCTTAGAATCAACAATGGTGACATTGGGGACAGCTAGACTCCTGTTTTCTGGGCTTGAAGTCCCCTCTGAGAGGGCTGGGGGTGGCAGAGGAGGTGGCTGGAACCCTCTCAGTGTGGCTGAAGGTCAGAGAGGGGATTTGAGAACCAGGGACACAGACTCTGGCAATTTCTCTGGTTGTCTCATGGTACAGGAAATCCCCAGGGGCGGCAGCTGTAGTGAGGAACACTGGGGTGGAGAACATGGACAAAAGTAGCTACAGGGTGACACTGCTTTCAGGGGAAGGTGCCAGGATGCAGCAATCGTGTATGAAGTCTGTCGCCTCTGCAGGGGATGTGTGCTTACATGAGTGTGCAAGTGTGCGTGTTGACCCAAAAAGGTCAAGAATGGAAGAGGGAGGTCTGAGTGCCTTGAGAGCCAAGAGAAGCAGAGCATCTGGAGAACAAGACTTCATTGGTGGAGAGAGTTGGATTTGACTCATTCTATAATCAGTGAGTTCTCACTGGAGGCCCCCAAGGCCAGGCCAACTGCTAGGGCTTGGGACATGGAGATGAATCAGACCCAGGCACTCCCAGTCTAATTGGGGAGCCAGGCACCAAAGCAGAGAACTCAAATACCTTGTGATAAGTGCTAGAACAGCCCCAAACAGCCACCAGTGTTTGAGGTTGGCAGGAAGACCTCCCTGACGCAAAATTGAGCAGAAGCTTGAAGGATGAGGAAGGAGTTCATCAGGGAGGAAATGGGAAGGGTGTTCTGAGAAGAGGGTACAGCATTTGCAAAGGTGTGGAGCTGTGAAACTGTGTGCACTGGTTCAAGAACCCGGAACAGACCCCACGGGGGAAACTTGAAAGAGCTGATGGGGCACAAAACAATGTTGTTTGTTTGTTTACATATTATCTAATCCCCCTCCCCCAGGGGAATTTAAGCAGGAAATTTGTCTGCCTTATTCTCTGCTAAAGACCCAGAGCCTAGAGCAGTGCTTGGCACCCAGTGGGACATTTTGTGAATGAATAAATGGAAGATACGTGAGCCGGGAGCCGATTGTGTTGACAGTCGGCTGAGGCATTTGGGCTTTATCCTGGAGTCAGTGGGGAGCCTTTGGGGGTTTAAAAATTATAAGAGGAACAAGATCTGATGTGGGTGGGAGGAAATCACTTTGACAGTGATGTGAAGGATGAAGAGACCAGATGATGAAGTCCTAAATTAGGGCACTGTCAATAAAAATGAGTGGGGTTGGATTGAAAAAATATTGAGGATAATTCCGTACAATTAACAAGTAGCTTTGATTTTTACAATATCCTTGTGAGGCAGCCACTTCTCCGTTTTACAGATGAGGAAATGGACTCAGCGAGGCTCAGTGATTTGGCCGAAGTCACACAGCAAGTTGGTGGTGTAGCCCGGGAGTTGAGTCTTCCCTTTGTAGCACCGCAGGACCCAGCATAGGATGAGGATCCGACTCAGGCGGTGGCGGCGGGAATTAATTCGCCACTTCCGTTCAGTAAGTGAGGGAAAGTCCGGCAGACCGCGACGTATAAGAGCTAGCGGCCCCGGGGGATCCGGCAAGGGAAGCGAGGCGAGGAGAAGGAGGTATGGGTCTCGGCGGCCGCCGTAGGAGCCGCGCTCTGATCCCCATGGCAACAGCGAGAAGCAGAGGGAGGTTTCTGGTTGGAGCAGCCTCCGCGGCCGAGCGGACCCAGCTCGGCGCAGAATCCGTGAACCGCCCACGGCCTCGAGGGTGAGGTGATGGGGCTGGGTCGCGGGAGGGAGCCTAGAGTGTGGGGACAGCGGCGGGGCGTGGCCTGGGTCGGGCTGGCGCGTGCGAGGGAGGCGTCGCCCGGAATCTCCCGACCCCCGACCCGCACTTTCCCGACCAGGGGCCATCTTTGGGCCTCGGTTTCCCCAGACGGGAAACAGGAGAAGGGTGGGCAGCGCAGTGCAGTGGCCCCTCCCAGCCTCTGAGGTGCAGGACGTTCTCTCCTCTGCAGCTCCTGAACTGACCTGCGCTGTCCTGCCCCATGGACGTGAGTCCCAGGCCCCTACCGCTCTCAGGAGCCGCCCCTTCAGCGCCCTAAACTCACCCTGAGTGTGCCTGCCTTCGAGCCGAGCCCGGACTGGAGAGGGGGCTCTTTACCCAACACAGACCCTTCCAGCTCAGGACAAGAGCTGGCAGACAGTGCCAAGATGGACTTCCCACGGGAGGGCACATTCCCGCCTTTCCTGGCAAGATGAGGAGTGTGCCAAGTAATCAAGGGGAAAAGGCATTCCAGGAAGAGGGAGCAGCATGGGCGGAGACCTGGGGGTGAGGTAGAGGATAGGGTAGTTGGCGAACTGCCGGGACTTCAGTATGGCTAGAGTGGAGAGAGGGAGGGGGAGAGAGGTAGTCGGGGCTAGTGTGGGGCCTTTGTCCCTGAGATAAGTTGGGACTGAGTTGGGAGAGCCATTGATGGATTGTAAGGAAGGGAGGGATACACAAGGACAAATGGCGTGGAAGGGGGCAAAATTGCAGGTTGGAAGATAGAGGACAGTAATATGGGCTGAAGATGGTAAAGTAGTGGCAGTGGAATTAGAGACAGTAGACCCGGTCAGAGAGGCGTTCTGAAAGGAAGATCAAAAAGTGTGGGAAGAGTTTAGAATGACCAACAGGTCCTTGATGGTGCTGCAATGGAGATGACAGGGAAAAAGGCAGGTTTGGAGGACAAGGCAGTGTAGTCCTAGGCATCTCTCCCCACCATGTGGTGGCTGTTCCTCCCCTTTTCCTAGCCACCTCCGTGTCCCTCCTGGTATTTCTGTGTTCCTGCAGTCCCTCCCCACCTCCTTGTCACCCCTTCCTCCTGTGCTCATCCAGGCCTCCTCTAGCCCCTGGAATCCAACCCCGGCTCCTGTCAGCACTCCTCCCCTGCTGCTCCCCATCCCTGCCATCGTCTTCATCGCTGTGGGCATCTATTTGTCGCTGCTGGGCCTAGTGCTGCTGACTAGGCACTGCCTGCTGGTGAGGGGCCTGGTGGTGGTGGGGTGGCTGAAGGGTGGGCTCTAGGAAAGAGGAACCCAGTCAATCTGCCCCTCATCTGCAGGCTCTTACCCTGGGGCTCCTTTGCCATTTAGTCCCCACATCTGTCCCTTTTGTGGGACCAGGAAGTCCCTCCTCTCTTGTCCCTAGCTGAACCTTCTCCTGCCTCTCTCCCAAAAACCGAGTCTTGGCTGTCCCTCCCTGCTGCCTCTCCCGGATCTTGAGCCCTGCCGTCTCCTAGGCCCAGGGCTGCTGCACAGCCTGCAGCTCCCCCTGCAGGAAGCAAGGTGTCTCTGGGCCCCAAGACTGTTGCTGGACCTGCGCAGAAGCCTGTGACTTCCCTCTGCCTGGCCCAGCCCACTGCCTGGATGCCTGCTGCCTCCAGCCCACCGAAGCTGTGAGTTCCCACCCTCTCCCCTGACCCCCTGAGCCCTGATCTAGGCCCATCGGTGCATGCATTTTTTTGTTCAACAATTTTATTACTGAGTACCTACTCTAGGCCAGGCACAGTTCCACATACAGGGTCAGCTGGAGACAGCCAAAAACAGCAGAAACAACATATCAGATACTTTCTGGTGATAAAAGCTACTTGGAGAAAAGAAAATAGGTTGACAGCTGGAGAAAGGTAGGTGTGTAACATGTAGGGCACATAATCAATTTTGAAAATAGTAGATAAGAAAAAAGACAGAGACCCTTCTGCTCGTTGATGTGTACTGTGTTCCAGAGACTCTGCCACTTTATTGACATTATTATTATTATTATTATTTAATATTTTATTCTTCCCTTTTCTCTCCAAAGCCCCCAGCACATAGTTGTATATTTTAGTTGTGGGTCCTTCTAGTTGTGGCATGTGGGATGCTGCCTCAGTGTGGCCTGATGAGCGGTGCCATGTCCGCGCCTGGGATCCGAACCAGTGAAACACTGGGCCGCCAAAGCGGAGCGCACAAACTTAACTGCTCTGCCACGGGGCCGGCCCCTGACATTATTATTTTTTTCAACAACCCTGAGAGCTGGGTATTTTTAAAAACCTATATATGGATTTTTTTCCTGATTACAAAAGCATTGATTACAAAGTATGCATGTAGAAATACATAGAAAGTACACTTCACTTTAAAAACCAGCTCTCGGACCAAGGTTGCTACGTATTATGTGTGTCCCTCACATACTAATACAGTACCATCACTGCTGTATCGTACTATTACTGGGTAAAAATGGGGTTCTATTACGTACATTATTTCATCCCATCTGCCACTTGCCCTTTTTACTTGGCATCACATCTTGGTCCCCTGTCCCTGGCTGTCCATGTAGATAGGTAAGGATTTTTATCCTCCTTTTGCAGGGGAATAAATTGGCTCAGGGAAGTTTAGTCACTTCTCCAGTGTTACACAGCAGAGTTTTCGTAGCAAATTGCTCCATAGTGTGTTGAAACGGAATCTTCAGGGAGAAGCCTGGCTTGCAGAGGACAGGCTATTTTGGCATTTGTGGGTTTAAAGATGTTACAGGTAATTGACCACCTTCCTGGGCAGTGTTTATTTTGGGCTCAGGATTTAGACAGCAAAGCTCCTGCCCTTCAAGTGGCGCCCTTCCCTGGAGGGAAGAGTGAGGATAAAAGACCAAGCAAATTCATAGCTTGGGACGACTGTAGTTGCTGTAAATCCCTGGGAGATGTTTTGAGTTTCAAAATAAATTATAGGGCAAAGAGCACTCCTCTTTGAAATAATCTGCTTTTGGTTTCCCAGAGGTAGCCAGGAGAGGGGTCCCAGGCCTGGGGCTAAGGGGACAAAGGGGAAAAAGAAGACAATGGGTCCTAAAACTCCTATTTTGTAGGAAATGCTGAATTACAAAATTATTTCTGGCTCCCTGTCATGGGGACAACGCCCCCTTCTCTTCTGTCGGCAGCAAGGGGCTAGTCAGGGACCTGTCCTCCTCCCTGAGAGTGAGGATGAAGTGAGGTGCTCTGCCAGCACAGAAGGTGGGCTCCTCCCACCTTCCTCTCCAGGGCTGCAGGGAATCCCAAACCTGGAGTCCTCAGGGCCTGATTCTGCCTGGCTTCCACCAGAGCCAAGAAGGGTTCTAGAATGGCAGAGGGTAGCCCAGAGTCATACTGTCCTTGAACTGTCTTTCCACAAAGTACATTAAAGTGTCTCTGTTATCCAGTTTCCCTAAGTTACAGTAACAACCACTGATGTTACAAAGCTCATGTCTACTTTACAGCTGAAGAAACTGAGGCTTACAGATGCTTGAATGACTTGCCTGAGGCCTGGGCCGGGACACAAACCCAGGTTTCTCTTCCTCTTTCTGGGCGGAAACCTGCCTGCTCTGCTTCTTTCACAGAGATGTTGTGAGGATCTAGTTACTCACCCGCTTGTTTACTCACTTACCAAAGATTTATGGAGTCATCGTTGAGGCGCTTGCTGGGCCCCGGGAGCTCAGTGGAAACGAGACAGACACAGTCTCAGCCCTCACAGGGCTCGCATTCTGGAGAAGAACGGAGAGAAATAAGCAGGCACTTCTAGCAGAGCATGAGAAATGATGTGATACAGTGCAGTGGTCGCTTCTCAGCCCTGTGTGTGACCAGAAGTGGGTCTGAGGCTTAAACAGAGAGCCAGGCGTCCAGGCCCCATGCTCAGTTAGTCTGGGATGGGATTGGAATTTGCGAATTTTAACAAGTTCTCATGTGACTCTGATCCACACCAGCGTTAAGAACTACTGCTGAGGGGCAAGAGAGCCATGACAAGAAGAATAGCCCCTTTTCCCTAGCGCTCCCTAGCGCTTTCCCTATGCACCAGGCCTCACTGCACTTAGTTCTTTCCACTGATTCCCCACAATGACTCTATGAAGTAGGTGTTATATTTGTTTCAGAGATGAGAAAACTGAGGCTCAAAACATGAATTACCCAAACCTGGGCATGAAGTAGATTCAAACTGGGGCTTAAGCTCTAACCAATAAAGATGGCTGGCCTTCAAAATCAAAGTGAAAGAAATCAGAGTGAAAAACTGCAGAGCCTAGAAAAACACAAGGGTTAACAGTCACATGGAGTCCTTGTTTAAGGTACTTAAACAGCAGATTCCTTCCAGAAGCCACATGGCTGCTTGTGAGAGATGAAAAATCCATTAGCCAGTTATTAACGACCAGGTCTAAACCCTTCCAGTGGCCAGAGCCAAGAAATGCTTTTAATACTCTCTTCTCTGAGGTGACAGCAGCAGAGCCTCTCTCAGTCCCCAGTTCTGCACACACAATGACAGTGTGGTCCTCCAAAAACCCACAGAGCCAACTTCATCCCCAGAGATGCCCCGAACCAGACCCTCATCAAACACAAGGAAACCACTTCGCTCTCTCTTCCACCATGACACTTCCAGCCTCCTCCTTGAGAGAGAATTCTGTTGGCAGTAACACCAGCCCAGTGGATGGCAGGTCCCCTCCGCTCAGTGGAGCCCCTAGTCATATCTGATCTCACCAGTCATCTGACACTGCACCCCGAAACCTCAGCTGTTCAAAAGGTCATTCCCCTATTCCTGGCTTGGCCCGGTGTCTGAGTGAGCTGTGCAACTGTGACTGTCACTAGCTCTGCCTCAGGCCTCAAGGAGCCAATCTTCTGTCACACATCCTGGGTGTGCCCCAACCCTGCCACTTGGCCTGACTCCAGTCCATGCCTGAAGCAGTGGCAGATCCTCCTCGTCCCAGGGCAGGAGAGGGGTGAGCTGGAGTGGGCTGGTTCTCCAGTCCTGTCTCTAAGGACATGCTGTTCCTATTTCCCAAGAGGCAGACTGTTTCCCCTGAGAGCTGAGAAGTCTTTCTTTTTTTCTTTTTTGCCTAAAGAGGGAAAAATGATATGTTTTGTTTCATCCATTCATTCAACATTCATTGCTGAGCATGAGTCCTCGTGCTAGCTCAGCGGAGATGTGAGATGAACTGCCCCTCCCCTAGCAGACCCAGAAAGAAGCTGATATTCCCGGCCTGGGAGGCAGTAGGGTTGAGGGGCTCTCAGGACTGGAAGCAGGCAGGCCCGGGCCGCCCCAGCACGTTCCCTAGTTGTGATCCTTTGGGTATCACTCCCCTCTCTGACCCTCCATTTCCTCTTTTGTAAAGTGGCCCCTCTACTCAAGGTTCTGATAAATAAAAGAGATGTAACTCTTTTTAAAAATATGCAAATTGCCATTTTCAAAGAAAATGAGAAAGTTTTTTTTTTTTTTAAAGATTGGCCCTGAGCTAACATCCGTTGTCAGTCTTTGTTTTCTTCTCCCCAAAGTCCCCCAGTACACAGTTGTATATTCTAGTTGTAGGTCCTTCTGGTTCTGCTGTGTGGGATGCCGCCTCAGCATGGCCTAATGAGCGGTACCACATCCGCGCCCTGGATCTGAACCGGCGAAACCCTGGTCCACCAAAGCAGAATGTGCGAACTCAAACACTCAGCCACGGGGCTGGCCCCAGAAAGATTTTTTTAAATCATTCATGAATGCAGTTTGTGCCTTGCATAGAGTAGGTGCTCATGCCAAGGAAGAAGTCCACAAAACCAGCAAGTTGTTTTCATCATGGACAGAAAATGTGTCCATGCTTTCCCTGTTTACTGACTTTCAATTGCACGAGGCCACGAGGATATAGTAGAAGCATCTTTGAGCCAAACATTGGGACCTAGAGTGAGACCGGGGCCAGTTGATCTCTGGTTCTCAGACTCTTCGCCTATAAAATGGAGAAAGAGCGAACCCCCTGAATAATTTCTTCCAGCTCCTGAACTTAGTTGTTTGGAATGTTGCCTCCTTGCTGATTTCTCAACAGCACAGGGAATTGATTTGTTCCCAAGAATGGAGGATGGTACCCTCTGTTCCACTGAGCAAATGGGACTTTCCAGGCCTCCCTGTTCCCTTCTCCCCTAAGAGGGAAACAGCGTTAGGCTCTGGTCCACCTTCCTCCTGTCCACTTCCCTCACCCCTTTCTCCTCTCCCTCAGGGTTGGGCCCCTTGCTGCCCTCGCTGCTGTCCACTCTGCGACTGTGCCTGTGCGTGCCAACTTCCTGACTGCCAGAGCCTCAACTGTCTCTGCTTTGAGATCAAGCTCCGATGAGGACCCAGAGTCCTTGCCCTTTGGGGAGAGGCCAGCCCCCAGGGCCCGCATGACCTCTTTCCTGAGAGGCCTCAGGACAATTTTCTCCAGGCCACTGGAACCACAAATGACCTGTCCAGCTCACCAGCCTGGGAACCAGCCGTGGAGAGACTGGCTCCCTGCAGAGCAGGACTCAGAGAGCCCTTGGCTAGCTGGACTGCAACCCCTTTGGAGGGCCAGAAGAGAGAGGGGCTAGAGCTCTGGCAGGTGCTCCTGCCCTCCTCTCCTCCTCCCCTAGTAAGCTGTTATATTTAAAGTTGAGGGCAGGGGACGCTGCTCACCACAGACAGCAGTATGGGAGGAGCTTGGGCCTTGAGTATCAGATGTAGGGGTCTCTCAGCCACACCCCGTCCATGGATCTTGGCTATTTGGAGGTGTGAGTGTAGTCTGTGCATCTGCTCTCCATCTAAAGAAACCAGCTCAAGAGAATCACAAGGGCCACTGTCAAGGCCCAGAGTCAGGGGAGGGGGTACCAGAGGAGGAAGCAGGGAACGCCAAACCATCTAAGTCCTGGTATTGTTCCTTCCCTCCCCACAGATCTCTATCCAAAGATTGATTTCTCTTGACAACCTTTTGAGGGCCTCAGTCTGAATTTCAAGAGAAGAAATTTCTTCTGAAGTACCGGTAAGTGGGCAGGGCGCCCTCCCCCCTCCCCCAATAGGGCAGGCCCACAGCTTCCTCCCCCTTCCCTCAATTTAGGCTCCACGCTGGCGTGAATGTCAGGGGCTTCAGGTTTCCCTAAATATAGGTCCCTACCAGGGGATCTGTGGCGAGGAAAGGGCAGGGGTCACTGGAGAATGTCGGGGACACTTGGCTTGGGGGAGGGCTGGAGCTGCCTTATAACCCAGCCCAGGTAGGCACGGGCTCACTCGCTGCTGACCAGGCTCTGCCCGCTTCTTCACCCTCCTCGTAGGTGGGCGCCAGCAGGACGGAGTGGGGGTGAGGGTGGGCTGAAGGGATCCAGATTAGGAGAGGGGACCTGGCCGGTAAGATGGGCGCCTCGGAAAGTATCTGGGAGGCTGACCAGCTCAGGGACGGATTTTATTTTGGAGAGGAAGGTCAGTCCAAGGGAAACGTTTCGCAGGGACTCCAGCCCCGCATCCCCGAGACTTGCTTGAGGGAAACGGTGACCGGCCAATTTCCACGTCATCTGGCTGTGCGTGGCGGCCGGGGCTTCAGGCCGGTTCGCCCCGGCTGCGGGCGGAGAAGGCGTGCGCGCGCTCAAGGTTGGCCCTCCAAGCCGCGGGAGCCAGCCCGGCACCGAAGGGGCGCGGATGGGGCGGGGGCGCTCGCCAGACACCGCTGCCGCCGCGCTCCCGCCGTCCGCCAACCCCAGCCGCCTCCTTGCGCTCCCTGTGCTCCTTCTCCTTCTCTTCCGCCTGGGCTAGTGACAGAGAGAGGGGTCAGCCCCGCTCCCCAGCGCCCGCAAGTCCAGCCTGCGGACAAGGCCGGCAGACGCCTGACCTCCGGGTTCTGTTACAAAGTGACACGCTCTGCATCAGCGCAGGCCGGAAGCTGGGGCTGCCGCGGGCTGCTGGGCCGGGCCTGGGAGCGCAAGCTGAACCTCCGTCTTCTCGGGCTCTTTCACTCGCTTTTCCCCTACCCCCACCCCCACCCCCTTCGGTGCCAGAACCCGGCTGAGTCACGGCGCCCCACAGCGCGCCAGGCAGGGGGGAAAAGGAGAGGGAGGGGAGGGCCCAGGCGACCCGCGAGATGTGGGCCGAGTCACGTCCGAAGGGGACGGGGGAGGGATCGTGTTCTCGCTGCTCTGTCTCCGCCCAAGCGCCGCCTCCAGCCTTCGCCTTTCGGGGACCGCCTCTTGCACGGTTCCTCGCCTGCAATTGGACGCCGGGGCCCCCGACTCCCTACAAAGGAAAAAAAACCCACCGAGGGTGGAGCGGTGCTTCTATAAGGCCCGGCACCTCCTCTCCCCTGCCCGCCCCGTGCGCCGCCCCCTCGGGAGCTCAATAGGCAGCGTTCCTCTTGGAACGCGCCGGAGAAGCAGGGTGCTGGTGACGACTGCCGTGTTCGCTCCCTCACTCCGCTCGCCAGTCCGCCGGCCTCCACCGCTCCACTCCGCAAACCCGCCCCTCTCCTGTGCCAGGTGAGCGCCCCTCGCCACGTGCGAAGGTCAGGGACCGTGGAGAAGGATCCTGAGGGCAGTGGCGGGTCGGGCTTCGGCGCGGAGCCCCTCACCCGGTCCCAGCATCTCCCGCACCACCGCCACTCACACACGCATGCTCCCAACCCCGACGCCCCAGCCCTCTCCAGCTTGAGCGTCCTCCGTTTGTGGTGCAGTGCAGCCACGGCTTGGCACGCTGAGTCATGGCGGGGGAGGAAGCAGGACGAAATGAAGAGCCGTTCCCTCTCCCCTTTTCTTGTAAGGACACCGGGTGCAAAAGATTATGGACCCTTTGCCTCTGAAGGGATCCTAAGAGGCAGCGATGGGTGGGGGGCCAGCTCATAGACTGCCTCAGAGTTCCCGAAAGCGGGTGGTTGGTCCCTGCCCTGGGAGACAGGCACCCATGGCGAGGAGGGGAAACCCCTTGGCGGCGCATGATGCCCCATTAACACTTTCCGTGTCTTTCCTTATCGGGTGACCTTGATTCTGAGCCTGGAACAGCTGCAGCCGAGCGAACAGACGGGAGCATTTTTCAGGGGAAGGGGTGGGGCGCTTGCCTCTCCTCCATTCTCTTAGTCAGTATGAGCTGTGAGAACGGCAAACCTCACCCCTTTCCTCCACCTCGGCTGGGCTTCCTCTGCTACCCTTTCCTGGGCTTCTGATTACCCTCCTACATTTCTCCTAACACCCTTAACACCCTCCCCATATCCCTCTGGGGGCGGGGGGGCTGACCTTGGGATGTCCTTGAGGCGTGGGAGCTTGGCCCAGCCCTGGGATCTTGGGTGGATTGGAAGGAACAGCCCTATGGCAGTCAGAAGATCCGGGTTCTAATCTCAGATCCGGCCCTGAGGTTTCTGTGTGGCTTGAAGCACAGACCTTCCCCTTCTCTGGGTCCTTTCAGATGAGAGGGTTGGGCCCTATGCCTTATGCACAACCTCTAAATTCTACTTTTTTTTCTTTTGAGGAAGATTAGCCCTGAGCTAACTACTGGTAGTCCTCCTCTTTTTTGCTGAGGAAGCCTGGCCCTGAGCTAACATCCGTGCCCATCTTCCTCTACTTTATATGTGGGACGCCTACCACAGCATGGTGTGCCAAGCGGTGCCATGTCCGCACCCGGAATCTGAACCGGCGAACCCCGGGCCGCCAAGAAGCGCAACGTGCGAACTTAACCGGTGTGCCACCGGGCCAGCCCCTCTAAATTCTAAAATATTCCAGTTCGGTTTTGCTTCTAGGCAAGGTAACCCCATGGCAAAGCGCAAGCCAGAAGGGTCCAGATTCTACATGACCAGCCTGTCCATGGCTCTGGCCTATTCCTTTACCCCAGGTGCCAGTACGCAACCCCACCCTCAGCTGGGCAACACCCAGCAACAAACAGAGTTAGGAAAGGTACAGAAGGCAGGCCTAATATAGGGAAGTTGGGCGTCGGGGAGAGCTTGGGACAGGAAGTGCCCCAAGACCTGCGGGTGTGGGGCAGGGGAGGTAGGGAACTTTTGCCCTGACCTCCAGGCAAGTGGCCCTGCTCGTTGGGAGACCATGGGAGGACCCAGCTAAGCAGTTCTCGCCCACCTGTCTCTTCTGCCCAGGAACTCACTGCCACCATGCCTCACCAATATCCAGCACTGACCCCGGAGCAGAAGAAGGAGCTATCTGACATCGCTCACCGCATCGTGGCTCCGGGCAAGGGCATCCTGGCTGCAGATGAGTCCACTGGTACGGGCAGGAGACAGTGGGAGGAGGGCCCAAGGTTGGGGGTGACAGGCTGATCCCCTTATTCTCATGTGCGGCTCCCCTCCAGGGAGCATTGCCAAGCGGCTGCAATCCATTGGCACTGAGAACACAGAGGAGAACCGACGCTTCTACCGCCAGCTGCTGCTGACTGCCGACGACCGCGTGAATCCGTGCATTGGGGGTGTCATCCTCTTCCATGAGACGCTCTACCAGAAAGCAGATGATGGGCGTCCCTTCCCCCAAGTTATCAAATCCAAGGGCGGTGTTGTGGGCATCAAGGTGAGGGGGCTGGGCCTCAGGATATGAGATTGAGATGGATCTGGGGGAAAGAAACCCCGAGTAATAGGCCAGGGTATGAACACTGGAAGCCTGGAGACTTCAGTGGAGTCTGTCACAGATCACCCCTGAAGCATGGATAAGAAAAGCTCGAAACTTATGGGAAGTGCGTGGCGTTTTTAATCCTTGTAGATCCTTGTATTACTCTCATTGTACAGATGAAAAACCAGAAGCTCAAGGCAGTGAAGTGTTTTGCTTACAGAGTTAGGAAATGGTAGGAGCCCATACTCTCTGTCAGATAACATCCCTGTGTATCCTGCGTCATAGGATCAGAGGCTGTAAGTGAAAACATTTGCAAATCATGAGATGCCACTTGAGAGATTGAGTAAAGTTGGGGGCAGACTGGGACTACAGAGGAGAAAAGGGTACTAGAGTAGAGGTCATTTTCCCTGTCTTATGTTGTTGCCCCCACCCCAACAGGTAGACAAGGGCGTGGTACCCCTGGCAGGAACAAACGGCGAGACAACCACGCAAGGTGAGAACTGTTTGGCTCCCTGCCTTACCAACCAGTCCACCGGGGTCAGTACCCCTTGGGTGGCCAGGGTGAATGGGAGCCACCTGCCCCTTCCTCGGCCGTGCTCTGACTCCTCCGTCCCCTCTCCAGGGCTGGATGGGCTGTCTGAGCGCTGTGCCCAGTACAAGAAGGACGGAGCAGACTTTGCCAAGTGGCGCTGTGTGCTGAAGATTGGGGAGCACACTCCCTCATCCCTTGCCATCATGGAAAATGCCAATGTTCTGGCCCGTTATGCCAGCATCTGCCAGCAGGTGGGCCTGCAGAACCCCAACAGGCCACCTCCCATGTCATTTGGTTCCAGAGTGTCAGCTAGCCTGCCACCCATCTGCCAAGATACCTCCCTCCCTCACTCGAGGGCTTTGCAAGCCGAGGGCTTTGCAAGTATAACACATTGTGTTATGTGGATGGATCTGGAGAGATACCTCTCGCCTACAGTGTGCTGAGGGCTGTGCAGCCATGAGTCTCCATCATGGAGATAAGATCTCGGCCGATGGGTGTAGAGAGCTGTAGGTGGGGCTCTGGGTTAGGAGGCCTCACAGCTACCCTGTTTCTTACCCCACAGAATGGCATTGTGCCCATCGTGGAGCCTGAGATCCTCCCTGATGGGGACCATGACTTGAAGCGCTGTCAGTATGTAACCGAGAAGGTAGGTTGTCTGGCTGCCTGGGCAGTGTGTGGTGGGCTAGGCAGCTGGGCCAGGGTCCCTGGGGTTGACCCCTGTTCCCCCAACTCCACCCCACCCACTTTGGTCCTGCCATGCTCTAGGTGCTGGCTGCTGTTTACAAGGCTCTGAGTGACCACCACATCTACCTGGAAGGCACCTTGCTGAAGCCCAATATGGTAACCCCAGGCCACGCCTGCACCCACAAATATTCTCATGAGGAGATTGCCATGGCAACTGTCACGGCACTGCGTCGCACGGTGCCCCCTGCTGTCACTGGTGAGACCCACACCCTTATCTTGACCTCTAGGAGATAGATAAACTGTACCCACAATCCTTATGCTCACTTGGTCTGATTTCCAGGTCAGCTTCTCGGGGCTCCTGCCAGTCCCCTGGATCTCTGACTACACTCCCTCTCCTTGTTTCACCGTTGTACAGGGATCACCTTCCTATCTGGAGGCCAGAGTGAGGAGGAGGCATCCATCAACCTCAACGCCATCAACAAGTGCCCCCTGCTGAAGCCGTGGGCCCTGACCTTCTCCTATGGCCGAGCCCTGCAGGCCTCTGCCCTGAAGGCCTGGGGTGGGAAGAAGGAGAACCTGAAGGCTGCCCAGGAGGAATATGTCAAGCGAGCCCTGGTAAGGATGGGGCAGGAGGCGGGCAGGGTGCTGGGGTGGATGGGATTCTGAGAAGAGACCTTCTTACTCTGGCTTCTTTCCCCTCTTAGGCCAACAGCCTCGCCTGCCAAGGAAAATACACCCCAAGTGGTCACGCTGGGGCTGCAGCCAGCGAGTCCCTCTTCATCTCTAACCATGCCTACTAAGTGGAGGTATTCTAAGGCTGCCCCCTCAACACTCCAGGCCCTGCCTCCTCCCACTCTCACTCTTGAAGAGGGGGCCTCATCCAGGGCTTTAGGCTGTTCTTTCCCATCCTCCTTGCCTCCCTGGTGACATTGGTCTGTGGTATTGTCTGTGTATGCTAACTCCATCACCCTTTTGAGCCCACTGCCAATAAACAACTATTTAAGGGGGAGTCTCTTGTTCATTTCTGTGGTGTCCGGGGCAGGGCAGGGCTGGGGGAGGTGGCAGAGCCCAGAAGAAAGAGCCCTTGTTTTGTGTTCTTCCTTCTTGGGCAGGGAAAAGGTGAAGGGGGCGGGATAGGACCTTCCTGCTTTGTTTTATACTTGCCCAGGGCTTCAAGAGGAGAGCTTGTGGAATTCTATTCCAACCACCAACTGTTCCACTCCTTTCTACCAGCAGCATTCGATAAGGCTCACAGTTGGGGAGTGTGTGTGTGACTTGCTAGTCTTACGAGGTTGCAGGCTCAGCCTCACTTTTACACCCAGAATTCATGGATGCAGAAGGTCCCTGTGAGAAAAACAGCCACTGACAAAAGCCAAGATTTCCTGAGTTTATGAGCCAGGCAACATAAGTGTCCTGTATGAGAGGTGCTGTTATTCTCAATTCATCCTTAAGGCTACATTACCTAAGACTGCACTGTTTCTTGGTGGAAACAGATTACGAATGCATATCTCCTTAATCTATACTGTTGAGCTTGTCCGTGTTCCCATTTTAATAGGAGATGGGATTAGAACTGGCTTCGTAGTCTTTGGGCTTGTGGAACCCCTTGAAGAACCTGGAATTGTCTCTAACACACTCACTCAACAATACAGATAGACAGGCATACAGAAGTGTGGAGCTCAGGTTCCAGGTTAAGAACTGAGCCTCTAGCAGCTGCACTCCATGAAGCCAGAATGGGCCCTGCACTTAAACCCCTATGCCATGCTTTGAACCCTTCCGCAATCACCCAGGCTGGGGTGTAGAAGCAACTACACCAGGTCTTTTCACCTATTAAAGATTCTAGTCATAACTAAGGACCTAAGTTAGTCAGGCCGCTTCTCACATTTCCTGATATGGGCCCTTTCCTGTCTGAGCTCCCCTCCAGAGAAATAAAAATCTTGACCTTTCTGATCTGTGGACCTACTGAATCCCTATCGTGATCTGCATTGAACTGACTGACCTAGGACCTTCTAGGAGGTTAAGGACTTGGGCCTTTGCTTCTCTGTGCACATATGCATCTGTTGCCTACATCCAAAACCAAACCCTTTCCTAGGGCCCCTCTAAACTTTGCCCTCACTTCCGTGCCTAGCCTCACTCAACTATTTGAAACAAAATCTAACGTAAAGCAAATAAAAATTGAATGTCAGTCAAAAATAGCAAAAAGAACATTCCAAAAGGGCTCAGACACTGAAGTTTTCTTAAAGTTTGCTTCCTCTGCCTGCAGCAAAGAGATTAGGCAAGCAGAAGACTTCACACACTAGGTTGGGGGAATTTTGGACTTCTTATTTTACAGTGACAAAGGGAGCTCCAGAAAGTAAGTGACAGAAGGAGGAGAAACTAGAACTGAGAATGCAGCTTTCCTGGGTTCAAATTTTAACCTTGATTCAAACCCAAAATTCTTAACTATGTAACCACGAACAAGTTAATCTCTGAGCCAGTTTCTCCTGTTCAAAAAAGAAAGAAAAAACAGAAAGTAACTGAGGGGCGTCAAGGGGACCATTCTAGAATTAGGGAGGTCATGTTGACTGAGGCAGAGGCTTGGTGTGGGGGAGGTGAACTTTCTGCCTCTAACTTCGGAGTTCCTCCATGGCAGAGATTTCTCTGGGGCCAGGGAAAGAGATCTGGACTGGGATTCCTTCATCCATCAGCAAATACCCACGTATGCCTACTGTGCCAGGCCTTGTTCTAAGCACTAGGGCCGCAAGGGTGAACCAAAGCAAGTTCCATCCGTCAGGGATTGTAATGGGGGAGGCCGAGTAAAGCTGGTAAACAAAAACGTGCAACATAAAGTTACAAGGCGGAGCCCCGGCTCGGCTTCAGCTTCCCTAACCGAGATGGGACGGGACTGGACCGGGGTCCCTCAGAGCGCTCACAGCGCCAATCGGCTTAGCCCACAATCACTTCCGCCCGTTCGCTGCCGACATCCGGTCCCTTGGCACTCAGCCGTTCTTAGGCTTGTGAGGTAGGGCTCAGGGCGCGGCGGGGGAGGGGGGTGTATATGACGTCACGTCCGGCGCGCGGCGGAACTGGCCTCACTTTGCTTCCGCGGCGGGGCCGGAAGTAGGAGCGGCGGTGGCGGTGGTCCAAATCGGAGGGAAGGAGGAAAGCAGGGAGCCCGAGAGCGGGCGCCGGAGTCGCAGGGGCGGTAATAGTCCGAGACTCCTCTAGGCCACCGTCTTTAGCGCGGGACCGCGGGGTTCGACGGGAGTTAGCCGGGGGCGGCGAGGGTCGCGGGACGCGGGGGGTCCGGGGGCCCTGTGAGGAGAGGCGGGGGTGGGGGCGGCCGGGCCAGCTCCAGAATTGAGTTGCGCCCCCCCCGGCGTCCCTCCCCCCCCGTCCCGGACACTCTGAACCGCGGGCTCGTCTTCGCCCTTCCCAGGAGACCCCTGTGCGGTGCGGAGGGGGCGGTGGCCCCGGCTCTGACCCGCGCCGGGGGGGGTCATGGCGGAGATCAGCGACCTGGACCGGCAGATCGAGCAGCTGCGGCGCTGCGAGCTCATCAAGGAGAGCGAAGTTAAGGCCCTGTGCGCTAAGGCCAGGTGAGCCCGGCGGCCCCAAGAGAGGCCTGGCTGCTGCCCAGGGGTTCCCGCCTGGGGCAGACTCAGCTGAGAACTTTGGGCCTGGCTTATTCTGGAAGCTTTCCCGGAGAGGAGCAGAATAGGGCCGCTTCCCCCGAGGAACAACCAGCCTGTTGGGGGAAGAAAGACCTGGATAAAGACATTTAAAAGTATTAGATGATATATTTTCAGTGGACTTAGAGAATCATAGAAAGTACTTGGGAAGCTTAGGGAAACAACTGTATCTGTCGAGGGAACAGAGAAGGCTTTTTGGAGGAACTGAACTTTGCGGGTAGACTTTGAAGAATAAGGTGACAAAAGGGAATGTCCGCAAGAACAAAAGTTCAAGGCAGAAGAGGTAAAGACTCTGGTTTATAAAATTGTTTCAGTTCCAACGACAACTGTTAAAGGTGGGTGGTATTGTCCCCATTTTACAGGTGAGGACTCCCTTACAGCAAGTAAGGAATGGAGTCTGAAGCCAGTTCTCCGTGTCCTGTCCCTTTTCAGGCCATAATGCAAGAAGGTGGAGTAGATCCTTCTCACGTTCAGTGTGGGAGCCTAAGAAATGGTAGCAAATAAGCCAGAGTAGAATTAAGCATGATATGGAGAGGGGCCCAACTCATAGGTGGGAAATAGAATGATGTAGTGGTTAAGAGCCCAGACTTTAGAATGCCATGGCTCTAGTTTGGAATCTGAGCTCTGCTAATTACTAGCTGTGTTGGTGATCTCGAGGTCTCTGAGACTCAGTTTCTTGATCTGTAAAGTGGGAATAATAGCGCTTCATACGATGGTCGTGAAGAGTCAGTCAGTTGGTGCTTGGGATTAGCATAGTGCTTTGGTACAGTGAGTACTCAGCAGTCTTCTAGGTGTTATTGTTGTTACTGTGAAGGACGAGGACAATGGTGATAGGAACTGAAGTCATCAGGGAAGGCTTTTAAGAGAAGTTGGTCTTGAAAGATGAAAATAATTTGAGTAGCTGATGGGAGCAGGATGATAGTAGGAGTGGAGGCCCTGAGATGTGTAGGTAACAGCGAGGAGACCAGTTACCTGCCTCCTCTGAGTTCCTGTTTGACTGTGGCTTCCACCAAGGTGAGGAATTGTGGGAAAAGAGCCAGCAGAATTATCCCATATTTATTGAACAACAGGCCTATTATTAGCCTGGCCTTGTACTAGCAAAGAACTTAGTCCATTTCCTCCCTACAGCAGTCTCGTGAGGTTGGAATTATTTACTTCATTTTACAGAACAGGAAGCCATGACCCCTAGAGGACTAGTGACTTGATCAAGGTCACCCAGAGAGAAAGTGGCAGAGCTGGGTTCTGAACTGGTGGCCATCAGGGCCTGCATGGGTTTGGTGAACAAGCAAGGCCCCTTTTTAAATCCTTGTCTATGGCTTTTCTATGTTTTGCCAGCTCGAGAAAATTTCCCTGACCAGACCCCAAGATGTTTTTAGTCATCCCTGATTACTCAGTCTTGATTGGCATTTTTAGGAACTTAAACCAATCGCTGCCTGGCACTGTTGTTTTTCCAATAAGTCTTCTCTCTCCACAGGGCCTACATCCATTTGTTGGTGGTAGTAGCTAATGCTTGGATAGCATTGTGGAGATTTCAGAAAAACAGAGATGTATTCAGTCTCCATTGCTCTTTGCAGCAGCCCTGTGGAATAGGCAGGGCAGGGGTGAGGGTTTCACAGAAGAGGAAACTGAGCCTCAGAGAAGATAATGTCTTGCCGCTGGTTGGAGGGGAGGTTGGTCTTGGATCCGGGTCTTTCACTATACTCCGTGCTCATTGACAGCCAGGCAGAGACATTTAGACTGTGTGGGAGGCAGTAGGGAGCTATAGCGGACTGAGGGGTGGGAGAGTCTTGCGCAGTTGAAACTGAGATGGAGCTAGGAGGTACTAGGCTGAGGCCTGAGTTGGCCACTATTATCCCAGGCCCAATCTGAAGGGGTGCCAACTCTAGCACCTGGCCATGGCCTCCTGGGGGACCCACCAGGAGTCCAGGCCAAGGCCGGCAGTCAAGAGCTTCAGCTTGCTCAGAGGGTACATAGACTCAAGCCTGTGAAACTCTAGAGGCCTGAAGTGTAGGAGCTGAACCTCCTCCTGTTAAAATGTCAGCATATTTGGCATTTTGAATCAGGTGGCCTCCAGTATGAATCCCAGCTTTGTCACCTATAAACAATATGACCTTGATCAAGTCACTTTACCTCTCCAAGTCTTTGAAATCATTATGGAGCTCAAATGAGATTCTGCATATCCAGGACCAGGGTGTGGCACTTGCGTAGGCACTTCCTAAAGATAGTGTTCATTGTGGAAGTCAAGGTGAGCAGATGTGAGCTCTGGGAGAGCTGGTGTTATGCTACAAGTGACAGAGCTGGGGTTGGAGGCTGGGCCTTCCACCATGACCATGCTAGGGCCCTACTGGCACTCAGGTGGGGTTTTGACCCAGAATTTAGAAAGGGCTGGCATAAATTCTCAAGAGATTGGGCTACTGAGGTCCAATTCAGCCATTCTCCAGCTTTGTCACCTTGATGCTGTCCCTTTTTTTCCTAAGCGTGTTTCTTTATCTGTCAGATGAGGATGAAAGGAACCTCCTCTAGTCAGTTGGCAAGGTCATTATAAGCAGTTGATGTGGGAGGATGTTCAACACAAGATGCAATACAGGTGGGAGAGCCTGCTTGTCTGTGGCCCCTTGGACCACCGCCAGTGCCTCCTCCCATCCCCAGAAGGCCAAGGCATGCCTCCCTGAGCTGCCTTTGTCATACAGAGCACCCTGAGGGACATGCAGGGAGCTCCTCCCCTAGTGGGAGAAAGAGAGGGGCCTGAACCAGTGCTTGGGGCCCTCCCACATCAGGATAGCTGTATAAGAGCCAGACCCTGGAGCCAGGCTGTCTTGGTTCAAGTCCCATCTATATGACTGTGGCCAGTTAACTTCATTTGAGCAGTGGGGATCATCCAAGTGCCTGTGTTTGAGGGTGACTGATGGCATGCATCATCCATGCAAAGCTCTTACTACACTCCTGGTGCATGATGTGAACTGGAATGTTCACCACCACTGTTATCGAGGACGAAATCTGGAAATATGGTACTACTGAAATTGAGTGTCTATAACTGACAAAGTAGTTGTATGTCATGCTCACTCAAGGAGAAGTAGACTGCACTGCAAGGAGGAATGAAAGAACGAAGTCCTTGCTTCCTCTAAATAAATAATGGGAAAGTAGCAAAAGCATATCACTTTGACGGGGAGCACATCTGATCACGGCCTATCACATCTGATGACTAGCCTGCCCAGGGGACCCCCCTGTGCCTTTGGACATTTTGGGAGAAGGCCCCTATGATGGGTAGAGAGGATCTGGAGAGCCCAGCCAGGGGCACAGTCTCAGAGTGCTCCAGGCTGAGAGAGCAACATGAACGGAGAGAGGGCTCTGTGTGGAGAGGAGGGGATAGATTTTCTTTGTGAGTGCTGGCTGCATGAAAGGAAGCAGCAGGGAGGGTCAAGGCCGGGAGAGTCACGTCCTACTTGGGCAGGCTTTGGATGCTGGAACAAGAGCCTGGGCTTTGGCCTGTTGGCAGCCGGGAGCCGTGGAAGGGTGTTGAGCAGTGAGCGCTGTGGTCAGCCTATCCTGGGGAAATTGCACACCTCGCTCCTGCCCCCTAGAGGTTCAAGGACCACCCCATATCCTCCCCTCCCCCTCAGAAAAGGTCAGGAATTGGGCTGGGCTGGCCTGGCTGTGGTGACCCTGGTCTTCTCCTGTCTCCAGAGAGATCTTGGTAGAGGAAAGCAACGTGCAGAGAGTGGACTCGCCAGTCACAGTGAGTACCCTTAGTCTTTCAGGCTCCAAAAGCCTACCCCTCATCCCAGGGAGCCCAGAAAGCCCCATGTATCTGTCCCCTCCCCATCTTCAGGGGAGCCTTGCTATAAGAAATGGATGTTATGGGAAGGGTCTTTTGATTTGTTGGGGGGATGCTCTTGGCCAGGGCAGAAGGACTCTTAATTTGGTGACTGATTCTTCTCCCCGTGTTTCTATGTTTTCTGTGTTATTAGTACCTTTATTCTGGGTTACCGTGAGAGGAGTGGGGAGAGGAGGGCCAGGTCCTCCAGGAGCTACCAGTCTAGCTGGAAAGACCTAGCTCTAGAGCTTGCCCACAGAATAGCTGGCACTCACTGTGGGATGAGGGCGGATTCCAGACCAGGCTAACTTGGGGTGAGAGAGTAGAGTTTGGACCTTGAGAAGTAGAGGTTTAGCCAGGAGCAATAAGGATCTCCTAAAGCAGTGGGTGTTTGAAGGCTAGCCGCTGGGAGCAGAGGCTTTCGGACCGAGTGAATTCCGACCCCCCTTCTCGCTTCCCAGGTATGTGGTGACATCCATGGACAATTCTATGACCTCAAGGAGCTGTTCAGAGTGAGTGTGGGGAAACGCTGGGAAAGGTGACCTGGGGGATTGGCTGGAAGAGCCTTTATTGAGAGTGAAAACTTTGAATTTGGTGAGTGGAGTAGGGGCAGGAGGCCTCTAGTTAGCTGGGCCCTTCATGAAAGACAGGCCTTAACTTGACAGGAAAACAGGCCACCACAGTGGGTGGGGGACAGTTAGGACCAAGCAGAACCTCGTCCTTCCCCCCAGGTGGGAGGTGATGTCCCTGAGACCAACTACCTCTTCATGGGGGACTTTGTGGATCGTGGTTTCTATAGCGTCGAAACGTTCCTCCTGCTGCTGGCACTTAAGGTGAGAACCCCTGTTTTCTGGAGCCCAAACCTAGGCCACCTCAGGCCTGACCCATCTGCGTCCTTTCTGCCCTCAACTCCTGCGCCACTCAGCCCCAACTCTGAGCTCTGCTGCCGGTCAGGGACAGATGCTGCCTGGCAGGGGGTGGTCAGAGAAGCTTTCCTTGACTTGGGGGCATCTGATTGGGCCCCTGGAGGATGAGGTCAGAGGGGCGGCATTGTAGGGGAGGAATAGAGGCTCACTGTTCAGAAAGTGGCAAAGAGTTGAGTTCAACTGGATACAGTATCCATTGGTGGGAGAGAGATGGTAAGGGGCTAGATGACAAAGCACCTTGAATGTCTTGCTAAGGACTTGGTCTGTCCCTGGTAGGTGGAAGAGAAGCCATTAGGTTTGTAGTTGATGGGGCAGGGGTCAGCTTTGCATCCTCTGGAGGAGGGACTGGGAGCTTATGAGGTGGATGCAGCATGATTCAGGTAAGAGATGACATGAATCTGGGCCAGGGCAGTGGTGAGGAGGATGGAGTGGGGCTGGCAGATGTGAGGAGATCTATGCTGGGGAGACAGGTCGTAGACCCCAGCCCTGGCTTGATGGCTACCTCCAGGTTCGCTATCCTGACCGCATCACCCTGATCCGGGGCAACCATGAGAGCCGTCAGATCACTCAGGTCTACGGCTTCTATGATGAGTGTCTACGCAAATATGGCTCGGTGACGGTGTGGCGCTACTGCACTGAGATCTTTGACTACCTCAGCCTCTCGGCCATCATCGATGGCAAGGTAGGCTGGCACCAGGACTTCATGGGGTTTGGTGGGATGGGAGAGGCCTGGGCCTCAGCCTCTGTTCCCTCCTTTCGTGCTCTCCCCTGTAGATCTTTTGCGTGCATGGGGGTCTCTCCCCATCCATCCAGACCCTGGACCAGATCCGGACAATTGACCGAAAGCAAGAGGTGCCTCACGACGGGCCCATGTGTGATCTGCTCTGGTCCGACCCTGAAGGTGAGGGCTGGTGGGCGGAGCAGGGGACGGCGGGTTCTACCCTTGCTTGGGGAGAGACTGAGGGAGTCCTGTGCGTAAAGTAAGTATGCTGAAGGGACAGTCAGGCGAGGTGCAATTGGGGAAGAGCAGAGTGGGCCGGTCTTCACTGGTCTCTGTGCTCGACCTGCTGACCAGCCAGCGCCCTCCATGAGGAAGTGGAGCATGGTTAGCTGGGTACTTTGAGCTCAGAGAGGGAGTTGGGGCATGTATATCATGGCTTAGAGGCTTGTTTAGGACAAAACTGTTGGCTCCTTGAATGCGAAGGTGCTTCTGTAGAGGTCAGATTCCCACTGAGGGCCCCTCATTTTGTGGGGTTCCCCAGCTAGTGTGAAACTGAGCCAAGACTGAAGCTAAGTCTCCCAGATGCCAGTCCAGAGCTCTTTCTGCTGTACCACATACAGCCTCCAGTCCCTCACGGCCGTGCCCCCGCCTGGGTACTTGGGCTGGCCAGGACAGCCCTTGTTCACACCTGCTATTCCAGCGTGATGATTGTGAGCACCTCCTTTCACTCTTGTGTGTATCTGTTTGGACAGCAAATTACATGGTCACTCTGATTATGAGGTGGCTCCAACTATCAGGAAATTCTTTCTTCTTTGGAGCTTATCTGCTTCAACATTTGCTGTCCTATCTCCCAGGATCCCCCAGAACACATTCAGGCCCTGTGCTCTTGCCCCGTGGGTCTCAGGGAGGGAGGGGGAGAGGATACTCTCCTTCGAAGGGCAATAGACAACCAGAGAAGCCTTGAAGACACCCTCTCCCCATCCGTACCTTTATTTGCTTCAGACACAACTGGCTGGGGCGTGAGCCCCCGGGGGGCTGGCTACTTATTTGGCAGTGACGTGGTAGCCCAGTTCAATGCAGCCAACGACATTGACATGATCTGCCGTGCCCACCAACTGGTGATGGAAGGTTACAAGTGGCACTTCAATGAGACTGTGCTCACGGTGTGGTCGGCACCCAACTATTGCTACCGGTGAGCTGCCTGGGCCAGGAGGTCAAGGTAGGGGTGGGGATGTAGGCTGACACACTCTAACACTGCTGTCCTCTCACTTCCAGCTGTGGGAATGTGGCTGCCATCTTGGAGCTGGACGAGCATCTCCAGAAAGATTTCATCATCTTCGAGGCTGCTCCCCAAGAGACACGGGGCATCCCCTCCAAGAAGCCCGTGGCCGACTACTTCCTCTGACCCCTTTGGCCCCTGTCCCCCTCCAGCCCCTCTGGCCTTTGGACCACTGTGACTCTGCCCTCTTCTCCAGACAGAGGCTGGGCATGGAGGGGTGCTGTCCCCGGCTCTGCTCTCGCCCTAAAGAGGGCACTTCGAGGGTGAGGACTTTCTCTGAAGAGGCTTGGAGCTTCAGTTCCATGCTCCTCCTCTCCTTTCTCCCCAGTTGAACTATGAAGTTTCCAATAATTTTTTTTCGTTTTTGTTTTTAGATAAAAATTTTGAGAAAAAGAAAAGAAAAAAATTCTAATAAAAGAAGAAAAATGGTCTTTGGGTTTGGTCAGACTTGACTGGAACTGAGCAGCGATGCTGCCCTGGGACCAAGGGCCAGTGAGGCCCTTGACTGCACCAGAGCCCTAATCCTGCCTGGAAGGTGAGGCTCAGGCCGGTCAACTTGCCTAAAGCCTCCTGGTCCCCATCCAGTGACAGCGACCTCTCCTGAGGGCTTCCTGAGTGCCAGGTAGAGGGCTGGGTCCTCAGAGGCCTGTTTTAATTTTCAAAACGGTGAATGTCAGGACATTGATTTTCCTGAAGAGGAAACAGGCCCAGATCAGGTTGATTTATGTGCACAAGGTCAAGCAACTGGAAGTGGCAAGTCTGGGTCCGGGCCTGGGTCTCCCCACGAAACCTTTGCTCACCTAGCACCGCCCAATGGCAAACACCATTAGCCCAATGTTTCCAGAGCACCAGTGTCTTTAGAGTTTTATTAACAAAAATACTCTGGTGATGAGAAGAGACAGGGTGAGGAGCCCAAGGGTGAGGCCCGGGAGGTGGGAGTGCTGGTCCGACGCCCATTTGGCTAGGCAGAGCCTCCCTCCATTCACACGGAGGTGAGAGGTGAGAGCTGGGAAGGGGAAGCTGGCCCCAGCTGGACTCTCGGCAGCTTAGCCAGAGCTTTGAAGCCAGAGGGGGGTGGGAGTGAAATCAAAGTGTGAAGTGGAGAGGAGAGGCCCAACGCAGCCATTTGGTGTGGGGGATGGGGCCAGTGGAAGTGGGGCTATAGGCCTGGGGGAAGGGAACTGGAGGTTTGTAATGGAAGACAAGGAGGGAGGCAGAGGGGCCTCGCAATAGCTCAGTACATTGGTTTGGAGCCTACGTCGAGGTAAGCCCCAGGTCCAGGGTAAGGTAGGGGGAAGGGGCCCCCTTGGAGGAAATGCGAGGCAAAGGGTGCTGGGGGAGCTCCTGGGTATCCTGAGGCCCCTGGCCCGGGCTGCAGCTCCAGGAATGCAGCTGAGTAGGGGGCTGGGTGCCCAGAGTCTGGAGCCTCAGGGAAGCTGGGGTTCCTGAAGTGGGGGGAGAGGTGTCAGAATGGGAGTGGGACCTCCGGCCTGGAACAGCCCAGCCTTGTGCCCTTGTCTCACTTGCCTGGTTGGAAGGTGACCAGGGGCCCCATGGAAAGCTGCAGGGTGCAGAAGGTAGGCCTCAGCACTGGGGCCACCACATGGAGGAGCTGAGGCAGGGGCAGCTTCCCCAGGGGCTGGGGCCTGCTCTGGATCTGACTCACGAATATCCCCACCCAATGTGGAATCACAGGGACCACCTGGTGCATCTGGGGGGAGAAAAGGGACAGGTTGGGCTAAGGAGGATCAGCATCTCAGGCCTGTCTCCATCACCATTGGGACTACACTCACCTCCACTCCCATAGGCCTCTGTGGCTACTGGCTCTGGGCCCCGTAGTTTCCTCTTCACACGGGCGTCTCGCTCCCTGGGGAACAATAATGGTGATGATGGTGGTGATGATGGTGATGATGATGGTAATAACAGCACTTACCAGGTGCCAGGCATTTCACCCTCCCAGGGACCATATCAGGTAGGTGCCGTTATTATACCCATTTTACAGATGAAGGAACTGAAGGCTAGAGAATTAAATGACTAGAAAGTGGCCAAGCTGGGATTTATTTCCCACTTAAAACTTTCCAGTGGTTTCCTATTGCATTTAGAATCAACAGCAACTCCTTCCCAAGCTACAAGGGCAAGGTATGGTCCGAACCCAGCTCGTCCTACCTTGCTCACTCTGTCCATCTCCACGGTAGCTGCCTTTCAGCTCCACTCTGGAATCCTCTTCTGTCTCCTCTTCACCAACTTAGCTCATCCTTCTTGTCTCAGTTCAAGTAGAACTTCCTCAAGGAAGTCCTCCCGACCTCCCACAGCACCACACACCCTCCTTGATAACATTTGTCAACAGTTCTACTTTTACATTTGTTAGGGTGAGTAATGTCTCTGTCTTCTGCCTGACTGTAAGCTCCTTGAGGGCAAGGCCGGCTCTGAGGGGGCAGTACTCAGAATAGAAACCAAAGTCTTCACTAAACCTTTACTGTCCAACATAATCCAGCGGGAGCATCACCTCTCAACTTGCCTCTGATTCCACTCCACCATGCTCCCACCTCATGGCCCTTGCACATGCTGTTCCCACTCCCTGGCAAGCTTTTCCTCATATCCACATGGCTTCCTCCCATACTTCCTTCAGGACCTTTCCAGGCCTCTAGTCGAACGCCTCACTCCAGCCCTTCCTTGCTTTCTTTAATCTTTAGAACTTATTCCTAACATATTATATAATATTTTATTTCCCTTGTTTACCTGTCTAGTCTGCCCACTAGAAGAGTATCAGTTCCATGAGGGCAGGGGTTTGGTTTGTTTTGTTCACTGATGCATCTCCAGGGCCTAGAGCTGTGCCTGGCACACAGCAGGTGCTGAATAAGTGTCTGCTGAATCAGTGAGTGAATAAATGTGCTTATTTACCATTGTGTTCCTGGCATCCAGCACAGTGCCTGGCACATAGTGGGTGATTAATAAACATTTGTTGAATGAGTGAGTGAATGAACAATGCCCACCTCTTACAGTTTCTGCCGTTCTCCCGGAAGCCCTTGGCGAAGGGGTTGGCCGCAATCTTCAGTTGTGTGATCTGGGGGCACACATTCAAGGTCAAAGCTCCTGCAGCCTGGGCAGGGCGCCACCACCCCCTCAAGCAGGGTCACTTACCCGTGGGTTCTGGTAGGCTGTCACGGAGATGAACATAGTTTCAGGGAAGCGGAAGGAGGCAACGCCCCCCCAGTGTTGGCTGCAAAGCTGGGCGGCCCGCACCAAGTGTACACGGGGCTGATACTTGTGCATGGAGTGCAAGATCAGCTGGGAGAGAAGAAACGAGAGTGACCCCTGTCCTGGGCCCCACCCCTAACCCCCATTCTAGGGTCCCAGCCTGGGCCTCACATGGCCATGGGGGTCCAGTGTGCTGTTGGTGAGCTTGACACGATGGAAAGACACAGGTTGCCGCATCCAGTGGGCACCAGTGGCAGGAGAGTCAGGATGAATGTAGACACGGTCAGGCAGGCGGGGCTCCGCCTTGCCGCTGGGCTCCCAGCGCCGGCCCTGCCAGCGGTAGCGAGCCCCATCCACTGGAATCACATCGAGAAGAAACAGGTAGCGGGCCTCGGGGTCCAGGCCGGTGACAGATACCCGGCAAGCAGGAAACATGCGCCTGGACAGGGAAGGGGATAGGAGGGGCCTGGAGCTATCCACTGGCCATAGGTGGGCCCAGCATCGGCAAGGGGCCATAGCCACTAGCTCACCCAGTTCTGTCAGAGAAATGTTGAAGGAAGTGGAATCAGAACTCAGAGGGCAGGATCTTAGAGTTGGAAGCTTGTCTCATCCCATTTCACAGATGGAAAACAGGACAGACAGGTGATCTGACCAGGGTTATACAACAGGTTAGGAGCGGAGCCCCGACTCCTGACTCCTGGCCCCTCAAACTCCATTTGAAGAAACAGGGGTGACACATTGTTCTCCTGGAAATCTTGCCAGGGGCCTCCTGCTCTCTACCCTGGCCTCCTCACCCTATCTCCAGCACCAGAATCTACAGCACCTGGACAAATGTGCTTCAGGAGAAAAAAATGCTCCGCCTTCAGCGGGGCAGAGGACTTACCATGCTAGGGCCTGAGCTCCTGGCCTAGATAAAGACCCGGATACAGGCTACACACTGACCACATCCTTGCCTCCAGGGTGACCCAGGACCTGGTCACATACTGACCCCTGATCCTGGACAGATTTCCCTGATGCCAGTCACTGGCCGGCCCTTGACTCTAATCATAGTCTGAACCCTGACTCCAGCCACAGACTGACCCCCTGATCTAGGCCACATACTAACCCATAACCCAGTCATACTTTCTGACCCCAGCCTAGACTGACCTATGACCCTTGCCAAAGGTTGGTCCCTAAACCAGCCACAGACTACACAGACTGACACTTGACCCTGGCCACAGAATGACCCAGGCCACAATCACACTGTGAACTTAGGCAGAGCTCTATTCCCCCTAGAAACCCTCAAACCTAGCCCCATCACCAGGAACTCTGCCGTTCCCAAGAGACCCCCACCAGGGACACCCTGGGTCTTCTGATCCTGGCCTAGCCCCCTCACCTCCCAGCTTTGGTGATGATCATCTCTGTTCCCACGGAGTTGAACTCTTTCCACAGCTCCCAGTTCTCCAGGCTCAGGCTGACGCCAGGGAGTGAATGAAGGGCCTCTGGGGCTTGTGGGGCTGGCTCAGTGCCCAGGGCTGGGGGCAGAGGTGGAGGAGCAGCCAGGGTGCGGGGAGCAGCCTCAATCCCAGAGAGGAAGCAATCCAGTTTAGGAATGTCCAGATCTGGAGATGAGAGGAGAATGAGGAGCCAGCCAAGGGCCACAGCAGCCCCCTCAATCCGCACACAGGAGCTCATCCCAAAGCTCACCGGGGTAGTGGTAGCCCTCTGCCAGGGCGGGTGGGAAGTTGGAATCTGCCCCAGGCTGAGGGGGCCCAAGGCGGTAGCCAGTCCCCAGGGAGGGGTACAATTCCCGTGGATGGTACATGGAGTAGTCCTGTTTGGCTTCAGATCACGCTGCCTGGAGTCCCCCAGTGCTGAGTGATGCCCCCTTTATAGCTCACAGCTCAGCCTCTTCCAGACCCAGGATCACAGCCCCTCCCCTCTTTGGGGCCCTGGAGTTGGGCTGGGGTGGAGACCCCTGGGGCCTGGAAGGGGTCCAAGAGGGGGCCGGATACCTGGGTACCCTCCCCTCTCCCCTCCTCCCCCCAGGCTTCATTAGCCCCGACCCCCTGCCCCCTCATTACATAATTAACTCCTCGGCCTGATTGATCCCCCGGGCTCGGACAGGGATGCAGTTTGGCGCTTCCGGCCAGCTGGTCCCCGTTCCCACGGGGGGAGCCCCGGCTAGGGATAAGCTACTGAGGGGCGGGACCTGGACCCTGGGATGGAGCCTGGAGTCCTGGGACAGATCTTGGCCCCCAGACTTTTCTGGCAGGTGACCTCCCTTCACTTGGAGGACAGGGCTGGAGGGACTAAGCATGACTGGAGGGAGGGAAAGAGCAGAGCTGGAGGGACGCGGCCTGAGCTTGTTACGCGGGCAGTGGGGACCTCGAGGAGTCCGCAACTGAGGCCTAAACCCTGCAGTCTTTCCTGCTTCCTATTCTGAAAAACCTTCACCCTCGGCCAAGTCTCAAAAGTTTAGAGGCGCCCACAGCTCGACAGTCTCTGGCGCCTGGGTTTCCCAGAAGGTCCCGCGCTGAGGCGCCCTCGGAACTACACTTCCCAGCAGGCCCAGCGCCGAGGCTCGGCGCGGAGGAGACAGACAGTTGCCGCTGGGGCCGCTGGAAGTTGTAGTTGAGACGAGAGGGGCGGTGAAACTGGCGGTGCGGTGGTCTCGCAGGAGAGCTGCCCCCAGGCGGCGGCAAAACGCTAAGGCCGAGAAGACGCAGATCAGCCGAGGTCAAGGCCTAGGGAGCCCAGAGTGAGCGCGGGAATCTCTACCGGCAGTAAGACCCATCCTGGGTCCTAGAGAAGATGGCTGAAGCCAGGCCCCAGGAATACAGGCTCCCAGCTTTGACCGCCGTACCTACCCCCGGCCCCGTCGGGGCTCAGAAAGGAACAGGTCTATAGAGGCAGGAATCTGCATGGAGACCCACTTTCCCGGATTCCACATGAGCCTGGGCTGTCTCCACTCCATTGTTTTATTATGTACAAACGCTACAGAACAAGGGGAGCAGACGCGCCTGGGGTAAGAGGGGCCCAGTGGGAGAAGAAGTTCACAGGGCAGATGGTGCACTGGGGCGAAGAGAGCAGCACGTAGGCCATATCTATAGGGCAGGCGGGGCAGGAAGGGGTTAAAAACGAGATCCAAGCCAGCCAGATCGCGGGGAGGTGCGGGGGCGTCGTCCACCTTCTGAGCTCCCCCCCCAAGGTCACAGTGCATGCAATAAAATATATGTACAGGAGCTGGATCCTTCCTCTGCAGAGGCCTTGAAGGTCCAGAGCTCCCTTCGTGTGGAGGGAAGCCAGTGGCGCCCCCTGGCGGCCAGGCCGGGCTGGAGCCACATGCGGCAGAGGCAGGGGTCAGTCCCAGCCGTTGTCTTTGATCATGTGGTTGAGTTCAATGATGTACTTCCCCTCTTTGTACTTCTGGCTGCTCTCAAAGGCCTGTTCCTGGAAAGAGGGGAGAGGCCGTCACTCTGGGGCAAGGGTCTTACCAAAAGGGATAGGGGTTGGGGAGTGGATATGATTGGCCCCATTTTACATACGAGGGCACTGTCACCAAGAGAAGCCAAGCCACTTGCCCACAGATACAAAGCCGGTAAATGGCGGGGCCAGGTTTCTCACTAACAGGGGACAGACAGAACTCTATGAATCACTTTTTAAGTACTAATGTTGGCTCTCCAACAGAGAGGATATGGCTCCAACAAAGATCCAGGAATTACAAACCAGTAGCCTGAGGGCCAGTTTTGGCCTATACCTGTGTTTTGTTTGGCCAACAGAGTTTAATAAAAATAACTTTAAAATACTAAAATATAGGCAGGCCATGCTCACTCCAGTCTGCCACAACCATCCGTCCTCCCCAGGTCTATGCTGCCCCTTTTGCAGATCCACAGTATCTGCTTGGTCCTGCAAGAACTTGAGTTTTTAACCTCTGGATTAGGCCACCTCTTTATTTTACAGAGGTCCACAGAGGCCAAGCCACCTGTCTGGGGACACAAAGTAAATCTGCAGCAGGGATAGGGGTGAATTCAGGTCAGGGCTGTCTATCTGCCTGTCTCTTGCCTGGGGCATCCAGAGATGCCTCACAGAGGCATCACAGCTCCAAGTGACACCTCAAGAATCCTGTCCCTTGCAGTTTCTCAAGAGCATCTTCTTTTGTGCCATCTAATCTGATCCCCATAACAATCTTGGATGCCAGGTAGTGGCTGTATCCTCCACTGCCAGATAAGGAAATGAGACTCAGGAAAGAGAAATCAGACCCTGGACAGCAGCAGTGGCAATGAGGGCAGGGGAAATGGAGGCTCAGAGACCCAAACTCCAGGTTGCTGTGGGATCTTGGGCAATTTTTCTGATCATCTGAAGGGCAATAGAAGCTGGGGGTCAAGGGTTTGGAGTTAAAAAACAAAACTAGAATTCTGGTCCCTATTTTGTTACTTACCAGTTGTGTGACCTTGTGCAAGTTACCTAACATCTCTGGGCATTCCTTTCTTCTTCTGTAAAGTGGAGATAAGAATAGACTCTACCTATAGGATTGTTGCAACGATTGAATAAGATAATATATGCCAAGCACATAACAGTGCAGGGCACATAAGCATTCAGTACGTGGTAATTCTGATTATATCCTCATCTCTAAAATGGGGATGCTTGTGCCTGTGAGGAGAGGGATGCGTTAAAGGAAAAATTCTAAAAGCCCTTGCAGGATGCGAGAGAAGAGAACATGGTCAGAGAATGAAAAGATAGTTTTACTCATGTGAGCTGGGCCTGTACACTCTGAAAGATTACCAGATGACTGCTTGTGATGAGGAGGTGATGTGAGGTCAGGTCAAAGGCTAGCTTGGGGTCAGAGGTCACTGACTCACATATTTCCAGCCCAAAGTGGTCTTGCAGTTCTCGCAGTGGATGTCAGCGACAGCATGGAGACCTGTCAGCAGCACCCGCTCCTCGGCTGGCCCGCAGCCCACGTTCACCCTGCGGGGACATGGGGGCAGTCCCAGGGAGGGTCCCGCCATCAGAAGGCCCCCCTCTATCTTGTATCCAACTGTGTCTGTCCTTAGCATCCAAGAAAAGGGCAATAACAGCTTCCTGCCTGAACCAGGGGACTCTAGGAGTCTTAGCATGATGCCAGGGGTCACAGGTCACAACAGAGGTCAAGGAAAGAAAGAAGGGAGGCCAAATACTCACACAGAGTTGAAGAGATAGGCACGCCCCTGACTGCCCTGGAAGGACTAAAGGTGGGGAGGGAGAGAAAACGGGGGGTCAAGGCTATTGGTGGGGAGCTTCCAGGCAGCCCCTCTAGCCTCCCATTCCAGCCCCAACTGTGACCTGGTTACCTTGGAGATGAGGTCGTCGTGGTTGGCCAGGTGAGCGCGGCAGTGGGCACAGCTATACCTCCGGTGACAATCATCCAGGTAGGCCTGAAACGTCTTGGGCTTTGAAATCCGCACCATGGCGGGGGCCGGGGGCAGTGGCCCCACGCGGGGAGCAGCCCAAGGGGAGCAGAGGGAGCCCAGTGCCTGCAGGGAGGAAGTGAGTGGGCTGTCAGGACCTGGGCCACACACATACAAGCACACCCAGGGCCACTGGGACTCTGTCACACTTGGCTGCTGTCTCCTCTCCCCAGAGCCAGCAGCCTCTCCAGGGGCTACTACCATCTCCGTTTTGACTCACTGAGGAGGCCTGGAGTTGCATCAATAGGGAAACTGAGGCTAGGAGGAGCACAGGATGAGTCACCCACCTGCTTTCAGCCCCACCCCTGCTGGCCTGGCAATTGAAGTCGGAGGAAGGGGCTTTAGCATGGATGAGCCGTCAGTTCTTCGTTTAGGGGGAGCATGGAGGGGTTAGGAATTGGATGGTCCCTAGGACCTCATCTGAACTGCTGGGCAAAGGGGGGGGGGGGGCTTCATTTGAGGTACAGGGAGTTCACCTGGGGAGAGGGTCCCTCACCTGGAGAAGGCAGGAGGCCTCAATGAGAAGAGGGGCTCTTATCCGGGGACGCTGAGGCCTCGTCTATGTCGAGGAGATCTTACCTGCATCGAGGAACCTTACCTGACACCCCGGGGCTCACCTGGAGCGTAGGGGTGGGGGGCGGGCGCCGGGGGAAGGGGACAGTCCTCGCTGGCTGGGCGGGGGCGCGGGGCGACGCGCAGCGCTGACGATGCGGGCCTCACCTCGCCTGGGCGCGCGGGGGCCCGGTCCGCCGAGGTGGCCTGGCCTGGGTGTGGGGGGCGCTCCTGGTGGGCGCCGTCCCCCCCCCCCCCGGCCCAGGATCGCAGCCGCCGCGACTTGTTTACACCGAGACCAGCTGCTGCCGCGGCTGCGGCGGGAGGGGGAGGGGGCCGGCCTTTGGTCCCGGCGGCCGCCGCGGCCAATCGGCGCGCAGCATGCAAATGAGGGGGCGCGTCACACAGCGGCCGGTGCGGGCCTGGGCTGCCCTTCCCCCTGCTCCCGGCTCCCGCCGGCCCGGAAATGCGGCTGCGGCCGGTAACCCGGGCGGCCGGCCGCCCTGGCGTCCCGCGGTCCTTGAGGGGGCAAGGATCTGAGGTTCCTGACCTCGTGTGGGTTTAGGAGGAGGATGGCGTTTGGACGCACGCCCCCGGGAAATAGTCAACTATCTGCGTTTACCCGCCGCCGGTGCCCCTCTCTCTTAATCCCTGCAGCAATCCTATGAAGCAGCTTCTGCTATTGTTCCCATTTTTACCGGGGAACTGAGGTTCAGAGAGGTGTAGCGGCTCTCCGGAAGTTAACCAGCTAGTAAGAGGCAAAGTCAGGATTCTCACTTTTGTCTGATTCCACGGACTTTGCCATAGCACCAGGCACAGACTCTTGGAATGGAAGAGCTAAAGGTGTCCATCTGTGTCATTCCCCTGGGAGCCAGAGCCTCAGAACAAGCCAGCTCCTACTGTTGAGCATCACCTCCTTCAGGCAGCCTTCTCTGTTGTCCCTGCCTTCCAGGCAGGGTTACATGTCTGTTGTGGTCTTCCTCCTTTCTCTTTCTCACCTCTGAACTCAGTTGAAAATGTCTGTTTAAACACGTCTGCCATACTAGTCTTGTTCCCTGCAGTGGCCCCACTCCCCAGCCTGGCCTAGAGTAGTCAATAAACGACTACTTTTTGTGAAATACGTCATTCATTAAATGAATAAGGTACGCGGGCTGGAAAGGGCTGAGGAATTTGGGGTCTGGAGTAGGAGACCCGGGAATGGAAGGTTGGAATGTCTGAGGCAGCACCTGGGCGCTGTCCCAGCCATCCCCACCCTCTGCAGCCAGCTGACAGGCCCACAGGGGCAAGTCAAGCCCCTTGCTGTGTGCCTGGGGCTCTTAGTGGCCTCAGGAGAATGGAATCATTATCTGTGGCTCTGAAGGGGTAGGGGGCCTTGCTCCTGCAAGGGACATTCCTGAGGAGAGTGGAGGCCAGGCTGCCACAGGGTGTGGTTCTACTCTAGGTCTGGAATGTGGTGGAACCAGTGGGTCAGGCTGGTTAGGGGCCCAGACTCTGGCCCTAGGCTGGCCTCGTCTGCCCTAAACTGCCATCTTTGCAGTCTAGGATCTCCCCAACTCTGTCCCCCAAGCACAAAGACATGACTGAAAAGAAAATATTTATTGGGGAAGAGAAATAGAAGAGAGGGAGAGGGCACCAGGCTTAGGAGGCCCTGGCAGCTGCTCGTTGGTTGTCCAGGTAGCGCCTCAAGGCTGTGGGGTAATCGGTCATGACGCCAGTGGCCCCCAAGCTGAAGGCCACTTCAAAATCTGACTCTTCATTAAGGCACCAAAATATCACCTGAGTGGGGAGGGATAGGCTTGTAGTTTCCACACAACTTTACCTGGAACTCCCCCTTACATCCAGATGGTGGGAGTTCTCCTCTGTGGAGAGCCCCCAGCAGTGGTATGCTGAAGTAAATTGCTAAGTTTTCAGGAATTTTGTAAACTGGTTATTAAAAA
The DNA here is from genome assembly GCF_041296235.1 of Equus asinus. Taxonomy (NCBI): domain Eukaryota; kingdom Metazoa; phylum Chordata; class Mammalia; order Perissodactyla; family Equidae; genus Equus; species Equus asinus. The sequence goes on from NC_091803.1 coordinate 25,513,901, forward strand.
CAGCCATTATTAAATACTAAATTATATAAATCTACAAGTCAATAAATTATATTAAAAACAAAGGTAATAGATCCCCAAAACTCATCACTTCCTAATTATTTTACTACATTTTACAATTACCTGTGCTCTGGAGGTTATGTCTGTTGAATGTATAAGATAGAAATACTATATAATGGTGTGCTTCTCAACTCTGTGTTCAGTGACTTCATGTTGGCAGCCTGAAATTGGCCACTGTGGGAATATATACAGCAGGAAAATTATCCAATGCTCAAATTAGGGTGCTGTGTTTTTTTCCGGAGAGCCAGTTGCGGAAGGTTTACCAGTGATCAGTGCCGCCCAGCCTGCCCGCATCTGCTGCGGCTCTGCATCTTCCTGCCTCCTGAGTCCCCTCTTGTGGGTAGTGAGGCAGGCAGTCGTAGTATTTGTACCCTGGGCAAGTCACTGGACCTCTTGCTTTCTTAATGTGACAAATGAGAGTGACGGTCCAACCTCCAAGAGCTGTGAAGACCCGCAGAGTGAGAGGGCTGATCAGAAAGACCTATGTCATCCCCAGGCCTCCCTCGCCCCACATCTAATCAGTGGTCGAGTCCTGGCCTGTCTGTGGGCTAACTCTCCCATCCATCCCCACTGCTGCCACCCAAGCCAAAGTCCTGTCACTGGCAGCCTCAGCCTCCTAATGAGACTCTACTTCCACACTGGCCCCACAATCCCGTCTCCACATGGTGGCTGGAGTGACCCTCACTCAACAAACCTCAACTGGATCAGGTCTCTCCCTGCTTAAGCCCCTCAAAAGCTTCCCCTCCCTTTGGGCTGAAGTCGAGGCTCCTCACTGAGGTGCACCAGCTGCCCGCCTCGGCCTCTGCTGCCTCCTCTAGCGCCCCTTGCGCTGCTTCCTCAACTGCAGCCTGGCAGAACCCGTCTCAGTTCCTCGGACTGCCATGGCCTCTTATTCCTCCTGGCCTTCCCACACGCTGAGCCTCCTACCTCCTACCATCTCATGCTCTTCCTTTCCCCTCCCCATGAGCCAGCTCCTCACTTCTTCCAGAAGGCCTTCTCTAACCCCACACAGCACTGTTTCCTTTCTGTCCACTCATCACCCCCGCGATGACCTTCTTCATTTCCTTCCTCTGCCCTTGATGGTAAGCTCCATGCTCTGTCCCCGGTATCACAGGGCCTGGAATGCAGTGCGTTCTCAACAAAGGTTTGCTAATTAAATGACCTGGTCAAAGCTGATGATGCCCAGGAGAGAGGGAGGCAGTGGGCTGGGCTGGTTTTTCACTTCTCTGCTCTTTCCCCTGCCCCCCTCATCAGGGATCAGGACACTTCAATACATCAGCAGCAGCAGCATGGCTGACATTTATCAAGCCCTTACTACGTACCAGTTACATATCCAGAACACTTAAATATACCATCATCTCTATTTTACAGACAAAGAAACCAAGACTCAGAAGGTGACCTCCCCAACTGCCCCAGCTAGTCAGTGGCAGAGCTATGATTGGAATGCTGTGCTAGGCCCGTGCTGAACCGCGCACTTACGGGGGGCGGCAAGCATTACCTGCACCCCTCGCTGCTCCAGGTGTTGGATCAGACTTTTCCTCATGATGAACCTGGTGGGGAGAGGGGTGGCAAAGACCATGATGAGAGGGGACCAAGGAGAAGGGCAGTGGCAGGGCCTGTGGGGACACTCCACCCAACCTTCTCGCCCACCTCACCATTTGGAAAGCACGGCAGCCAGCTGGTTCAGCCCAGGGGAGGAAAATGGGAAGTAGGTCCTGTGGAGAGGTGGTGTTGTAGTCAGCCCCTTGGGGGTCTCTCGGTCACAGGGGTGGGTGGGGTGGCAGTGACCCCGACTAGTATAACCCTGCCCCCTCTAGAAGAGCCTTCACAGTTTCCCAGAGGACAATTCACCCATTGTGCAGTGAGATCCTACTCCCATACCCTTGACTCCATGCTTTGAAGGTGTGCCCCTTGCCTCACCATTTTACAGAAGAGAAAACTGAGTCTTTGAGAGCTAAAGTGACTTGCCCCCAAGGTCACACACCAAATCCATAGTGGGCCAGGACCACCAGCACCCAGCTTGATTCCCAAGCTGGACATGGAATCTGGAGGTCTTCCTGGTTGGGCTGGTCCAGCTTTCTGAGACCAGACAGTGTTTAACGGATTGGCTACTTGCCCCAAACTGTCCCACTCCAGGGGTGACTTTAGAGGCCCTTTACAATGTCCAAGGGCAGGCTTTGCTGTGTGACCTTGGACAAATTACAGAACCTCTCTGAGCCTCCCATTCTCCATGGTACTATGGGGGTCATGATTCCTGTATCCTGGGGGTGCTACAAGGTAAAACTCCAATAAACTAAAGGATGTAAAAACACTTTGTAAACCATGTATAAAAAGTTACGTAGGGGCCGGCCTGGAGGCGCAGCGGTTAAGTTTGCACACTCCACTTTGGTGGCCCGGGGTTCGCCAGTTTGGATCCTGGGTGCGGACATGGCACCGCTCATCAAGCTATGCTGTGGTAGGCATCCCGCATATAAAGTAGAGGAAGATGGGCACGGATGTGAGCTCAGGGCCAGTCTTCCTCAGCAAAAAGAGGAGGATTGGCGGCAGATGTTAGCTCAGGGCTAATCTTCCTCAAAAAAAAAAAAGTTATGTATACAAAATTTTGTAGTACAATGATGTCTTGGTAGCAAGGGATTGTTGGGACTAGCAAGGACAACAGAGGGGAGCAGAAAGCGCTGGGGGCGGCCATAGAGTTCTCAGAAAGCAAAGGGAGGAGCCAGGCCTGAGAGCTGGCGAAGTATCCAAATTCCTGATACTTGACCCAGCTGTTACTTTGTTAATCCTTGTCTTCCAGCAGAAAATGCTTGCTTTTCCTTTTGAGAATCGGAGTGATGCTATAATTAATTAATAGCTGTCTCCCCTGCCAGACTGTAAGTTCACAGAGCGTCTTACCCCACCCACACTGGTCTTATTTACTAGTGTAACTCCACCTGGAACAGAATAGGCATTCAATAAATATTTGTCAGATGAATGGATGAATAATAACTCTGTCCCAAAACTCCATCCACATCAACACACATTTTCATAGAATTACAGGGGGTTCATGGCCCCCTTAGTATTCATGAATGCTGGGTGAGAACCAGTGTCTTCAAAGTACCCTGGGGGTTATCCTTGAGGGTAGCCAGGGAGCTGGGGACACTGGGTCTCCCGTTCCAAAAGGGACCCTGTCCAATGGGGTTTGAGGTGGTGGGTGTTTTTCTGAAGCCAGAAACAGCCAGAGGTCTGGGAAAGGATGAAGAAGGGAGACGGGGCCCTGTGGGTACCTGTTGATGATGGTAGGCAAGAAGC